>NC_064858.1:46489648-46802651 GCF_024139225.1 Suncus etruscus
AAAAAAAAAAAAAAAAAAAGAAAAAAAAAGCATTAAAGATAAGTAAGCAGGGTGGAGGAAAGGAGTGAACTCTGATGGTGGGTTTGAACATTGAATGTCTGTAACTCTGTCATACAAAGCTGTATCAATCATAAATGCCTAAATAAAATAAATGACAAAAGAAGAAGGAGCTAAATGAATAAAGAGGGTCACAAAAATGATAGTTCTGACCAAGGGTCTATTGATGAAAGGAACTACAGAGTTCCCGATATTTTGGGGGTATTCTTTTCTTAAGAGAAAGATATCTAGATCCATAGAACTCAAAGCACTTCTCTACTGTTCTCACTCAGAGAGTCAAAGAATCTGCAAATCTTGAGCTACAACAATCAACATTAAAACAGAAAACTCTAATGGATGACTAGGAAGAAGGACTCACACACACACACACACACACACACATAAACATTTATTGAACAATTGTTTCAAAAATGAATATGAGTTGAAATTGAAACTTCATGAAATTTTTAGAAATACCAGCTCCATTTTCTCTTCCTCCTACCACACTGCACAGCCCAGAACAGCCACCTGGTCCTTCCTAATAGCAACATGGCACTTGACCTGTGTCTTCAGTTGTTGACCATGTTTAGGATGGTACTATCATTAGAAAGTCTTAGGAGCTCGGACACAGTTACATGCACACATACATGCAACCTAGGCAAGGGGCTTTTCTAAAATTATCTAATGACAATATACACACAATATTTTGCTTATTCACAATTGCACCCTTTTCCCAGTGCTGTTCTCCAATCAAATTAACTCAAAAATAAAAATAAAAGATGTACTTTGTTTCACAATATATTTTTTCTCTTCTTTCTTTTCTTAGGTCCTTCTTTTTTACTTTTTTATAATATCTTTATTTAAGCACCGTGACTACAAACATGTTTGTAGTTGGGTTTCAGTCATTAAAAAAAACCATTCACCAATGCAACTTTCCTACCACCAATGCCCCTCTCCTACCCCATCTGTATTCAAGACAGGCATTCTATTTCTATCACTCACTACCATTGTCATGATAATTGTCAGTGTAGTTATTTCTCTAACTGAACTCATCACTTTCTGTGGTAAGCTTTATACTGTGGCCCAGCCCTTCCAGCCCTCATCTTTATGGTCTCTGGATATTATTACTATATTTTCTTTTTGTTTTCTTAAATCCATGGATGAGTGAGGCTATTCTGTGTCTATCTGTTTATCTGACTTATTTCACTCAGCATAATAGTTTTCATGTCCATCCATGTATAGGAAAATTTCATGACTTCATTTTTCCTGACAGCTGCATAGTATTCTATTGTGTATATCAGGGGCCTTCAAACTTTTTAAAGTGGGGGCCGGATTACGGTCCCTTAGATAGCTGGAGGGCCAGACTATATGAGCTACTAATTCCTAATCATACTGCACATATCTTGTATAAATAAAATGAAAACCATTTATAAATAAAAAGAGCATGCACCAGTATTTCAATGGGAACTGTGGGCCTGATTTTGGCTAAAGAGATGGTCAATGTCCGGTTCCATATTTGTCACTGCCAGCCATAACAAGTGATGCAAGTGGGCATCAGTTAATCTTGATCTGGTTGGAGACTTCAGATGTTTCATTCTTGAAAAAGTCTGTTCACAGGCATAAGTGCTACCAAAGATGGTTCCCATTTTGAGTGCATGGTTCTTGATATTTGGATATACACTGAGTGTATATGCTGGCAGGTATCTTGGCAACCAAACAGCGCTCACTGCTGGCGGGCCGCATGTGGCCTGCAGGCCATAGTTTGAAGACCCCTGGTGTATATGCACCACAGTTTCTTTAGCCATTCATCTGTTGTCCGGCATCTGGGTTGTTTCCAGATTCTGGATATTGTAAATAGCACTGAAATAAATATAGGTGTACAGAAGGCATTTTTTTGTGTTCCTAGGGTATATATCCCTAAAAGTGGTATAGCTGGATCATATGGGATCTCAATTTTCAGTTTTTTGAAGAATCTCCATATTGTTTTCCATAAAGGCTGGACTAGATGGCATTCCCAAAAGCAGTGAATGAGAGTTCCTTTCTCCCCACATTCCCACCAGCACTGTTTGTTCTTGTGTTTTTGTGATGTGTGCCAGTCTCTGTGGCATGAGATGGTACCTCATTGTTGTTTTGATTTACATTTCCCTGATGATTAAGTGATGTGGAGCATTTTTTCATGTGCCTTTTGGCCATTTGTATTTCTTCTTTGAGGAAGTATTTGTTCATTTTTTCTCCCCATTTTTGATGAGGTTAGATGCTTTATTTTCTTGCTAAGTTCTGTTAGAATCTTGTATATCTTTGATATTAGCCCCTTTTCTGATGGGTATTGGGTGAACAGTTTCTCCCATTCTGTGGGTAGCCTTTGTATCCTAGTCACTATTTTGTTTGAGGTGCAGAAGCTTCTCAGTTTAATGTCCTGTTTCACAAAAATATTTTTGATGGTGCTGTATACTTTCCATTGGCCCCTAGGGGAAAAAAAGAGAATGAATTGCCATCCAAATGCAGCAGAACCATATTTTATAATTTGGAGGGTATGATACCTGTCTTAGGAAAATATTTATTCACATTTACCTATGTTTAATGTATTTAATGCCAAATTCGACAACTTCATCAACATACTTGGGATCTCTTATTGTGTCTTTTAAACCACTTTCTCTCATATAAATAGCTTGCATTTCCAAAACCCACTGCCATTGCATTATAAATACAGCTCATTCACATTTTGTTCAAACACTCCATGTTCCTTCTTGGATTCCAATTACCCAACAGAAGGTGCATTGAATTTGCCTGGGAAACAAGGACAATGTCTGTTTGTAAAATTTATGGCATTCCCTCCCTCCCCTCAGAGTCTTTTAGACATCTAAGAAATCAAAAAACCCTAGGGGAAAATATAAACAAGCTGCTTGGAATATATACATAATCACATATTCTTTTAAAATACTACTAGTACATTTAGCCAGCTAGTGCAAAAGAGAAACATTTATGCACATGCAACTCACACATTTTTCATCTCTATCAATGTCCAAAATTTTAATTTACAAATATATCATCTGACTATAACATACCCATATTTTAAGTGTTAAGATTTAAGGTTTCTAAGGTTCTAATGGTGACATTACATCCTTCATTGATTGATAAGTGAGACATTATTATATTATTATATAAGTAGCAAAAAATGCCATCAGAGTTCTAAGAATAGCAAACCTGGAACATAGATTTTACCAATGTTTTCAGTAATTGAAAATACATTTAATTCCCTAGAAAATAGGAAATGTCATTATATATGCTTACACACTTAAAAATGCATGCATGCACAGATATATAGAAATATATATATGCAGATCATTTACATGGATGTTTATAAGCACATAATACATTAAAATTGATTATAATGTGTGGATACTATATAATTGCTCTTGAAAATAATTTGGGATTTGGTATCAAGCAGACTTAAATGAAAATTCTATATATGCTATCATTTTCAAGCAAAAGATGCTATCAGTCTGAGTCTTGGTTTCTTAAATCTAAATTAAGAAACTAAACGCCTTCTTATGAGATAGTGGATGAACCTGACTTGTATCTGTCATGTGATAGTAGATAAGATCAGAGAGATAGTGGGTAGGGAACTTCCTTGCACAAGGCCAACCTGGATTCAATTCAGTGCACCCCATATTATCACCTAAGCCCACCAGAAGTAATCCCTGCATATAGAACTAGGAGTAAACCTTGAGATTGGCTTGGTGTAGCCCCTAAACCAATGTCAACCAACCTACCAAATATATATATATGTATATTTAGAAAGAGAAGTAGGAAGAGAGGGAGAGAGAGAGAGAGAGAGAGAGAGAGAGAGAGAGAGAGAGAGAGAGAGAGAGAGAGAGAGAGAGGGGGAGAGAGAAGGAGAGAGTAAAGGTACTGGGAAGAGGAAAACTAGTAGCAATTCTATTATAATTGCCTGATTGTCTCACCAGTAGAGCCCCTATCTTCTCTTTGCCCTGCTTTATTGGGGCCCTGTACAGATTTTGGACATATCTTGATTTTAGTGAACAAGGTACCTATCTCAATTTGCATCATTATTTTACTCCTCAAGATGTTCCAGATTGGCAGCATGCAAGGTAAATGTCCTATCACCTATACTATCACTCCAACCCCAGATAATTTATTTTGAACTGCTTGGTCTACTTTATATTTTAAGCAGTCCCTATTCTGTATGTATTTTCTCTGAAATGGGTTATAATTCAGATATAAGTTAATGGAAAACAAAATAATGGGCCAGTGTCTGTAAACAATTTCATGAAGGAGAAAAAATACTGAGCGCCTTGTAAATGGTGTTATAAACCTGCTCCTAACCCAATACAGCCTGGTAATAGAACAAAATGTCAAAACATCAGTCAAAGTTTCCTGTCTCAAAACACCCAAGCTCCAGGGAAATCAGGACTACAGAGGACAGGATGGAGTTAGATAAGATTTCCCCTATGCCTCCTCATACCTCAGAAACTACCCAATAATGCTTCCTTATTGTGGAGACCACGGGAAGTCAAAATAAACAGAGGGCAGCTTAAGTGAAGCTAGACAGGCGCTGCCTCACAGAACTTGTGCTCTTTCTCTTTCTCTCTTTTTCTCTCTCTCTCTACCTATCTACCTCACATATACACAGTCACAAAACACACAGAGCCTTCTCTCTTGCTTTCCCTCTTTGCTTTGTCTCTCTCACACATATATAACACATAGAGATCCCTCTATCTTTTTCTCTCCCTCCCTCCCTCCCTCTCTCTCTTTCTCTCTCTCTCTTTCTCTCTCTCTCTCTCTCTCTCTCTCTCTCACACACACACACACACACACACACACACACAGAGTCTTAGAGAATCATTCATGGTCCCTAAGTAGCAGTGTATTGGAATTCTCATAGCCTCATGGATTTAACAGATTATACTTATGTTTCTGAGAGTGCTCCAAAAAACACTGGTCCAAGCTCCTAAAACTGTTAATAACCCAGTCCAGTCTGGAACATTTATTTGAGTGCTCCCAACCAGAACACAAAAGCCAAACATTTTGCTGATTATGATGGCCCTTCAAGGATCACAATGAGTGTGATGATAGGATGACCAGAATGGACCAGCTACCAAAGGAACAGTGAAGATAATGGGATCAGGGGGTGGCAGAGTATATATCCCTTCCCCCAAATGCCTTGGCTCCAGAAAAGCTTTAGAAGCCACATAAATTTAGCTTGAAGCCCAGAGAATACATGTGAGAAGAGTCCTTGAACTACACTTGGCTTTTGAACAAGAGGTTGATTAGGTTCCAAGTAACAACTAAAACAGTCTATGAAGAAAATGTGGACTGAAATATGTACCTATTGCACTAAGATCAAAGTCCTGTAATACCGAAAAGAAAAGGTTAGAGGAATGAGTAGGTTGGCTTGACTTTAGGATGAAAGAAGTCCCATCTGGGGTCCATTTGTACTTGGGAAAGCCTGTACAGTGGAATAAAGGGGCGGGGTGTGGACTGTGGGTGAGAGAGTATTGGGCATGTCTGATCTTAGAAGACAGGGTGAGTAATGGAAGAAGGTATGACAGAAAAGCAAATTTTGGACCTTCCCATGAAGACTTCTAATCTTTAGAAGAACATTTTGGCACTATGTAGTGATTTTGAAGGGAAGTACAGGTGTCCTGAAAATAGAGGTCACAGACAAACTAACTAAAAGAAGAGAAGAGGCACCAGAGAGATAGTACAGGTATTTAAAGCTATCATTGTAAATTGTCAGACCCAGTTCTTTTACCAGCACCACAGCATGGTTCCTAGAAACACTGGTCTTAGTTGGTTTGGAGGGCAATAGTGGGAGAGTAGACTGAGACAATTCAGGCTCTGCCTGGACTAATATATGAGATCCTTGTTCGTTCGTTACTTAATCAAATAATCACCATTTTGTGTAATGCTGCACTTATTTTCCTTTTTTGTAAAAATCTTTCTGGAATTAAGGAAACAAAACAACACCACCTCACACTGGCTGAAGGCAGTGCTATTTACATGATGTAACAATACCTCCTGGAGAGACATTCTTTAGGTTTTGAATGGACCAAGAAAAATACCTCTGTGCTGATAAGGACCCAACCCCCTGACCAGAAAGAACTGATCAGTGGAGAATGCTTGATGTAGCCTTCCTGGCCAACAGGCACCAATTTTTGTTGTTATTCTGAAAACTCAAGTCCTTGATAAAATTTCTCTGCTATTTTCTATCTATACATAATTATGTATATTCATTTTATGATCCTTGGCTGTAAGTGCCTCCCCTTATTCTTATAAATGGGCACTTTTTTCCTAGAAAATTAAATATGTATAGACTGCTAAGTCATCCTAACTCTACTTTTAACATAAAATCAGATCTCCTACTTTCTTATGTTAAGAAAAGCTTGCATGGGGCTGAAGCATTATCACAGCCTGTAGGGCATTTGCCTTGCAAACAGCCTACCCAGGGTTCCATCCCAAGCATCCCATATGGTCCTCTGAACCTGCCAGGAGTAATTTGGTGGCACACAGTTTAGAGCAATCCCTGAATGCCTCCAGGTGTGGCCAAATAAATAAATAAAGGAAAATCTGCTCTCCAGTTTAGGCTGTCCAGATTAGATTCCCAATTTAAGTTGTCTCCTCTTCAATATAGCCTTTCTCTTCTATTCAGCTACTTCTGTGATTTTTTTGAACAAGAGTCATTATCATAATTATTACCCAGAGTCACCACATATCCCCTTATCCTGATCCAGCCAGCAAGAGGCAGCAATGCTAGCAGCAGGGGGCTGGACTCTCGCTGCTGCAGCAGCTGTGCTGGTCAACATGGAGTCATACTATCCTCCCAGATAAGACCCACCTTGATATGGCCCAACTCTGATAAAGGAGAGGAATTGTTTACTAGGAAAGTCTTTTAGAAACTCAGTTATCAGTAGCCCTTGCTCCTTCCTCAGTCTACTTGGAGAATAGACACAAGCTTACAAACAGGCTTTAAAATTTTGCTTGCTAATCCAATGGTTTCTGCATAGATTGATACTGTGCAATCCTTCTAGAAAAATTGTGCAATTCTTCTAGAATTTTTGTCTAGTGGACAAACACTCTGCCAAGCTTCCAGAGTCAGGCCTGCCACCATGGCTCCTTTCTTTCCTTGTCAGAATATACTGATGATACTCTTCATATTTATCAAAGACCGTCCCCAAGAACACACCACAAAAGTCCACACAACTTGCACCTTAATTTTATTGTGAGATTTTATTTTGAGAACAGCTTTAAGTTGGGAGCTTTAAGTATGAAGACAAAGTATATGTCTTTCTCTATCTCTCCTGCCCCATATAAGACATAACTTTATGATTATGTACATCCCACCTAGAAATTTAATTTTTTCTACAAGCTATAGACCTATTATCAACCAATATCTATAATTTACATTTCATGTATTTTTGTGTTGTATAGCTTATTTTTTATGTAATAGTAGGAAACCATGCTCCTCTCATACACAACAGCTTTACTTTCTTTAAAATGCTCTGGGCTACACCTATGCATTTCTTCCTTATTCACCTCAATCCCTGATGTTTTAACTGTCTTCAGCATTTTGCCTTTTTTCAAAAGTCATAACTTTTGGAATTATGTAGCACACAATTTGACTCCTTTAAGTTAGTAATTTGTATTTACAATTTCACATTAATTTTTCATGGCTTGATAGGTTTTTTAAAAAAATCTTTTCATGGTTTTTAGTGTAACTCAGGTAATATGGTTACAACAGTGTTAATAATTATGGTACTGATATACATTACTATCCCCCATCTTTTATTTTTAGTGTTAAATAATAATTATTCATCTGTTTACAAGTCTGTACAAATGAATAAAGCTGCTATGGATAGCTGGGTGCAAGTGTCTGTGAGGAAAACAAATGGGATCAGAGATATTTTTTTCCCCGAGAAGCCCTTGTTTCAACCTAGAAAGGAAGTATGTCGAGAAAAAGGAGGGTCTCCAAAAATCCCCTCTCTCATCCCATTTAAAACATTCCCTTTTCTGATCTTTAGAAGATCCTTTACTCACACTGTCACCATGTCACCAGGTGAAGATAAAAGGCTAAGTAAACCATTGTCTCTGTTTCAAATAAAGACTAAGTCTTCAAGTTTCAAATAAAAACTAAGTAAAATAGGTTCCTAAAAGGACACAAAATGCCTAGATTTAATAAAACTGTGGTGTTTCCAGAGGGGATGAGGAAGGGAGTAGTGGTAGGAATGAGTAGACAGTTTCTTCTTGGTGTTGGAAAGGGACTGGAACTTTGATAGAATGATGACAATCTAAATACTTATATTACACACATTAGCTGTATGAAACTAAACCTCTATGATTCAATAACTGATATGTTAATGATCAGTATATTTAAAAATAAAGATTAAATAAAATACTCAGTAAAGAGAGGAAATTCCATTAGCTAAAGCTTAGTGTCCCTGAAAACATTCTCAAAATAATAAGAGATTTTGGTATTATTTTTATTGAACTTAAGGCAGGTAACAATGAATACTCATTTGGAAACCATGATAAGAATAATTAACTTAGGGACCAGAGCGAAAGCACAGCAGGTAGGGTGTTGGCCTTGCATATGGTGGACCCAGGTTTGATACCTAACATTTCATATGTTCCTCTGAGCCTGTCATGAGTGATTTCTGAGCACAGAGCCAGGAGTAACACTTGAGCGGCACCAGGTATGGCCCAGAAACAAAAAGAAACAAAATAAAGAATAATTAATAAGAGAATGGTGAGTTGATACAATGGAATAAGCACAAGATTTTCATGCAGATGGTCTGGAATCAATCCCCAGAACTGCATGATTTCCAGTGCTCCAAGCCAGGAGTACCTCTCAACACTATTGTGTGTAACCCCACCAACCCAAAAAAATAAATAAAAAATAAACAAACAGAATAATCAACTTAGATCTTACCACATGGTTTAAATTTAGTATTTTTTAAGTAAAGGAACATGTATTCTTTCACTAGGAAATAATTCCAAACATTGTTGTCATTGTTGTTATGTTTGTGGTGATGATGGTGGCTGTGAAGTCACCTCTGGTTGAACTCAAGGTATAGTAGATTGCCAGTGATTAACTGTAAAACTCCTCCCTGCAAAGTATATGCACTAGCTATTTGAGCCATCTCCTTGACCCCAAAGTTGTGTGTTTTTTTAAATTAAATGTTTGTCTTTCTTTTATTTACATGAGCATATAATTTTAGTTATATTAAGGAAGTCCTAAAACTGAAATGCATATGTTGGGCAAGTAAATAAATGCCTACATTAGAAAATGTTAAAATGTTATATATTATTTTATGTTGAAATTTATACATTTATAAATTTATAATGCTTGAAATTTCTATTATATGGTACTATATATATAGTTCCTGAGCTGCCTTTCAACAGAGTCCCCCAATGCAGGTTGAAATTGACACAGCAGAGAACCCTAATATACATTCATGATGTGTCCCTCTCTTTCTCACTCATCAAACAGAGAAAATAGCAAATTAGTATAGGCATTAGGATGAAGCACATGAGTTTTTAATTTAAGAAATACTCATTTTAGGATTGGAGAAATAGTGCAGGAATTAATGTACTTGCCCTGCATCTTCTGACCCTGAATTGAGTCCTGAGAAGGAAGAGTCCCTGGGTCTAATCCCAGGGTCAACCTCAATCTAAAGAGATAAAAATAGAAGAAAATTCATTTGAAAATATACTCATTGAATCCTTGGTGGCCAAACATAAACAGCGATAATAAAGGTTTAATACTGCATTTGTAATTATGGCTATTCCATAGTCAATATAGGAATAAAACCAATGTAAAAAGTAAACCAGAAAAGATAATATGGTTTTCTAATTCTTCCATCAGGCCATGCCTGAAGCCATTTTGTGCCCATGAGTTGTCAGGTGCATTGAGTCAATACATTCCTTTTCTAACAGGTTCAGAACTTACCTTTACTTATTGTTCTCACTTTTTGAAAGATAGACACTTAAATAGATTTTCCCCTCTCTTCAGAACTTAAATACAACTTCTCAGTAAACATTTCTTGACTACTGTATTTAAAATCACAGCCTTGGAGCCAGAGAGATAGCTGTCAATGATCAGAGTACTAATGGAGTGGTCCCCAAGTTCCCATATACTATGTGCCTCTCTCATCTTGCCCTGCCTGAGCTCCTCAAGATGTGGTCCAAAGATCAAAAAAATAAGAAGCTAGAGGAATATTACCGTGGGTAGGGAATTTGCTTTGTTCACAATCAAGCTGGCTCAATCCTCAGCATCCAACAGTACCTCAGTACCAACAGGATAAATTCCTGAGTGCAGAACCAAGAGTAAGCCTTGAGTATCACCAGATGTGGCCCCAAAATCAATAATAATGATATGATGATAGTGACAGTGATGATGATGATGATAAGCATTGCAACTTTCAGCCATCATCATCTTCTATCCTTCTATCCTTTCCTTTGTCTCCATCATCCATAACTTGATAGATTTTTTGACTGGTTTTTGGCCCATACCCAATGGTGTTCAACACTTAATCCTGGGTCTGAGCTCAGGAAACATGCCTAATGTTCCCTAGGACTATATAGGATTCTGGGCTTGAACACTGGTTGCAAGGGAAATGCTCTACTTGCTGAAATATTGTTCTGACCCACTTTATATCTTATTTGTATTCTTTATTGTCTAACTTTTTACTGGTGTACCAGCACGGGTGATGAAGGCTCAGGCTTTTGTTATGCTTACAGCTAAAATCCCACCTCTTGAAATATGAATGACAAAAAATAAGCATTCAATAAACACTACCTGAGTGAATGAATCAGATTTATCATAGTTCCCAAAAATGATGTTAACTTTTAAGCATTTTGCTTATAGTCATGATGGGATAGCTAAAGCCTATAACAGCAAACAAAGAAATTATAACATCTCAGAAACTAACAAAGTATCCTGTTTTCATTCCCATCAGTAGACTCTGATTACAGGGGCCGGAGAGATAGCATGGAGGTAATGCATTTGCCTTGCATGCAGAAGGTCACTGGTTCGAATCGCGGCATCCCATATGGTCCCCCAAGCTTGCCAGGAGCGATTTCTGAGCATAGAGCCAGGAGTAATCCCTGAGCACTGCTGGGTGTGAACCAAAAACAAAAACAAAAACAAAAAACAACAAAAAGACTGATTACAGACTACTTCTGAGGTAACAGAATACAAAGATTATACCAGAGCAGGTTACTTAAAATCCCAAACACCCAAGATACTTCTAAAACACTGTAATTTTTTCCCTCTTCCTGCTCTGGGCCTTATCTTTCAGAAACATTTTCTTTTTCAAAAGAAGAATTAAGTATTCTAGTTGCTATGTTATCAATGTTGAGTAATTTGCATCTCTAAATACTCAGAAGTCAGAATAATACCTTTTCTGATTCTCAAAAGAATGATATCTCTTAGGAATGTTCTTATAATCTTCAATAGCAAGAAAGATAAATGAGTGTGTTTTCCAAATATGAAAATCTACTCCTTTCCCTCCTACCACCTTTCTAATGGCTAAGGTAATACCCAGAATGCAGTCCTGCATTATTAATCCCATAATTATCTATCTACCCGCTCTGATAACTGGGGGGAGGGGGTAGTGAGTGAGCATAACCAAGGCTTTTCTCTCCATTTTCTCATCCTTTCCTAAACTTCATATTAATAAGGAGGCCCCAGAAAGTTCCGGATCTCAGTAGTAGTCCAAAGCTGACTCTTTTTGAACACTTCTTACACTGTTTTTGGATATACCATCTATTCATCTAAATTAAAATGCTTGGTGAAACCAGACTCAAATCAGGCTTTATGTGTGAGTGCAAAGAACAGCAATAACCCTGCAGCCTCTGTAAAATTGCGTCTCTTCTTTCGTAAGAACAGATTTATATAGACAAAGGCCAAATTTTTCCTTGAGGGTTTCTGTCCCCAGCCAGGATGCAGGTGACTGGATCAACACAGAAAAGTTAATCATTATTTCCTGCCATTTCCTGATTATCATGAGCCACTAGAATTTATTAACAAGTTTACTAAGTTAAGTATGCAAAAGAAAAGCAAATAAGAATGTAGGAAAATATCATTAACCCACTGGCACTGGGAAGCATTGGATTTCCACTGAGGATGCCCTACTGAACTCATGGCATATTCTAGCCTAGTCTCCCTTTGGGAGGAGACTAGTTTGGTGCATACCTGGTGGTGTTATAGGGGTGAAAGGAGGGTGTCAGGGTGGAGGGGAGATTGGCAGGTTGGCTACTCCCTACTCAGTGAGCAGTGCTCAACCCCAGCAGTGCTCAAATAAAACCTTGGGATTCACTGTCATGTGATTCAAGCCTTTCGGTCCTCTCCCTAGACCCCTTGTCAACACCCTTTCACATTTGTAATTAGATTGACAAATAAGGTACAATGGAATACTGATTTCTAAGGGTTTCTGATCTGAACTTTGGTGTCATTAAAATCAAGAAACAGTGATACTTTAAAGTGTCAAATATAAACAGCTTGCACAATAAAAATATTGAGTAATAAATTTTATAATAAAAATACTTTTTATATATTTTTTAAAATATATATCAATATATATTTTAAATATATTTTAAATATATATATTTTAAATATATATTAAATATATGTATTATATATATTTTATATATATATTTTATATATTTTTATAATAAAAATTACTCAATCCTTTGATCAAAATCATGTCTTAGAGCTTATCCTATTGTTTTTCTTTCATTTGTGGGGGTGATACCCTGCAATGTGCTTACTCCTGTTCATGTTCAAAGAACCATATGTATCATGTATAGACTTGGATCAGTGGCATGCATAGCAAGCACCTGACATCTTGCACCATTTTCCTTTCCCCAGGGATCACCTGAAGAAACAAATCTGATCATTCTTTTGACTTCTTATGGAGGAAGCTACTATAATATGGAAGAGATAGAATATTGCTCTCTAAATCTGTTCAGATTAGAGCAAAGAGTTATGAATTTAAATATGGGAAGTTGCACAATTCTGAGCCTAAACAGGAAGAAGAACATGACAGAGGCTTTACAGACATGAGTGTGTTCAGTCATTGAGAATGTATGTAATATATATGTACTCGTGTGCTGGGGACAAAGGAGACAATGGCAAGCAAAGCAGTACAGACCTTTCATCATAAGGCTTTAAAAACATTGTATTAAAGCACCATCATTCACAAAGTTATTCATAGTTGAGTTTTAGTCATACAATGTCCCAGCACCAATCCTATCACCAGTGTCAACATCCCTCCACCAATGTTCCCAGGTTTCTTGTTACTCTCCTACCCCCCCACCCCCGCCTGCCATCTTGATTGGCAGTCTTTCTAAGTTTTATTGTTGAAGTTTGAGCTTTCATAAGGTTTAAGGTGGAAGAAGGGGGGGATATCCTGGTCACACAGTCCCAGAAATATATGTATATTTTATGTGTAATAATAAATACATATGTGTACATGTAAAATATATGAATACAAATTTGTGCATTTATTTGAAATTGTGTCTTTTAGTGTTGGAATAATGAGGGTTTAATCTGATCTAGTAAAAGAATAAAAATATTGGCCAGAGCTACTACTATAGGGGTGTTTAGTATAGCCAGTCTGGTTCTATTCCAGCACTGTACCTACTTCCCCAAGTACTACCAGGAGTATAATTCTTTTTATTTTTTTTTTATTTATTTTTTTTTTTTTTTGCTTTTTGGGCTACACTCTGTGACGTTCAGGAGTTACTCTTGGCTATGCACTTAGAAATTGCTCCTGGCTTGGGAGATCATATGGGATGCCAGAGGATCAAATCTCAATTCGTCCTAGGTTAGTACATGCAAGCAAATGCCCTACCGCTTGCACCACTGCTCTGCTTGACTCTATTGTTAATTCTTGACTCTATGTGACTCCAAAACTAAATAAAATACTAAAATTATCAAATCTCTCCAAGTAAGGGTCATGGACAGTTTCCCTGGAAATTGATTTTTGGAGTAAAATCTGGAGAATGAGTGATGGTTCAACAATCCATGCAGCTGGGATACATGCTGTGGAGGGCACAGTTGGCAAAGAGAAATGGTGGGAGAGGATTGAGTGGGGGACAATCAACTGCAGAGTCTGTGTTACTGCAGCACTGAGAGATGGAATCAAATCAGCTGCAGAGATTGTGGAACGGGTCCAGAGAATGACAGTACATTATCCTGGCTGGAGAAAAACACACATGACAGAATACAGATTCAACTAAAAATAGTGAAAGGGGTCTCTTGATCTGCTAGAAAATATGCAAAATATGCAAAAAATATAAGCAACAAAATGTCACTATAGATCAGTGGTTCTCAAATAGTGGGGCATGCCACCCTGGGTGGGGGGATCGAGGTTCCTTAAACAGGGTGCGTTTGACCTCGGCAAACACTGTCATAACAAGCTAAGCCCCGTGTTTATGTCTCTGTATGTCTCTGGAGCTGAGAGTTGCTGAGTCCTGCTTCAAACCCCGCTTTGAAAAGCTATGCATTGCAAAACATGCTCACTGTAGCCATTAACCCAGACATCACCTCTGATTAAAAAAATCAGCTCAAATTATTTTATATATTTTTGTTTTTCAGGTTAAAGTTTTTTTAATAAAGATTCTATTTACATTCGCGTGGGGGGCATGAAAAATGTTTTCTTCTTCCTATGGGGGCATGACAGAAAATAATTGAGAAGCACTGCTATAGATACACAGTGATCAAATCAGCCCTGTCTAAAGACGAGTGTTTTAGAAATAATTTTAAATGCATTTTAGTGAAGTGCAGAAATAGGAAGATGTCATTAAAGAATGGAACAGGGTTAAGAGGGAGTTATCAGAGCCAAATGAGAGGGAGTGTAATCCTGAATTATGCAGTAAGAACAAGAACATTGAACATTGTAGAATCTTGGTACAAAAGAATCCACAAAGTTGGTAATTTGTTTGCATTGAATGTGAAGTGAGTGGAGAAGAGAGTTCAGAAAGGCCTCAGGAGAGGACACTAATATCAGAAATGGGGAATAAGAGATTTTTTGGCATGATATAGCCTTACCACAAGTATATAGAACAGTACTATTGGCACCATTGTAAAAAAAATACAAAAATTAATAAAGTCGGAAATCTGACTTGGAGATACAAATTCTGCGTGGATGGTTTTTATTGTAATGGCATCTAGAACAAACAAATGACTAATTCTGGAAATCTAAATTTTCCAGAGTTGTGCTTGGAGGGCTAGGGAGATCTTTCAAAGGACTACACTGTGTATGCTTTGCATGTAGGATGCCTGGATTAGAATTCTGGTCCCCCAAGCCCTACTAAGAATTACTCCAGAGCACTGAATCTAATATAGTTCCTGAACATTGCCTATGTGACTTTAAAACAAAATTAAAGCAGGAGTTGCATTTGGAACTAAAAGTATATGTCAATTAAAGTCTAAGTCAATTAGCAATACTAATTGAATCCTTAGTATAAACTAGGTGATCCTTTCTTAGAATGAAAAATAAAATTTAAAATTAGTACTAACTTTCTATCTTCATGAAATAGGACATATACGTATTTTTGTATTTATTTTAATTTATTTGGAAGGAGAGAGGAGGCATATATTTAGTGCTGCTGAGGAACTATTCCTGATTTTGCTCAGTGGTTACTTCCCAGCAGTTCTCAAATGACCACGCAGTGCTAGGAACTGAACCTGGGCTTCCTGAAAGCAAACATTCCGTCCTTTGAACTATCTTCCAAGCTCATGACTATTATTTGGAAGTTATAGTACACGAAAGAAACCATAGGAACACAAAGGCCACATGATTATTCTAAATATAAACCATAATCCATAAGTGATCTACAAGTGAGAAAGTAATTCAAAGAATTAGTTTACCCTGTAACAAATTTGAAAGATACAGGATCCTGAAGTTAAAATTCTACTCCCATAAAGAGCCAATAATTAGAGGAAAACACACACATATTATTAAGAAAAGATTTGCTATTTGCATAGATAGAGTTAGAAACCAGAATGGAACTGGAGGGTCTCATGCTGAGTGGAGTCAGCCAGAAGTAGAAGAACTGGCATAGAATGATCTTTCTCAGAGTGGCATATAAAGAAGCATAGAGGAGTAAAAAGCAGCCAAATCTGAGAATTGATCTACAGAACTGAGTTTACTGTGGCAGTGAGATGGGAACAGGAGCTCAGGAATTGAGACTGGTGCTGTGAGAGGGTGGAGGATAGCCTGAGACAATGGTGGAGGGAGGGAAAGGGACACTGGTGTTGGCAAGTTGTATGCATGAATCCCCTTATCACTAACAGTTTTGTAAAATGAAAATCACCAGTGATTAAAATTAAAAATTAAAAAAAAAAAAAACACCTACTCTATCCTAGGGAAACATTAGAATGCAAATTCAGATCACCAACTATCATCAAAGAGGGAGCTAGACTTACAAAGCTTTTCATGAAATTCATACAAGGAGTTAGAGGGCACAGCAGAGGACATGATAAATAATAGATTCTTAATCTTTGGAGAAGAGAGAGAAGACAGGGAAATCCCACTAGCAAGGACGCCTGAACATCTTGGCCCTTCATCAATGTTCAAAATACATATTGAATTTCAGGAGGGGAGGGGAAGACCTCTGCCATTTTCACTTTCAAGTAGGTGCCAAATCTATCTCATATTTAAGCCATCAGAGTGCCAGGAGATTTCAGAATTAATTCTTCTTGGAAATAGAGAGAAGAGACACATATAATATATTAACAAAAATAATCTTCAGAAGTAATGAACAAACGAAGATGATTAACGGTTCAAAAAAAAAACCAAATAACTGAAATTAGAAATAAAATAAATTCTGGGATCAGAAATATATAACAAAGAGCAGGGTACTTGTCTTACACAGCACAGACCCAGGTTCCATCCTTTACACTCCAGTCCACCCCAAATACCACCAAGAGTGATTCCTTGAGAGCAAACTTCAGAATAAACCCTGAGCACTAATGGGTATGAAACAAAAACCTAAAACAAAATTTTAAAAATACATTTTATTAACTTAAAGCTTAAAAATAGAGCCTGAGGAATAATTCAACTGGTTAAGCAGATGCTTTTATGGGCAGGAGGCCAGAATTTGATCACCAGCACTCCCAAACTCCAAGTTTGAGCCCCAAGCCCAGCACAGGAGGAACCCCTAGACATGGCCTGAAATGGTGCAAAATAACTAAATAATGATGAACACACATACTTATATACATATTGATAATTATTCCTCCACATTAGATCTATACCTAAGATATAGGTTGATATAAATAGCCATAATATAAAGATAAAGTAAAATAAAATGTAAAAAATTCCATAATGAAGCATGTCATTAAAAATCTGGCTCATGAGGTAGGGCATGTGCCTCGCACGTGGCCAATTGGGTTAGATCCTCTGCATCCCATATGGTCCCCCAAGCCTGCCAGGAGTAATTTCTGAGCACAGAACCAGAGGTAATCCTAGAGTGCCACCAGGTATAAGCCAAAAACAAAACAATAAAACAACAAACAAACAAAAAATCTGGCCCATTTAATTAGCTGATATAAAAGTTCTTTGGGAAAGTGAATGTGAAATAAGAGGTAACTGAATGTTGAAAGCATTGACCACCACAAACAGATAGAGAAGTTTCACCAGCAACAAGTTTTATTTAGAAATAGCAATCAGCCATCAGGAGAGACGAAGTCATGAAATTTTCCTATACATGGATGTACATGGAATCTATTATGCTGAGTGAAATAAGTCAGAGAGAGAGAGAAAGATGCAGAATGGTCTCTCTCATCTATGGGTTTTAAGAAAAATGAAAGACATTCATGCAATAATTTTAGAAGCAAAAGAGAGGAGGGCTGTAAGTTACAGCCCACTTCATGAACATCACCACAAAGAGTGATGTGTTTAGTTAGAGAAATAACCTCATTGCAAACTATCCTAACAATGAGAATGTATGAGGGAAATAGAAAGCCGGTCTAGAGTACAGGTGGGGGCGGAGTGGGGAGGAGGGATATTTGGGACATTGGTGGTGGGAATGTTGCACTGGTGATGGGGGTGATGACTGAAACCCAACCATAATCATGTTTTTAACCAAGGTGTTTAAATAAAACATTATTAAAAAAAAAAAAAGAAAGAAAAAGACAGAGGCCAGATGTAGACCTAAGAACAGAGAATCAGCAGATGCATATAGTTCTTTGCATATAGTACTTTGCACTCCAGTTATGAGACTTGATCAATGGCACATACATTTATGTAATAATCATTCCTCTAGAAAAAATAAGCAGTGACTTTTTTTTTTAAAGAAATAATCTTGGCTTCTTTGAGTGGGTCCAAAAAAACTTTTTGCTCTAGATCTAGCCAACAAATAATTATTGTTGTTATTTTCTTAATTTCAAGAGCTACTCCTGATTCTGTCCTTGGGGGATCATGCAATGTTAGGAAAAATACGTGGGACTCCTGTATGCAAAGCATGAGTTCAGCCTGCTGAGCTATTATACTAGTCCTAAAATGGTTCTTTATGATCATAATTTTATCAGAATTGATTCACTTTCCTCAAGAACTGTTCTGGAATTAAACTATATTTATTAACTGATTAGTATAGCATAATTAGGGCATAACTCTACTTATAATTTTTCAGTTTTACTTTATCAAAAATTTTCATTGAAATCAAGATATTTTTCTGTTAAATTCATACTGCTTATAAAAAACTACTTTTTAAATCAATATAGCTTCAGCCACTCTTAGTCTTTGACTCAAGCCTCTGACTTATTTTTATCAAGTCAATTTTTTCCCACATCCAAAACTGCTGATAGAAATTTGCCAACAAGATTTTCTTTCTGGGAGAAACTATTTAATAAGTTATTATACCATGTGTTCTTCTGTTAACTTTGATTTGAAATTACAAAATAGTGAGGCCAAAACATCCCACATCACTAGTTTCATGCAAATAAATTCCAGATTATTTAGAAAGTGTACAATAAACATGAATTATAAAATATCAGATGAAGTATGTAAACACACAATATGTATACACACTATATATCTATCTACATATATGTATAATATTGGAGCAGAAAAATCCTTTTCATGTGTATGCCCAAATAAGGAACTATAAAGGAAGTTTAATTATTTTTACTACCCACTCGATGATCAATTACATATGCCAGCGTTGTCAGATGTCCCACCATCTCCTAAACTTAAGACTTTATTATAGTTTCTTGCCATTGAAAAGGGGTGAGAAGGAGGGACTGATTAACAATAGATGTATGTGGGAACAATGAAGACTGAAAGGCCTATGAAAAATCCAATGTGGAATTAGAATGCTTCATTATTTTCTATTTTAATCATGACAAATGTAACCTTCACAATTAAAATTTTGAATAAGTAACAAGTTGAGCATAAAGTAATGTGCCTAGCACTCCTAAATTTATTTACAAAAATAACTATTTAGGATAAAAACATGAAGAACATTCTAGTTTTTATTTTTCCAGGTGATTCAGTGTTGTTGTTTTTTTATTGTCCATGAAGGTTGCACCCAGAAACTGGAAACCTGGGTTTGTTTGCTTTTTAAAGAAAAAGACAGGGATAGGCAGAATCCCACAGTAGAAACACATAATAGACATGCAGAGGCAGCAAGAACTCCAGTATAATTATCATAAGGCCACCTGAGCACCTCCAAACATGGTCTCCAAACCCTGAGCCAGGAAAAGTCCGAGGGCAGTGCTGGGTGTGACCCCACAGAACAAAACAAATACAACACACTCAAAGAGACAAAAATATGATACAGAATGTCTCCATATTTCTCACATATAAAAGTTTTAATAAAAGGGACAGAGCAATAGCACAGCAGGTAAGGTGCTTGTCTTGCATGTGGCCAACCCGGGTTCAATCCCAATATCCCATATGGTTCTCTGAGCAACACCAAGAGTGGTTCCTGAGTCTAGGGCCAGGACTAATGCCTGTGTACTGTGGGATGTGGCTCTAAAACAAGCAAACCAAAAAATATTAATAAAATTATAGTCAGAATTGGCCTAAGTAGTTTCATAAATTTCATCAATAGCTACATTTCTGGGGACTATTTGATAAATGTAAGAAAAGAAGACATTGAATGAACATCCATCAGTAGAAATGTTTTGCTCTTTTTTGTTTCTAAGACTTTTACTCTGTGATAGAAAATAAATAAATGTCCCCTTTAGGAAGCACACACACACACACAAAAAGTACAAGGGGAGAAACCGAGAAACCGTCACCCACACTCCACCCTAGCAAGTCAACCACCAGCAATGTTTGATGAAGAAAGTGTACTGTTTAGTAGACCCAGAACAGCTGTGCTTGCAACCTTGCAAAAGGCAGGTTCAAATAGCAGGTCCCTCCAGTATGAAGAGCAAGTGGAGGAGGAGGGAAGTCACAGGCCACACACCCACTACCCTGACAAACAGGATGGGGAGGAAACCAAAAAAAAAAAAAAAAAAGAATAAAACCCTGTCATCAGTAACTTCGGTTTGAAAAATACACTCTGAATTCAGAAAGTCAATGCTCTGAGCAAAAACACCAAATCCCCAGATAATGGCTGGAGACTTTGATAATCATGAGTCCAGAAAAGAATATATGCAAGAACCACGATAAAGTTGGAAAGATTCCCCATTGCACTCCCACTTTTTCCTTAGCTCAAGTTAAGCAGACACTTCAGAGCCTAAGTATCATCTTTTAGAGGCTAACAGAGGAATGGATTGGTGGGGTGGGAGGGGTGAGAAAGGAGAGACAGGATGTAGAGATAATGGGTTAGAAGGACAATTTACCAAATTGGTTCCTTTTAAGCTACAAACTGCACCACAAACAATGTATACAGATAAAATGGACAGAAAAGCTGGGATTGTGGGAAAAAATGTGCCTTTCAGCTAAATATATCCTCAGATTGTAGAAAAGATGTCTGAAGCATCTACTTGTGGTTCTGCATCTTTATGGGACCCTGCCTGGCCCAGCGTGGACACAGGTTTGATCCCCAGCGTCCTAGACAGTCACAGAAGCAATCTCAAAAGTGATCCCTCCATAGTCAGGTATAATCCCTGAGCCTTGCAAGTTGTGGTTCCAAAACTAGTCCCTATAGCTCCCTGAAACCCCCACCCCCAAAGGAATCAGTTTCTAGAGAATGAGGAGAGAGGCCCTTGAAATGGGGGCTGCGGTTTCACTCAGCTATTATAAGTCTCTATGGAGGGAGAATGTTCAGCGACCAGACATTCAAAACAGACTTGGGGTTGGAGAGTGGGGGAAGAGAACAGGAAGATAGGATATCTTCACAGAGGCTCTGGTACCCAGAGGCATCTCCATGGAGT
Organism: Suncus etruscus; assembly: GCF_024139225.1. NCBI lineage: Eukaryota > Metazoa > Chordata > Mammalia > Eulipotyphla > Soricidae > Suncus > Suncus etruscus. The sequence goes on from NC_064858.1 coordinate 46,511,043, forward strand.
TAGCCTGTAGCATCAGGGGAGAGGGGTGAGAAAATACCTCCCTATCCAATTACGCACGCCCTACTTTCCCAGAGAATCAGGCCAGCGAAAGATTAGCAGCAGCAAAGTCAAACTGAATGCAGAAGGCATGCGTGCGCACAAGTGTGTGTGTGTGTGTGTGTGTGTGTGTGTGTGTGTGTGTGTGTGTGCGCGCGCGCGCGCGCGCACACGAGCAAGTAAATGCACGCACACTCTCCATAAAGATGAGAGCCTTTCTTTGTATACAAAAGAAAACTCCCAGTTCTCAGATCACCTCCACTTTGGAAACACACTCTCCTTTTATCCAAGTGCACAAGGCGCTTATGCAAATCTCACTAGCCTGCTCTGAACAGAAGCTTGAGCTTCTGGCCTTGATGGATTTATTTCTCATGCGCTGCAGTCACAGGCTCCTGCTATTGAAGGGAGACAAATACTGGCCCCTCCTCAGCTGTTTGCCCAGGAGTCCTGGGCCTGCCTGGCAACGATCCTCTTTTGCGCCTTCTCTAGCTTGGACCTGACATTACCTTGCCATTGAGAATCCAGTCGAAGAGTTCAATTCAGGGTTTGCACTTTCCCAGCCATTAGCCAGCTGCCAAGGCATTTCATTATCTAAGGACTGTGGAGTACATCAAAGAGAGACCCAAACAGTGTGATCAAGTGGAAGTAACAACTCTTGGTCCACATGATCGCTACAGCACTTTTTTCCATGTTTATAATGCCATCTGGCACCCAGGAACAGCAAAGGCGACTCAGGGGTGGGGTGGGGAATAACCCCACTGCACTGTTTTGCTTATTGGAATAACAGTTAAACCTGATAAAGGCCTAGACCTTAGAGCAACTACCCTTTTGTTATCTTGTGTATCTATTGTCTTGCATAGGCCACACGCCCAGAACCTGCAAAAGCAGAGGTTACACCCCAGATTGCCTGCAGGAAAAGATATTCAGGGGAGGTGGGTAGGAGGCATTAGTTATCATGTACTTTTTGTTGAATTGTTTAGCAGATGTGTGCCTGCACACTCCTGCACACACACACACACACACACACACACACACACACACACAGGAAGGAACAATCATGTGCTTTTTGTTGAATTGCTTGGCGCGCGCGCGCGCGCGCACACACACACACACACACACACACACACACACAGGAACAAGGATTTTAAAGACTTTTCCTTTTTGAGTTGTAACCTTTTTATGGAAACACCAAAAGCTGACTTGGAAATACTGAGTCTCTTAACTGCTTAATATCTTTGCCTACATGTACCATGCTTAGGGGACCAATATTGACAACTCACCCTGTACACTACCCCATTCCTCTGACATTAGATTCCTATTGCCCAAGTTAGGCCCTCACCATCCTCCCATCTCCCCAGTTAGACGCCAAACTGGATTCTGTTCACAAATTTCTCATGAGCCCTTCATTTGTTGTTGCAAATGAGGAGGAAAAAAAACCTTTTTGGCCATGATAATGACTGGTGGATCTGAATAAATGCATCTGTGATACACTCCTGCTTTTGCAGGGAGCATTCAGTTGACAAATTAGGGTAAGAAAATACCAAGCATATCTCACTGTTTTTATTTTGATAGCAATCTTTCAGGCACAGAAGAACAAAACAAAATGGGCCATGGTTTTCTCTACTGATATGAGGACAAAGGATCAGGTTTATGTTAACCCCCCCCCCCCACACACACACACACACTCTGCTTCAATGCACTGTAATTGTATATAAACTCTTCAATGACTTTACCACTCATTACATTCACTCCTCCATCTTTTCAATATTTCTCTTTCCTGCTTCCTTCTCTGCAGAAGGGAAAACCTGAGTTTTGAGTAGGTTTGTTTCCTTCTTGGGTTTAAGTTTCTGTTAAGGGGGAAGATGACTTTGCAATTGCCATATCAGCAATTAGGCAAGCTTTTCAAAAGTATGGACCATTGTTACCACTGTTGCCCATACACATTGGAAAGAATCTCTGTATATGGTTAAAAAACTAAGTAAGTAAATATAGGTAAATAAACATATAAAAACAAGATGCCATTCAGTGACCAACCTAGGGTGTGGAACTAATTTTATCTACTTTTCTCCCACTGTTTTTCTCTTCAATGTCATAAATTATAGTAGAATTATAACATACTTGGGAACAGGAATTTAATTTCCCTTTTAAGTTAGCATGGAAATTGATCTTAGAGAAATGAGCCCTAGCATACATCATTAAGAAAAACATTCTCCCACCTTCATTACCCTATCTGTGTTCCCTGATTTTTTTCAGAATCAGTGAACAAAGGGCAAAATAATCCAACTGGAGTGATGTTGAAATCTTTATCACATAGTGAGGAAAAAAAAGAAAATAGAAATGATAACCAATATATAATTAATAACCAATACACAATTTTTAGCACATGGAAAAGAAAAGGCAAATGATCCATCATTAATGAATGTTTTTACATTGGACTTTTTATAAAAATGTTGTGATAATCATTCAACAGAAATGTTTGTTGAAGTTTTCATAATTATGTTTTATTGTTGAAGAAACATGAAAAGTAATGCGGTTAAAGGCAGCACTTAAAAACTCTAATTCTAACCACAAATACTGTTTTACCTTTGCCAAGGCAAGCACGTATACAGTCAATAAGTAAGGTATTTGTGTTCGCATACATTCATGCAATCAGCAAGCAAAGCCTGTATCCATGAATGCATTCATATTTTCAGCAAACATTCGTTGTCTACTATAAATGAGGTACTGTGAAGACTGAAAGTATCTTTTGTGGTAAATAGAGATCCTTGCTCTCAAAGACCTCATAATTTAATAGTAGTTAGGACAGGCATGCAAACTAAAAATAGGAAATAATACGTTCTAAAATAAAGGATAAAAATTTAAAAAAATCAATTTTATTAAAAAGGTCTTCACTATTTGGTTTTATACTAATGGCAAAATAGTGATCTATCATTGTATTAAGAAATCAAATAATCCTTTGTCCTTATTATCCTAAAATATCAATTACATGTGTTGTATGTATATATATACATATATCTGTATATATACTTTGATTTGTTTTGTTTTGGTTTTGGACAACATCTGGCAATGCTCAGGGGTTAATGTTGACTCTGCATTCAGGAATTACTGCTGGCAATGCTCAAGAGACCATATGGGATATGGAGGATCAAACCTAGGTTGGTCATGTGCAAGTCAAGTGCCATTCCCTTTGCACTATCACTCCAGATCCCTATGTGGTCTATTTTAAATTTCAATTTGGGTAAAACTTAAATCTGTTCTGTGTTTCCTCTGATTATTCTGGATTTGTTGGTATCTAATTTTTAAAGTAGAGGGGGTTCTGTGGTATTCCTACCCAGAGAGTTCCAAAGTAACTGTCACTGCAGGTTTGGGCCAATATGCTAAGTGGCCATAATTTAGAAAGAAATGGGCCAAAGATGACTAGTTCAGATGAGAAAATTACACATAATTTCTTTCCTCTCATTTTCTGAAATGCTTAGTCTTGTGGTTGCATGGGATTAAAAAGAACTTTGAGCAAATCCCTCTTTCTGCAAAGCATTTTTCTTCTCTCTTAAATTTTTTTTAATTAAATCTAAGTTTTAATTTGTTGCTAGTCCATAAAAAAAATCTCTCCTTGTAGAATTGATTCAACTCTCAAGATGCTATTTATAACTTCCTGATAGTACCTTGAGACCTTGAAAATTTCAAATGTCCATTCTAGTTTTCCCACAACCAAGTAAATTTTTCTAAGTAGCAAATTAGTGACTAAATTGAGTAGTCCTAATTTGGGGGAAATGTGGTAAATAAGAAGGGGCTAATATTATAGTGTAGTGCTTACTTTGATTTTTCAGCCTGCTTACGCCCCAGGGACTCTCCCAAAAACTCAGATTCAATACTAAGCTTTGATCATACACATGATAAAATAACATTCTTCTGTGAAATATTTCTATTTGTCTTCATCTTTACTTTCCCAATGAAGGTTTTTGTTTTTGGGTCATACCTAGAGGGATTTGAGGGCTATTTCCATTGCATTGCTTTAGGGTCACTCGTGGCAGTGCTCAAGGAAGAAATCATGTACTCAATCTGTTGAGTGATCTCTCTAGTTCCATCAAAATAAGTTTGTAAATGAAAAGCAAAAGTCAACCTATAAGTAAGAGTAATGATTTTCTCTCTCTCTGTCTCTCTCTCTGTCTCTCTCTTACACACACACACACACACACACACACACACACACACACACACACACACACACACACACACACACACTCAGAACTTACCAGATTTCAGCAAATGTATCCTAAGCAAGAAAAGGCAAACATGATGTCATACCTGACACACCTTACTAGGCTTCTAGATTTCAATGTGTTCTAAAATATATTGAATCTGCATTCAATTCAAAGATTAAAAACAAGATTCTAGGAAAAATCCTCAACATAATAACAATAAAAAAGCAGATAGCTTCTGAACACCTAGTGTCTCAGACCCTGTTGTCATAGTTCACAAATATTTATTCACTTACTTTTTCACAATAAACCTGTAAATTATGGTCTCCTATTATTTTCAATTCACAGATTTTAAACCACAAACACAGAGAAGTTAAGAATCTTTGTTCAGGTCTGAGGAAACAGTTTAAAGGGCTGGGATACAATATTTTCTTTCAGAAGCCTTAACTTCAATTCCCAGCACTACGAAATTGCCAAATAATTTTTATGGGTAGGACATGAATACTACTGTGTGCCTCAAAAACAATTGAAAAACCAAAATCTCTTTGATCACAGTAAGAAAGATAACCTTAAGGATCAAATGGACCAGTCTTCATTTGATCCCCCACCCTACATAGCCCCTTAAGCACTATTGGGTTGGTAAGCCCTGATCACGAGTTAGAACTAAGCTGTACTTACAGCTGAGGAACCAGTTAGCCAAGTGGCACTGGGACCTCCTGAGCACAGCTTAGGATCTTCACTTTCCTCTCCTCATCAAAGAACTTTTTTTTCTTGATTGTGGTCATATCTCTTGGAAGGATAAGATGCAAAGTGTGAAGACAGAGTGTTAAGTTAGGCAAATTCTGGAGCACCAAGTTCTCAATACCACTGTGTTACATACAGTTGATAAAGTCACCTTCATATATTTAAAATTTACTATGGATAATAAATAGACTTAACCCAGGAGTCTAAAAGGTTCTGATCAAAGTCATAATAAAGTCATTAAAGGTCATAGTGATTAAAGCTGAGACGAATCTCTACCACAGATGATCTAATGAAAGCACTTGACAACCTTTCCCTATATCTGGAACCTTATTTCTAATCTTATCTAGTTTCTAGTATGTATGTTCCATACTCACAAGCCCTTTAAGCTCGTTAACTTCCATAGAAAGGCAGGCAACTTCCAAAATGGCCATTTGCCTATTCTTCCACCACTCCAAGATGATTTCCTCACCAGTTCCCATAATCCTACTGTCATTAGTTCCCGGAAGTGCTTGAAACACCAAGCCTGGGGCTCACACAAAGCATGCATCCCTGCCGTTTGAGCTATCTCTCTCCATGTTAGCCTATTAGCCTATTTCCAAACATATAGCTAAAATAGCTTTTTTTGGTTGGTTTTGCACAATACAATTTTTCCTTTTTTTTTTAAATAGGAAATACATGCAGCAGCTAGGTACCAGTAAGTACAGGGACCACTCAAAAATGCTAACCCTATGTTTAAAAGCTGACCATGGTGTGCAAGAGCCCATATTTCTGGGACCAATAGGACTGGCTCAACAGTGTTGAGAGGGTGTAGGGGAAGGTGAGAATTGCTGTGCTGGGATCGTATCAGGGCTATTGCTGGCTCTGTTTTCCATCATTTATTTGGAATCTCTTCTACACATTTTAGCATTATCTTATAAATAATTATACAATTACTATGTTGTGTGTTTTTATTCAGGCTAACAATATTGGTCCTTTAATTTCTATATTTTGTCCAATCACATTTATCTAATATAATTGAGTTCAGTTCTACCATTTTGCTTTTGTCTATAAGCACTTTAATGGATTCTTTTTTTTTCTCCTTTATTTGATGATATGATAATATCAGTTTCTTTCTCAAGTAACATGGGACTATACATTTATTATTGATTATCATGGAGATAACAGCATGCAGCGATGACTATTGTAGTCTAAAGGAAAAGGAGTATACTTGATCTTACCAGGCAGTGCAGGAATTTTCAAGTGCTTAAAGTGCTTTAATGCTTTCTGGCTCTCTTAATTTTATTTGTTATGGTGCCTGGTATTGAATCCAGGCTTCATGAGTGCAAGGCAGGCACTCTACACTGAGCTACAGGCACAGCTCTTTTATCCCCTCTTATTATATGTTATTTGTAGTATAGTCAACCCCACAAGACATTAATATTATGGTTTATGTCAGCATTAAATATTTATGCTTTTTGAGGCTCTTAAATACATGTTTTGTATCTTTACATTTCCATCTGGAATAATTTTCTTCTCCCAGAATAAAACACTTCAGGATTCCTTTTTGTAGGAGGATATAAGTGGAACCTCAGCGTTTATCTCAGAATGCCTTTTGTTCATGTCAATTTTGAAGGATGGTCTTTCATTTTATAGGAATACTTTTATAAGGGTTTTTTTGTAGCATTTTCAATATAGATTTTCAATCTTTTCAGTCTTCTTTTTTTAATCTAGAGGGAGTCAGCTATAAGTGTTACTGTTGATACTTTAAGGATAGCTTTTCTTTTTTTTTTCCAATCTGGATATGTTATATGTTCTGTCACTATGCATTGGTTTTCTTTGCATTTATACAGCTAAAGTTCAAAGAATTTGGGGGGGGGAGGGGAGGTGGACTCATCCAGTGATGCTCAGGGACTATTTTTGGCTCTACAATCAGAAATTATTCCTGGTGGTGACCATATGGGATACTGAGGATCAAACCTAGGTTGGCAGCATGTAAGGCAAAAGTCTTACCTTCTGTATTGTCTCTCTAGCCCCTCATAAATTTTTTCAAGACAATTATCGATTTGCTCTTTAAGCTCATATTCTCTCTTGAACACATATCTCACTTGCTTGTCTCTCTCTCTATATATATACATATGTACATATATATACATATATACAGATGTATACACACACACACACACACACACACACACACACACACATATATATATCTTTGTTTTTTCAACTCTGGAGAAGCCTGTGTTCTCTCTTGAACACATGGCCCTTTATTTCTCCTCACATCTTTCTAAGCAACTTTTGTCCAATAAAAAAAACTACCTTGCTCCACTAAAAGAAGAAAATTATCATCATAAAAGGTTATAAAACAATCATACAGGGTAATTATAGCATAAAAAAGCAGGGGTAGTTACACTTATATCCAGACAAGTAGACTTTATACTAAAACAGGTCAGAAGAACAGAAATTGACATTATGTAATAAGTGAAGATAGGGAATTTGAACACAATGTATTCAGCAACCAGATAAACTTGACAGAAAATGAACAAGGAAACATTGGCCTTAAATAAGAAGTGAAATGGCCTGGAGTTAATAGACATTTATAGAGCTCTCCACCCCCAAAATCTGAATATATATTCTTCCCCACTTATATGAAACATTCTCAAAAATAGCACACATATTAGGAAATATAATAGGTGTCAATGAATTCATAAACATTGAAATTATATCTTGCATCTTTTGGATCACAATGAATAATAAAAGCTAGAGAATCTTCAAACATAAATATCTTATGATAAAGCTGCTTGCTACTGAATAACTCTAGAGCTCATGAATAAATCTAGAAAAATTAAAACATTTCTGAAAACAAAAATGAATATGCAAATTATATAAGATATAATTAAGGAAAATGTAAAATTAAAGTTCATAACAATAGACTTTTATTAAGAAATAAAATAATGACTGGGAAGATAAGACAAAGGGATAGAATTTATGCTTTGCATGTGGCTAAACTGGGTTCAATCCCTGCCATCATAATGATTGATTTTATCAAGCAACAAGCTCAGAGTATCCCTGGGTATTGCTGAGTAGTCTCAAACAGCAAAACAAGAAAGAAACAGACACAAACAAGCAACAGAACATTCAAATAAATAATCTAACCTTTTCTCTAAAGTAATAAGAAAACGAACAACAAATTAAAAACACGGGCCCGAAGAGATAGCACAGCAGCGTTTGCCTTGCAAGCAGCCAATCCAGGACCAAAGGTGGTTGGTTCGAATTCCAGTGTCCCATATGGTCCCCCGTGCCTGCCAGGAGCTATTTCTGAGCAGACAGCCAGGAGTGACCCCTGAGCACTGCTGGGTGTGGCCCAAAAAACAAACAAACAAACAAAAAATTAAAACACAATGAAATAAATAAAGGTCGAAACAGAAACAAAATAGGCATTATTTGACAAGACAATAAAAAATATAAATAAAACCAAGAACTTACTCTTAAAAAGAAATAAATCGAATAAACCCTTAGGTAGACTCATATAAAGAGAGGAAACAACTAAGCAATTTTACCAAAATCAAAAGTGGAAAGTAACAATACACACTACAGATATACTAAAAACCATAAGAGGATGCTTATGATGTTACAAACAGTTTTATGCCACTAAGTTGGGGAACCTAGAAAAAATGGACAAATTCTTAGAGTCATACAATACCTCAAAACTAAATCAAAAGGTAACAGAGAACCTGAGCATTAAAGGCAAGAAAATTGAAATAGTAGCTAAAAGTTTCCCCAAAATAAAAAATGTGGACCAGATAATCTCCCTAGTTATTTTTTATAATAATAATTTTTATTTTGACCAAAGTGGATTGCATATCTTTCACAGTAATATTTTAGGTATATATTGACATTGAATCAGGGGAATTCCCACCACCAAAGTTGTCCTCCCTCCACACCCGTTCCCAGCATGCATCCCATATCCCCCTCCCTCACCCCCCGGGCTGCTAGTATAAGCAGTCCCCTCTATGTCTAGCTTGTTGTAGATTGGGCATAAATTCTGTTGTCATTATGGATTTGTTTTTAGAAGAAAAGTTTCTTGATTTATTTATTCTGGTTTTGGGGCCACACATAGCTGTGCTCAGGAAGTATTCCTGGTTTTGTGCTTAGGAAGCATCTCTGGAGGGGCGATGGGAATCATATGAAGAGCCAGTGATCACCCGCTAGTTTATTTTTGCAAGTCAGACACCTTACCCACTGTACTATAAAACTCTAGTACCTCAATAGAAACTTGTTTGGCCTATTACCTAACTTAATATAAGATATCTTAATATCTTTCTTAAAGGAAGGAAGGAAGGAAGGGAGGGAGGAAGGAAGGAAGGAAGGAAGGAAGGAAGGAAGGAAGGAAGGAAGGAAGGAAGGAAGGAAGGAAGGAAGGAAGGAAGGAAGAGCTTTTTTTTAAAAATTAGGTTAAAGAAACTTGTTTGGCCTATTACCTAACTTAATATAAGATATCTTAATATCTTTCTTAAAGGAAGGAAGGAAGGAAGGGAGGGAGGAAGGAAGGAAGGAAGGAAGGAAGGAAGGAAGGAAGGAAGGAAGGAAGGAAGGAAGGAAGGAAGGAAGGAAGGAAGGAAGAGCTTTTTTTTAAAAATTAGGTTAAAGAGCCAAACATGGTACAGAAGACAAAATGGACATTTGGAAGAAAGTATAATACATAATGTCAATCCATGAAGCACTATTTATACCATAAACTATAAAGTATATAGAGTATCAAATGCTACACATATATATATATCTTTATAAGTACATATATCTCAAACTATATTGCTATATAAATAAAATCTATGTATAGTTGTAAATGTAAACCAATGTTGCTTCAATAGAAATGTTTTTCATGGCACTATCATTTTTAGTCTGTTGGTCAAAATGGTCCATATGGCCTTGTCCACATTCAAAATAACTAAAGGTATTAACCTTCCATAGGGCACCAAAAAAAAAAAAAAAAAAAAAAAAAAAGGTTCCTGTCTATTAGAGTAAAACTACAGAGCACTGCAGCCAATTTGGGTTCAATCCCTGGTATAACATGCCGTATTTTCCTGTGTATAAGACGTCTTTTGAAACAAAAAAAAAAAAGTCAACCGAAAATCGGGGGTCATCTTATATGCAGAGTATATCCCGAAAAATGTTTCAATGTGCCGCTAAACAAAAATTGTCTGAATATTGCCACAAAACGAATTTTCCAACTCGATCCTGCACCAATCACTGCAAGGCTGCTCAGATGCCTCTCTAACTCAGCCAATCTAAGCAGGCTTTTTATGCATGCAAATTAGACAATGTTCTGGACCCGAATTTACACTGTAAAATGCCTGCTCAGATTGGCCAGAGTCAGAGAGGAAGTCTATTACAGTATAACCTTTGGATCTTTGCTTGTTGTGATTGGGTCACTGTGGTACATGAGCACAGGAACACATGCAGCACATGAAGCACAGGAACGTTCTGTTTGATACAGCAAATATAAGCTTAAACCTATGTTTTAACTGCAAAATTAGGGGGTCGTCTTATACGCCCAGTTGTCTTATATGCCGGCAAATATGGTAAGTTCTCCCAGGCCGCCAAGAGTAATTTCTGAGCACAAAGAAAGGAGTAAGTCCTGAGCACTGCCAAGTATGTTGCAAAAAATTTGGTCCACCTTTTGTACTTTCATTTCAAGAGAATACAAATGATTATTTATTAATAATTTCAATAGAATACAAATTAATATAGTCATATCTTTATAGTTTTCCTGTCATTCAAAGAAAGTCTTCCCCTACTTATAGCTAAATTCCAGCTGGTATTGATTTCAATATAAGTTATCAAATCAAAGTTTGGCCCCATAATTTTTGCCAAATATATATTCCCTGATTACATTTTTTTCTTTCTTTATTTTTGCTTTGAATCAGCTGGTTTTTTTTTTGTTTGTTTGTTTGTTTGTTTTTTGGTTTTTCAGGCTACACCTGTTTGATGCTCAGGGGTTACTCCTGGCTAAGCGCTCAGAAATTGCCCCTGGCTTGGGGGACCATATGGGACGCCAGGGGATCAAACTGCGGTCGCGATCTTTCCTTGGCTAGCACTTGCAAGGCAGACACCTTACCTCTAGCGCCACCTCACCGGCCCCATGGGTTTTTATTTCAAAAATAATTTTTATTGTGACCAAAAGTGAATAAACAAATCTTTCATAGTAATATTTAAGGTACATAGTAACAATGAATCAAGGTTTTTTTATTGTTTGTTTTTTTTGGGCCACATCCGGTGACGCTCAGGGCTTACTCCTGGCTATGTGCTCAGAAATCGCTCCTGGCTTGGGGGACCATATGGGATGCCGAGGGATCGAACCGCTATCCATCCTAGGCTAGCGCGGGCAAGGCAAAACGCCTTACCACTTGTGTCACTGCTCTGGCCCCGTGCCTGATTACATATTGAATAATTCATCCACTGTCTAGAATGTCACATACATATATAGATATATATAGATATATATACACACACACATTCTGTTCCTGTGATAAACCATCTTCTACCACATTGATCTTTTTCTAGATTTTTCTGTTATTTTACTTTTTTCTTCATTTTGTATCATTTTTGTACTTTTTTGGTACCATTTTAAATCCTGCTGTCCCTAGTAAGTGCAACTTTATACTCTGTTTATGTATTTGCTGTAGAAACCTTGCACCTAGACCCATTAAGACTAGTTTATTTTGGAAATTTCCCGGTGAGTCTGACATAATTAATCTTAAAATACCATTTTAAATTATTTTCTCTCAACTGCAAAACCTCCTGAACACTGAATAGAAAATCCCATTGTGACTTTGATTAGGATGCAGTGATTTTAAAGAGTAATTTTAGCCGGGGGAACGGGTGCGGAACAAACCACCTCTCTTCAATATAGAGTTTTCCAAGCTAGAAACCTCTGTGGCCATTTTAGTCCCTTAAGAAAAGCAGCCCAATACACAAAGGAACAGGGAGCTAAGAGAACTGAGAAAAATCAGGGAGCAATGTTGACACACATCCTGCTAGAAATGAAAGCTATCTGAAAACTTTATAATAGCAAATATATCTCTCTTCATCTTTTTGATGCTGGCCTGCATAATTTGCAACTCAAATTATGCTGACAGATAAAACCAGTCCAATCTGGGTTCTCTAAAGAACACACCTAAAATAGAACAATAAAGTTGGAAAATAAAGGCAGGTGGAAAATTACACCAGGTCAATGTATGCAAACAGAGAGTAGGAGTGGCCAAATTAAAACCAGATTAAGAGGAATTCAATATCAAGACCATTAAGCAGGGTAAAGAGGCATATTATGGCTTCCTGTCCAAGATAAAAAAAAAACAGCAACCCAATACAGAAAACAAAACTCTGACAGTACCAAGTATAACTGTCAGAAACCATAGTCACATAAGGAAATTTTGCATCAGAATTTGATGGGTCGAGTCAACACAAATAAACAAGAATATAGCTAATATAAGGTAAACAAATCAGTTAAGAAATGAATATGATTTTCCTCTTTTTTTTTTTTTTTTTTGTTTTTGGGTCACACCCGGCAGTGCTCAGGGATTACTCCTGGCTCTATGCTTAGAAATCACTCCTTGCAGGCTCGGGGGACCATACAAGATGCCGGGATTTGAACCACCATCCTTCTGCATGCAAGGCAAACACATAATCTCCATGCTATCTCTCCGGTCCTGACTTTCCTATTTTTCACCAGCTAATTATCCGGTCTACTACTCCTTCCTCTAAAGAAGTGATTCCGGCTGGCGAGGTGGTGCTAGAGGTAAGGTGTCTGCCTTGCAAGCGCTAGCCAAGGAAGGACCGCAGTTCGATCCCCTGGCGTCCCATATGGTCCCACCAAGCCAGGGGCAATTTCTGAGCTCCTTAGCCAGGAGTAACCCCTGAGCATCAAATGGGTGTGACCCAAAACCAAAAAAAAAAAAAAAAAAAAGTAGTGATTCCATCTTGTCCTGTTGCCTGTTTGGGGGTGAGAGAGACCACGGGGGCAAGTTCAGCAATGACCAGTCTACCCCCAGTTCTGCTGGAAACTAGGCAGCCAAAGACTGAACAGAGGATTCCCACATGTGAAGCTTCCACTCAGCCAACTGGGCCATCTCTCCAGCATCTCTCCGATTTTTAAAATAATCCTCTTTTGAATGACATCCTGATAAAAAATAAATCTTTGATAAAAGGGAAAAAAAAACACAAAATAAAGCAAGGAAAGCCTCTTCAACAAGTGGAGTTGGGACAACTGGTCAGATACATGCAAAAAAGCGGACCCAGACTTCTAACACCATGCACAATGGTCAAATCAAAATGTAGTAAAGACTTTGTTATCAGACTGAAAAGTATAAGGTATATAGAAGAAAATGTAGGCAAAATACTCCATGACATTAAAACTAAAAGCATCTTCAAGGAAGAAAGATCATTAATCAAACCAGGAGAAGCAGAGATAAACAAATGGGACTATATTAAATTGAGAAGCTTCTGCATTTCAAAGGAAACAAAGACTAGGGTACAAAGGTCACCCACATAAGGTAATAAGAGAAACTACCCAATACTCATCAGATAAGGAGCTAATATCTAAGATATAAAAGACAGAACTTAATAAAAAAAATGAGAAGAAATGGATAGACATTTCCTCCAAGAAGAAATACAGAGAGATGGCCAAGAGGCACATGAAAAAATGTTCTACATCACTAATCATCAGGGAGATGCAAATCAAAACAACAATGAGGTAACATCTCATGCCACAGAGACCGGCACACATCGCAAAGAACAAGAGTGCTGGTGTGGATGCAGGGAGAAAGGAACTCTCATTCACTGTTGGTGGGAATGTCATCTAATCTAGCCTTTCTGGAAAAAAATGTGGATATACTTCAAGAAACTGGAAATTAAGCTCCCATATGATCCAGCTATACCACTCATAAGAATATACCCTAGGAACACAAAAACACAATACAAAATTGCCCTCTGCACTCCCATGTTCACTGCAATGCTATTGACAGTAGTCAAAACTTGGAAACAACCCAGGTGCCCGACAACAGATAAGTGGCTAAAGAAACTGTAGTAAATCTACACAATGGAATACCACACAGCTATTAGGAAAAATAAAATCATAAAATTTGCCTATACAGGGATGGATATGGAGACTATTATGCTGAGTGAAATGAGTCAGAGAGAGAGAGAGAGATAGACACAGAATACTTTCACTCATCTGTGGGATTTAAGAAAAATAAAAGACAGTATGGTAACAATACCCAGAGACAATAGAGATGCGGTGGGAAGGACCAGCCCATGATTTGAAGCTTACCACAGAGAGTGATGAGCATAGTTAGAGAAATAACTTCACTAACAACTACAATGACAATGATAGTGAGAGGGGCCGCAGTGATAGCACAGTGGAAGGGCACAATGGTCAAATCAAACCAGTCCAATCTGGGTTGCCTTGCATATGGCTGATCTAGGATGGACCTCAGTAAGATCCCTGGTATCCCATATGATCTTCCAAGCCAGAGGCGAATTCTGAGCACATAGCCAAAAGTAACCCCTGAGCATCACTGGGTGTGGCCCCAAAACAAAACAAATAGACAAACAAAAAAAGAGAGGCAGGGAGTCAAGTAGGAAAAAAATGAGGAAACACTGGTGGCGGGAAAAACTGGTGAAGGGGTACATTTGATGACTAAAACCCAACTATGAACATTTTTGTAACCACAGTGCTAAAATAAATTATTATTAAAAATAAAACTTAATAATTTTAATCCTCTTTTGGCCTGGGAGATGGCACAAAGAAGGGGCTAGAGTTCATGCTTTGCAGGCAGGAAGTCTGGATTCAATTCTAGGAACTATGTGCTTCAATAAGTAATGATGATGAGAGCAGCTCCATTGTACAAAGCCAAATGTATCCTTCAAGTACTATTGGATGTGATTCCCAAACTTTAAAATAAAATAATCCTTTTTTAATTTCATTCCCATCCCTGTAGCCACCATTATTTCTCCTCATCCCTTTAGAGCAAATTTATCTATAATCCATTTCTCAACCCCCATTTGAAATTTTCTTTACTCCCTTAAGACCTCTCCCAGCTCTTGTCAATGTTACCAGTCCCACCCATGAATCCTATTCTTCCCAAACTATGCAGACACTAGTGCATCCGTGCAAAAACTATTATCAGACATTTCAATTTATATCAGATATTCCAGGGAGATTGCACCTGGCACTTTTTTTTTTTTTTTGGTTTTTGGGTCACATCAGCAGCACTCACGGGTTACTCCTGGCTTTACACTCAGAAATCGCTCCTAGCAGGCTCAGGGAACCATATAGGATGCCAGGATTCAAACCATTGTTCTTCTGCATGCAAGGCAAATGAACTACCTGCATGCTATCTCTCCGGCCCCATCACTTTTTTCTTTTAAAAAAATATACAACCTGGAGCCGGAGAGATAGCATGGAGGTAAGGTGTTTGCCTTTCATGCAGAAGGTAATCGGTTCGAATCCCAGCGTCCCATATGGTCCTCCGTGCCTTCCAGGAGCAATTTCTGAGCATGGAGCCAGGAGTAACCCCTGAGCACTACCGGGTGTGACCCAAAAGCCACAAAAAAAAAAAAAAAAGAAATATACAACCCATGGGGCCTGTGAGGTGGCGCTAGAAGTAAGGTGTATGTCTTGCAAGCGCTAGCCAAGGAAGGACTGCGGTTTGATCCCCCGGCGTCCCATATGGTCTCCCCAAGCCAGGGGCGATTTCTGAGCGTTTAGCCAGGAGTAACCCCTGAGCATCATATGGGTGTGGCCCCCCAAAAAATATATAATATATAAAATTATATATACATATATATATATACAACCCAAAGCTCAGTTGAACAAACCAATGAATTAATTGGAAATATTTTTTGTTTGTTTGTTTGTTTGTTTTTTGGGCCACACCCGGCAGTGCTCAGGGGTTACTCCTGGCTGTCTACTCAGAAATAGCTCCTAGCAGGCACGGGGGACCATATGGGACACCAGGATTCGAACCAACCACCTTTGGTCCTCGATCGGCTGCTTGCAAGGCAAACGCCGCTCGCTGTGCTATCTCTCCGGGCCCAATTGGAAATATTTTAATCATACTTAGATAACTTTGTATGCTTAGGAAAATAACATCTAAAGTTGATATACCTCTAGCCACCTTTATTTTTTTTCAGGCCACACCCGTTTGATGCTCAGGGGTTACTCCTGGCTAAGCACTCAGAAATTGCCCCTGGCTTGGGGGGACCATATGGGAAGCCGGGGGATCAAACTGTGGTCGTGATCTTTCTTTGGCTAGCGCTTGCAAGGCAGACACCTTACCTCTAGTGCCACCTCGCCGGCCCCGCCACCTTTATTTTTTTATACAATTAATTCACTAGATCACTTTTTAAACAACCTGAAACTCCAGCATTACAACCCTGTACAAAGAACAATGGAGGAACTAAGGAAGACAATTACATTGGGAATATGGAGAGAAACCCTGGCAAATTTCCAAGCCCACCAAAATGCCTGAGGCTTATAGATGTGAACATAAAATCAACACTTAACTTTTAGCAACAGAAATAAAGGAGTCACTAGCCTGTGAAATTAAGCAATCTATAGATGAACAATTCAACCATCTCAAGAAGAACTCTTTTTTTTTTGTTTTTTTGTTTTTTGTTTTTTGGGCCACACCCTGTGACGACGCTCAGTGGTTACTCCTGGCTATGCGCTCAGAAGTTGCTCCTGGCTTCTTGGGGGACCATATGGGATGCCGGGGGATCGAACCGCGGTCCGTCCTAGGCTAGCGCAGGCAAGGCAGGCACCTTACCTCCAGCGCCACCACCCGGCCCCTTTTTTTCTTCTTTTTTTTTTTTTTTAAGAAGAACTCTTTAAGAAGATGAGAGAATACATACAAATGGAACTGAAGGAACTAAAAAATATGTTAGCAAGACATAGTAGCAGAATTACACAGGTTGAGAATGCATAGACAAAGTTGAAGACAAATTACAAGCCAGCTTTCATAAAGAAGTCAAAAAAGAAAGAAGAGACAAAACAATGAAAGAAATTTTATGGTACTAATAAACAAAGATAAAAGAAATAATCTCCAAATTATATGAATTCCAAAAGGGGAGGGTAAAGGAAAAGGGGAGAAACAAGTAGTGAGGGAGATAATATCAAAGAACTTTCCCATTCTCTGGAAAGAGGCTACAGTGAAAATACAAGAAGAAAAAAAGAGTGTCAAACGAAACAGACCCTAACAGAACAACACCAAGACATATAGTTAAACACAAAGAGAAATGGACTCTTCGAAGCAGTAAGTAAGAAACCCTTAAGTATAGAGGGAAGAACCTAAGAATCAAACCAGATATCCCATTTGAAACAATCCAGGCAGAAAAAAGTATGGAATGACATATTCAAACAACTGAATAAAGAAACTTTCTATCTAGATTTTACTATTGAGCAAATCTCTCATTTGCATTGGAGAAAGGGATAAAACATTCTCAGACAAAAAAGAACTTGCAGCATTTGTGCAAAACAAACCAACTTTATATTGAGTTTATAAGCCAAATTCCCAAGAGCAACAATCCTACATAATTTAATGGAATAACAGCCCTTTCTGTCAATAGTTTCCTTAAATGTCAATGGAATAAACTCTCCTATCAAAAGGCATAGAGGGTGGGATCAAAAAACAAAACCCAGCCATCTGCTTGCTGATTGTAAGAAACATACAGGATAAACACAGATTAAAAGGGTGTAAAATAATTCTACAAACTACAGGAAAACACACAAACAAAAAACTGCTATACTGTACTCATACTTAATACAGAACAAATTGCATTCAGCCTCAAGAAAGTACTTAGAGACAAGGATGAACACTACTTACTTACCAAGGCAAAAACGGACAAAGAGGTACCAACCCTGATAAACATTTATATACCAAATATAGGCCAGCAAAATATGTCAGGCTTTTTCTCAGAAACCAGAGAAACATATGGACAGAAATGTGATAGTAGTGTAAGATTTCAACACGCCACTATTGCAAATAGGCAGATCCACTAGGCAGAACACTAGCAAAAACATGAGTCCTAAATAATAAACTAGAAAAACTGGGACTAATGGATCTATACAGAACCTTTCATCCTCAAAAAGCTGAATACACATTTTTCTCAAGTGCACATGGAACCTTATCAAGGATAGATCACATTTTAGGACAAAAGTCTAACTTACATAAATTCACAAACATAACAATTATACCAAATACCTTTTTATTAGACCACAATGCCACAGAGATCAAGATTGACTGTAAAAAGATGTGGGAAAATCTAGCACCTAGAGACTAAATAATATTCTGTTCAAAAACAACTGGGTCAAAGAGGAAATCAGGAAGAAATAAATAGATTCCTTGAGACTAATGATAATGAAGAAACAAATTACCAAAATCTATGAAACACAGAAAAAGTAGTAATCGAGGGGAAAGTCATAGCAGTACAGGTGAACATTAGGAAAAAATTTGAAAAAGACAAAATCAACAACCTAAAGGGATGCCTTACATATCTAGAAAATCAACAGCAAAGGAAATCAAACACAAACAGAAGAAAAACAAATTTAAAACCAGAGCAGAAATAAACAGTATATAAACAAAACAGGATAAAAAAAAAATCAATGAAACCAGGAGTTGGTTTTTTGAATGAATAAACAAGATAGACAAACCATTGGCAAGACTTACAAGAAAAACAAAAGAAAAATACTCAAATAAATTGGATTAGAAATGAAAGGGGAGAGATTACAACAGAACCTCAAGAAATCTAAGACATCAAAAAAGCTTATTATGAAAAAAAATAAAACAGTTTATTGAACTTAAAAACAAATAACTGGGGCCAGAGAGATAGCATGGAGGTAAAGCGTTTGCCTTTCATGCAGAAGGATGGTGGTTCGAATCCCTGCATCCCATATGGTCTCCCGAGCCTGCCAGGAGCGATTTCTGAGTGTAAAGCCAGGAGTAACCCCTGAGCGCTGCTGGGTGTGACCCAAAAACCATAACAAACAAACAAACAAATAACTGTAGTAGAATGCCTGTCTTGAATACAGGCAGGGGATGGGAAGGGGGAGGGGACACTGGGATGGGGGAATATTACACTGGTGAAGGAGGGTGCTCTGTTTGTGACTGTAACCCACAACTATAATCATGTCTGTAATCATGGTGCTTAAATAAAAATATATAAATTAAAAAAGAGCTTATTATGAACAACTGTACTCTGTTAAGAGTTCAAAATAGATTTCTGAAAAAATATAATCTCCCAATACTGAATAAGCAGGATGGAGAAAGCCTGACAGGCTATTAAGGAAATTGAAACAGTAATTAAGAAATTCCCCAAGAAAAATAGTCCAGGACCAGATGGGTTTATGGGTGAGTTTTAAGAAACATTCAGATTAAAGTTACTACCACTGATCCTTACACTCTTCCAAAATATCCAAGAGAGAGGAATCCTCACTAATACCATCTACAAAGTTAACATCATGCTCATTCCCAAAGCTGTCAGAGCTTTCCAAAAAAGAAAACTACAGACCAATCTCACTGATGAACACTGATGCAAAAATCCTTAATAAAAGCTTAGCAAACTGAATCCAACAGCACAACAAAGAGATTATACATCATGACCAAGTGAGTTTCATCGCAGGATGCAATGATGGTTCAATATAAGCATATCAATCAACATCATGTAACATTAGTAAAAGGAAGGATAAAACCACTTTATTGTATCAATAGATGCAGAGAAAGCATTTGACAAAACCCAACACCCATTCATGATAAAAACCCTCAGCAAAATAGTGTGGAAGTATCTTCTATAAGATAGTAACTGGAATCTATAAAAAGCCTAACACAGGGGCTGGAGAGATAGCATGGAGGTAGGACATTTGCCTTACATCCAGAAGGATGGTGGTTCGAATCCCAGCATCCCATACGGTCCCTTGAGCTGCCAGGGGCGGTTTCTGAGCACAGAGCAGGAGTAACCCCTGAGCGCTGCCGGGTATGACCCAAAAACAAAAACAAAACAAAACAAAAAAAAACTAACACCAACAGTATTTTCAATGGCAAAAAACTGAAAGCATTACCACTAAGATCAGACACTAAGCAAGGATGTCCACTATCTCTTATTCACTTTTCTTCAACATAGTATTAGAAATCCTAGCAATAGCAATCAGAGAAGAGAATAAAATAAAAAAATATATCAATTGGAAAAAGGAAGTCAAACTATTTCTATTTGCAGATGATATACATCAAAGACCCTTAAGAGTTCACAAAAAAGCTCCTAGAAACAATAAATCAATACAGCAAAGTAGCCTGCCACAAAGTCAATACACATAAGACACTTGCATTCTTTTATACAAATGACTAAGAAGAGAAAGAGATCCTATCCTATCCTATTTAAAATAGTATTCAAAACTATCAAGTACCTAGAAATCAATCAAACAAGACAGGTGAGAGACCTATACCATGAAAACTTCAAAACACTTCAGAAAGAAATTGAAATAAAAGAACATTAGGAAATAAAAGAACATTCCTTGTACATGGAATGGAAGAACCAATATCATAAAAATGGCCATTTTACCTAAATCACTATATAGATTTAATGCAATCGCTATTTAAATTCAAACATTCTTCGAGAACTTAGACCAATCAATTATAAAGTTTCTTTGAAAACATGAAAGATCTAGGGTAGCAAATACATATTGAAAAACAAGAAACTGGGAAGCTCTACTACAAAGCACTAATGATGAAAACATCATGGTATTGGAACAAATACAGACTGCAGACCAATTGGTTAGACTAGAATATCCAGTGACAAACCCCTAAAATTATCAATCTTTGACAAAGGTGCCAAGAATTTGAAAAGAAATAAAGACCGTCTCTTCTTGGAAGAATAACCATGTGTAAGAAATTAAAGACCCATCCATGTATCACACCTTACACAAAAGTAAATTCAAAGTGGATTAATAACCTTGAGATTAGATCTAAATTCATAAAGTTCATTGAGAATAACATAGGCAGAACACTCCAAGACTTAGACCTCAAAGAAGTCTTCGATGATAGGATGCCAATGGCAAAAGCAACAGCATCAAACCTGAATAAATGGGACTACATCAAACTAAAAAGTTTCTGTATGGCAAAAGCTCAGGCTAAAATTAGAAAATGGGAGAGGAGACTAACTAAATGGGAGAAATTTTTTTCACTCAACACATCAGATAAAGTTTTTATAACAGGATATACAAAGTACTCACAAAGTTTAACTCTTCAAAACCTAAAAACCCCATAAAAATTGGGAGAGAAAAAACACGTCTCTGAGAAAGACCAACAGATGGCCAACAGACACATGAAAACATACTCATTATAATTCATACTCAGGTCTGCTTATACTTGGGTATATACAGTATGTATAAAATCCAACTATCAATAAATTTGTAAATCACAATGGTTTTAATAAAAAACTTAAAAAATATTTAGAGGATTTAAATAATACAGAGGGGGGCTAGTTAAGTGGATAGGGCATTTGCCTTGCATGTGGCTGACAGAGGTTTGATCCCTAAATCCTAGATGGTACTACTATCCTGACAGGAGTAATTCCTGAGTGTTGAGACAGAAGTAACCCCTGAACACTGCTGGATATGGCTCCAGAACCAAACAAAAATAAGATGAAAAACATTCAAAGGACAGAAACAGCACAGTTGTTAGGATACATATGTTATAGTAGGGTTCTGTCCTTAGCACCACTTGGTCCCCTGAGCACTGCCAGGTGCTGCCCTGAGAGGTCTACAAGAACCATTGAGGTGGTTCAAGTAATTCCACAAGATCCAAATAGAACCACATGCTCAGTCCCCTGATGTGAACTTTGTATCTCATCTGGCAGTGTTGAGGGGCTACTTGGCTCAAAGGTTGATCCAGGGGCCGGTGAGGTGGCGCTAGAGGTAAGGTGTCTGCCTTGCAAGCGCTAGCCAAAGAAGGACCGCGGTTCGATCCCCTGGCGTCCCACATGGTACCCCCAAGTCAGGGGCAATTTCTGAGCGAATAGCCAGGAGTAACCCCTGAGCATCAAACGGGTGTGGCCCAAACCCCCCCCCCCAAAAAAAAAGGTTGATCCAATGGTGCACAACAAGCTTTAGTGCTGACCCAGGACCCAGGATCCAAATGCACATCATACAAAACATACACTCCACCTCTTTTTCCCCTGCCATTAAGAAACACAGTAAGGGGGCCAGAGTGGTGAAGAAAGCGGTAAGACATCTGCCTTGCCTGCGCTAGCCAGGACAGACCACGTTCAATCCCTTGGCATCCCATATGATCCCCCCCTAGCCAGGAGCGATTTCTGAGTGCATAGCCAGGAGTACCAGAATGCATAGCCAGGAGTAACCCCTAAGCATCACTGGTGTGGCCCAAAAACCAAAACCAAAACCAAAACAAACAAAAAAAATAACACACAGTAAGGACCTATAGAAAAATGTTTCATGAAAATAAGATATGACTTAATGTAGACAGTTTTGCTAGATATAAAGCTATATTAAATATAAATTCTTCCAATGTAGAACAAATTAAAGCTTACCTTAGAATTTTAAGACTTTCTTCAGACCCCATTGTATATGTTAAATATTTTATAACATGAAAGATAAAATAGTCAGACATTGTCCTCAATAAATTCTCAATAATTCTCAAGTATGAATTTTGAAAATGCTCACTAAAAGCTCTAGAAAATAAGTTAATGGAACTTACACTCCCATCTCTAATGTCTGTGTGCTCCTGGCTCCTCTCCTACACACTCACAGCAAAAAGACTATAAATAATAAGCATGAACACCCATCCTCAAAAAACACTACTGAAAAAAATATACCCAAAACAAATAGAGTTGAAATTCATTGTGTATAGATTTTAGATTTCATTCCCAAATCCCTGGAGGTAGCCACTGTCTGGAATTAGGAGTCAGTCCCAACTTTGTTGTAGTTTGACAAGCAGTATGTTTATAGGCTGTAAGAGCATTACTTACCTCCAGCTCCTGCTACTTTCTCATCCTCCAGTACACATCATTCCCGTGTTGTATTTTTGCCTCTATGAGTTCTCTGCTTATTTCTTTCACTGTCTTGTGTTTTTTCTCTGCCTTGTGTGTATGTGTGTGTGTGTGTGTGTGTGTGTGTGTGTGTGTGTGTGTATTATGCTTCTACCTACCATCTACATCTGATACTTTTTTCAATGCTGATTTCTGCTAAAGCAGTTTTCATTTCAACACTGGTATTTTTCTCTTCAATTTCTTTCTGAGAAATACCAACTCTCCTTTCCATTCACCAGGACTTTAATTCCTTTGAGAGGACAGAGGAAACTTAGTCTATTGTTTTTATTTCCTAAAGTAATTATTATTATAACATTTATTATGGACCTTCCTTATGCATGCAACATTCCTTTTTCATTATTTTTTTATGACTAGCAAGGAAGTCACATTTTTCCTGCTTATCCGACTTTTATTGGGCACAATTTCAGCTGATCCTGATGTTTGTCCAATCCATTGGGAAATTGCCATCATATCTGTGCAGTGTTTACCTAATCCTATTGAGGGGCCTTTAGGACTCCAAATTGGAGAGCAAGGTATTTTGAAAGATTGCAGTAATATTCTTTCAGTCACTCAGGCAACAGAGGATGGAAAAGAAGGTCAACATATGCAAGTGGTAAGTCACCAAAGCCCAAGTATAATTATTCCTATAGGCACTTTCCCTGTATCTTGATCTCACTCACCCTCAACAATCCTATAAAGAAAAATGCCTCTTAACTTCTTCACATTCTGGGCCAGAGAGAGAGAACAGTGGTAGAGGGTTTGCCTTGCACAAGATGACACAGGATGGACGGTGGTTCGAATCCCAGCATCCCATATGGTCCCCTGTGACTGCCAGGAGTGATTTCTGAGCACAGAGCCAGGAGTAACCCCTGAGCTCATTGGGTGTGACCCAAAAAAACAAAAAACAGAGAAACCCCAAAAACTTCTCCACATTCTTCCACCTTTATGGTGACCAATACTTCTATAGGAAACCAGAATGGTATGAGAGTTCTTGGTTCTACTGCCTTGTTTGTAGTCAAGTTTGGACTTGTATCTGTTTAGTCAACTTTTCTCAGATTTTTGTCTTTGGGGCACTCCTATTTCTACTTCTCCTACAGTTCTTCTAGGTTATCCTTTTATAAGAAAAAACGAGAGAATATTTCCCTGGTTATAAGGTCTCTTCTCCCTCAGCTCATCCTTTGCAGTGTGGAAATGTGCTAAGAGTTAGGCTCCAACTCTCCATCCTCATGTCTCTCAAAATTGTGAGCTAGGCCTGAAAACCTGCATAATTTACTTTCCAATATCTATTGAAATGAGACCAGAATTGTAATTGAACATCTTTTATGGGGCTGTCCTTGTTTAACTGAAGGATTTTTAGAGTTTGTCCTACAAGACTGTAGCTATTCCCTAGTGGGTGGAGCACAGATGTAAACAAGGAGTTGTCACAGGCATAAAGGGAGTTGTGTCCTCAAACATGTGTATAAATAATTTGGGAATCTTGTTGAAAGTAACAAGACCAAAGCCCAAGTTGCTGCATTCCTATTAAGTTGCCAGCTGATGCCCATGCTGTGGGCTGCAAACCTCACTGTGATAAAGCAACTGTGTATTTTCAGGGTTCCCTGGAGAAACAGAACAACGGGCTATATATCTAGGTAGAGATACAATCTGAGTAACTGGCTTTTTACAAGTATGGAGACAAAGAAGGGTCACAATATATCAGTTAATTTAGCATGAAGTTTCTTGATGAAGTAGATTTTAGACCGAGACCAAGGCCTGAAAACTGGGAATATCAGGGACAGAAGATTGATGCTCAATCCATCAATAGATGATGGAATGAGAGACTGCACTTTCTCATCCTTTGTTCTATCCAAGGTCTTGGCAGATTGTTGCATCCTCATATTAGAGAAGCAAGGTGCCTTATTGAACTCATCAATGTGAAGTCTAATCTCTTTCAGAAAATCATCATGGACAAACCCAGAAACAATGTTGAAATAGGCACATACAATTAGCTGTCACAGGCCATAAGATCAAAAGGCACTAAATAGGTCTAAAGTTGAAAAGTATTAGATAACGGCTGGAAATATAGCTCTAGGGCAGGGGTCTCAAACTCGCAGCCCGTGGGCCATTTCGGTACAACATTTTGTGGCCCGCGGCCGGCCTTCAAATATCGCAGTATTCAATAAAAATAATACCCCGAGCAGTTCCGTTCGGGGTATGCAAATGTTTAATGCGACTTTTTGCGATTTTTTTCTAATGCGATTTTTTATTGCGAATATTCAGTAAGCGAAATCCTTTATGCGGCCCTGCCTCACCCCGATTTTGCCTCCTGCGGCCCCCAGGTAAATTGAGTTTGAGACCCCTGCTCTAGGGAATGCTTTACATGTACGATACATGTATCATTATATTCCAGTATCACATAGTCCCCTACATGCTGCCAGTAGTGTCTTTTAAGTTCAAAGACACAAAAATAGCTCCAGAGCACCACCAAGTATGATCCCCCTCCTAGTATTTATAAAAAATGTTTGCTATGTCCTAACTACAGCACAAATGCTCTACTTAGATTTTCTAATATTTCAATGACTCCATGTAGTATATACTCTATTATTTTCCATGTCTCAGAAAATAAAATGAGGCCCAGCCTGATTTAGTAATTTGAATTTAAACTTCAGGCAAGTGTTAGATCCAAGCACTGTAACATCAAAGTCTTAATTCTTTCTATCTATATTGTCTCAGTGCAAACCTGAGGCTCCCAGCTCTGGTCCTAGCACAAATAAACACTCAATGAATCAAAGAAGGGGATACAAAGAATGAAATTCTTCTCTAAAATGTAAAGTAATACTTTGTAGGGCCAAGGTTGAGAGAGATGCAAAAGGAGGAATAAATATTAATCCCCAATAGTAAGAAAATGTTAATGAGGGAAAACTAAGAGAAATTAGTGAGTTTAGAGAAAGTAGAAGTTGGTATCCCAACACCTCAGTTTAAATAAAGGACTATTCCCGCCTCGTAGAATATTAAAATGGAATTTTCTCTCTCAAACTTCTGTGTTTGTCACCAGTCAAAAGCATAACAAGAAGTTGCATTTTCTTTCCTCTTACTTTCTTGGATAAAGTACCACTGTGTTGTGAGTCAGAACCCTAACTGAGCTTTGCAAACAATCCCAAACCACCTACAAGGTTCAAGTTTTTTACTGTATCTTCCTAAGGCTTTTGTGGTTGATCCAGTGCAAAATATAGAATCACTCAATTGCTTGCTATCTCACTAGATTGTGTGTGTGTGTGTGTGTGTGTGTGTGTGTGGTTATTTTGTTTTAAACAAAGCTTTAGTTTATCTGCATACATTGAGTCCTTGGTGAACTTGAATGTTCTATGTGCTGAATTTAGCACCTAACAATTTGGACTGTATATTCTTTTCTGCATTGGCTCCCAAAATAGTTGCAGGTGACAAATGCAGTCACCATATTTGGACCCGGCCAGTGCCATGGACTCACTCTTTTCTCAAACAAGATATATGCCATGAAAATTATAGCTAAATCATCCCTCAGAGCACAAAACGGGCCATCTCCAGAGTAGAGGGTGGACCAAGCCCCCACCCTGCCAACATCACACTTGCTCCCTCCCCCCAGCCAGAATCACCATTTTCCCAATATGCCTCATCACTGACCCTCTATGATTCCCTGTTGGATCACCGATCTGATCACATTTCAGTTACACTGGGCTGATATCACCAGAGCTTTTCTTGGAGCCTCCATATCTTCCTTCTTCCGGGAAAGGCTTGGCAGTTGTAAACACACTCACAAATGCTGTTGCGATGTACAAGATGGGCCTTCTTTCAGGATGCCCTGCAGCAGAGTATATGCCCCCAAAGTTCGTAGTACCATAGCTTTGGATTTCTAGATAACCTCAATTGTTTGATGCTATCATCCTTAAATGAACACCCCAATTTAACAGTCTGGACATATAATGATAAGAACATACTGCACCTTCTGCCCATGTATTAATAATTTCATTGTTGACAAAATAAATCTTCTCAAATGAGCTTGCTACTGTACTTTTTTTTTTCTTTTCTACCATCTTATTTTTTTCCTTTTTTTCAATAACTTTACTTTCACTTATCTGGAAACAAATGTATTATGATTAACTATGGCAACTAAGTAATACATTTTCTTTAAATAAATAAAATTAACTAAAGAGTTGTGGATTTTGTTTTTTGGTTTGTTTGATAGGTTGCTTTTTTTTTTGTTTGTTTTGCTATCTTTTTAAGAAAGTTACCCCTAAAATATTTTTTGTACCTTTTCCATGACATAAAAGATTTCTCATTGTTAGGTTTTGCCAATCTCCTCTGCACTATGTGATAAGCTACTGGTGGTTATAACTTTGTTTTCATGACCTTTGAATTCTCATAAGAGCCCAAATGAATTCCTGCACATTGGTTGATGCACATGAAATCAGACACTGAATGCATATTTAAAAAAAGGAAAATTTGGCACAAAGATTATGTTGGAATTGGTTAAAATGAAAACAACACCATCTTCAAATAAATACTGTTAGATGCCTTCTCTGAAGAGATCATCCAGATTTATACATAGCATCTTTTGAGATCTCAACTTCTTTTCCTACTGAATTCTTAGGAAAATAGCACTTTCTCCTTTGATGTTGTAAGATTATTAAGCACATGTTTTAGTGCCAAAGGAGAATACCAGGAGCTAGACTTACACTTGATATCAAATAAAAATAAAAACAAAGGGGTTGGAATGACAACACAGGGGTTAAGGCACTTGCCTTGAATTCTGTTAGTCCCAGCTATATATATAGCCCCACAAATGGTAGTCTGAGCACTGTCCCTGAGCACCAAAGAAAAACAAAACAAGAAATAAATCTGACCAATTGAAAAAGTAAAAAACAAGATTCCATAATTCAAACTTGATTATAGTAGCAACAAAAATAGGTTTAATGCTATTTTATTTGAATTAATAATTAGCCTACCTTACCTCAGGCCTGAATAAAGTTTGTGCTGATAACCAGGGATGACTAACTTATTGTGAAGTGATGTACCAGGAGTGCTTTTTAGAAAAGATCAAGAAAAACAGAGTCACTTGTAGCCCTCCATTTCGGGAGAAAAAGAGGACTTTTTAATCTTTCTCCTTTTCCCTTAGTACCCATTGTGAGTGCTTTAATTCCTACAAATTCTCCGTTTCGATCTGAGACTATACAATTGTTGGTGTGCTCTACAGAACCCAGAGAGCAATGACCATTAAAGGGAAAAAAATGTGAGTTCTATTAAAAAATAATCATAGCTACGGGGGCAAGACATATTCTTCTCTGCCTCTAAAATAACTGTCAGTCAGAAATGACTTGTAGCTGAGTTTACAAAGTAAACATAAAATCTTATTAAAAAAAAGTCCAGCACTCAGCATTCAGGCTGCCCCTGCTGAGTTAGAATGGTTTATGTCAGGGGCCGGGAAGGTGGCGCTAGAGGTAAGGTGTCTGCCTTGCAAGCGGATGGAACGCGGTTTGATCCCCCAGTGTCCCATATGGTCCCCCCAAGCCAGGGGTGATTTCTGAGCACATAGCCAGGAGTAATCCCTGAGCGTCAAACAGGTGTGGCCCAAAAACCAAAAAAAAAAAAAAAAAAATTGGTTTATGTCATTTATTCTTTTAATCTGTTTTTTTTTTCTAATTTAGACAACAATAACACAGAAGTTTAGATGTTAAGAGTCAGTTCTGAGAACCCAAATCTTCAAGAGCAAACAAGACACAATAAGAATAAAAATTACAGAACAATATAAAATATTTAATGGAGTGCATATTCAGAAAAGCCTCCATTCAGCCAGAGCTTCAAAAAATTGGCAGTCAGGCAAAATGAATCCACCACTATCAGTTTTCATTTGCTTTAAATATAAAATAATACATTTCTTAAAATAGGACACTTTAATTAACCTACCACTATGGGACAAAGGTTTTTACTTTATGACTTTAATCAAACTAAGGTCTATGTCATGCCAACTTCCTCATGCCCAGGCTCCCAAATTTAGGTACAGAAAAAACAAAGTACTCATCCGGTTTCAGGTAGATCTTACTGTAGAGAAAAATATCCCAATTCCACTTGTCCCCTAAGTGGATTTGGCAGTTTTATTCAAGTTTTGTATTATATATGTTCACTTTTCATATTCCCCTTAAGTTGTTCCCATTGCGAACTTCTAAGGATTTGGTTCCTGAGAGCTTTAGTGAATTACCATCTCAACAACAAGCATTGTTTTTTACCATTAATAATGGAAATTATTAATCATGCTGAAGTCCTGCTTTTCTCAAAAACATTTTCTGGTTGCCTGTAATGAAAGACTAAAGGCTTTTAAGAGTTAAAGAGAAAGAAAGTGAGAGGGAGGGAGAAGGAAGAGGAGAGAAAGAATCCCAATGTAGTATTTCCTGATTTAAAAACAAATGAAGTTAGGGATGAGAGAGAGGAGAGAGAGAGAGAGAGAGAGAGAGAGAGAGAGAGAGAGAGAGAGAGAGAGAGAGAGAGAGAGAGAGAGAGAGAGAGAGAGAGAGAGAGAGAGAGAGAGAGAGAGAGAGAGAGAGAGAGAGAGAGAGAGAGAGAGAGAGAGAGAGAGAGAGAGAGGAATTGTGGTAAGGCACTGGCATCATCAGGCATGGTCCCCGAAAAGGGTCAGGAGTGATCTGTAAGCACAGCTGGGATAGCATCAAAACAAGTAACAGAAAAATAAAACTCAAAAGCAACTTTCGCACTCAGGGTTCTGCAGGACAGAACTGCAGTATCGGCCAATGTGGACACCTGAGGGTCTGATCCTAAGTCACATGAGCACTTGTGCTGACATCAAGTTGTGTAGCTACATACACTCCTGCGTGCTCATTCAAGGCCATAGGGAACAGTAAAGCAGTTAATGGCTGCTGAGAGCTCATTTTCAGTCCAGTTTCCACATGCAACTTGCCTGACCAGCTATCATCACATATCAAAATCTTTTTTTGTTTCTTTGTTTTGTTTTTGGGGGGGCCACACCCAGTGATATGCAGGAGTTACTTCTGGCTATGCGCTCAGAAATCGCTCCTGGCTTGGGGGACCATATGGGATGCCAGGGGATCGAACCACAGTTTATCCTAGGCTAGCGTTGACAAGGCTTACCGCTTCACGCCAGCCCTTCGGCCCCTCCTATTTCATATTCTTTATCTTCTGAGTGAGGGCCTGTATTCCAGACTCTTAAAGCACCAGTATCTTTGCAATTCAGGATTTGTTAAATACAGAAAGACAGAATGAAGCTTAGTGTTAAAATGTTATATACCCCACCACACCTCCTTAAAAGGGAGACTAACACTCAGTTGTGCTCACATTCTTGTTGAAAATTGTGTGGAAAGATAACAAAGTAGGGAGAAGACTATTTCTCCAGTCAGGTGTTACTTGCAAAAGTATTTTTTGCCAAATCTCATTAGAAAAAAAAATTTTTTTTATTTTTACTCCTGGCTATGCGCTCAGAAGTCGCTCCTGGCTTGGGGGACCATATGGGACGCCGGGGGATCGAACCGTGGTCCGTCCTAGGGTAGCGCAGGTAAGGCAGGCACCTTACCTTTAGCGCCACCGCCCGGCCCCGAAAAAAAAATTTTTTTTAAATAAACTAACTCTTTCGGTTTTGTTTTAGGGCCACACCCAGAGATCCTCAGGAATCAGTCCTGGAAGGGCTCTGATGACCAAATGGGGTGCTGAAAATTCAACCCAGGTCAGCAGTCAGCAGCACTTAAGTCAAGGGCCCATATGCTGTGCTACCACACTGACTCTAAAACTATTTTTAATTAGTGAAATAATTTATTTTAGGTATCAGGGTGTGGCTCATGACAGAGAAGTTGTCTTGCAAGCTCAAGGCCAAGAACTGGACCCCAGCAACCCTCATAAGAAACCCTAACACTGTAAGAAATATGTGATCTTAGGCACAGTGCAATCAAGGATGTGGCTCCTAGATATCACAGAAACAAAGAGAAGGGAAGAGGCAATCTTTTGTAAATTTTTGTATAAGTTATATAAACAATAATTTTAAAGGAGCTAAAGAACTAGTACAGCAGGAGGGTGCTTAACCCCACAGGTAAGCACATGGCTAACCTGGCTTACATCCCCTGGCACCCCATACATATGGCCTCAAGCCCACTAGGAGTGATCCCTAGGAGTGCAGAGGCAGGAGAGAAGTCTTGAGCACAGTCAGGTATGATACACCCATATCACACACAAATACATACACACACATATGCCAACATTGTTCTAAAGGTGTTGAACTTCGAAGTTGATTAGATGTTCTATTTCCATTTTCTAGAACCTGGGAGAGGTTGATGGGCTTTGCTTATGAGCACCAACTGAGTTTGGGGCACTGGCTTCTACCAGGAATTCTAATTCCAGACCCTGCCTAACACCTCACTCCTACTATTCAGGCTTTAGCTGAATGTCTGAGCAAAGTAGATGTTTCTGAAGTCTTTCCGCCTTTCCTGAAAACAATATATCCTCACTTTGGCTCATTATATAGCTTTATTGTTTTTCTGTGTCCTTCTGTAGAAAATCATTGAAGGTGGAAGAAAAAGGGAAACCATGTTTTTTCCTTCATGCAAATAGAAAGAGACAGTAACTTGGTGTCCTTATTCTCTTAGGAAGTTCAGTTTTGCTATTGGAATCTCTCAAGTTGGTTAAAAAAAAAGAGGGGGTTATGGAGAGCTGATACTGGATGATGGAGAAAAAAGATGAAGAAAGGGCACAATGGAACGAGTAAGAGGGGACGAAGGACAAAAGAGACGAGGAGCAGGCGTCCAGAAGATCCAAAGCATTTAAAGTATCCTGATGATTCAGAATGTCTGTGTGGCTTACGTCTAAGTCCTTGCCACCTTTTCACATCTTGGGTCAGGTCAGCTGCACAGAAAGCAGGTTGGTAACTGCCAAAATCAAGAGTCTGAGCTTCACCTCTAAGTGATAATAAAGTCTGCCCCTCCTCCCCCCAATATACACATTGATTAAATGATCACCCTAATTCATGGGAGTCTGCAGACAGAGAGGCTCAAGGAAGAATAGAGATGAGAGGAATGAACAAGAACTTGAGAGTGAAGTTGCTCTTCATCAAGTCAGAAAAAATGACTGGTGAATCATCTTGCTCCTGGAGTTTCAGCTGAGAGTGAGATTACTGTTAGTAACAGTTGTGGATGGTTAAATCTTTTTATTTTAATTGTTTGGTTTTTAGGCCATATCTGGCAGTGCTCAAACTCAAGGCTTATTCCTAGCTTTGTGGTCACAATCACTCCTGCAGTATCTGGGATTCAAAGTTCAGTGAGTTGCATAAAAGACCAGTACCCTATCTTTTGTACTATCTCTGATCATAGGTTTTTATCATTTGTTGGTTTGGTTTGTTTTTTTGGACCACACCCTGTTCTGCTTAGGGGTTATTCCTGGCTTTGTACTCAGGAATTACTCCTTGCAGGCCTGGGACCCTGTGTAATGATAGGAATGGAACCCACCTCAACCATATGCAAGGCAAGTGCCTTACCTGCTGTACTATCACTCCAGCCCTGGATGGGTTTTTTTTTTTTTCCATTTACATACATATAAGTAAACAATTTCCTGTGAATCTCAACCTCCTGTATTATAATAGCGTTCTTCCACTAGACCTCTTGGAATTACATATAACTACAATGTCCATGGTACCAGATGACCTGTGCTTTGTTTTTGTTTTGGGAGGTGTTTTTTGTTGTTGTTGTTGTTTTGGTTTGGTTTGTTTTTGCAGACAGAGCCTATGAAAATAGGTAAGAGGTGAAACTCATTATTTTAGTCTTAATTAGAAATCCTAATGACTGATCTGGAGCTTGGTAGGTAATCTATTGCCTGGGAGAAAACATCAAATCCACACAAATCAATCTTACACCACCTTTTCCATTCCACATCCTTGACTAAAGCAGCCTAGCCCACAATCAGTGCTTCTACATTACCATCTCCGGGCAGAATTTAAGCATCTCCAGATAGAATTAAGAGGGCATTTAGTTATCAGTTTATTGTTTTTGTTTACTTTTGTTTTGGTATCATGACCATGCTAGAAGACTACTCCAAGCTTGGTGGCTCAGCTCCAGGCTGGAGAGTCACTCCTGGGAGAGCAGGGCTAAGGGGGGCAATGCAGTGTTGGAGATAGAACCCAGCTCTCCGGCATGGAAAGCAGGAGCCATCTCTATGGGCCAAGGTAGGTCTAGGTAAAAGCAGGACTTGCTATCATCCTCTTCCTTGTCAGCTGACTGTTCTTCCTTTCCTAATGTTTAAAACACATTGTTGCTAATTCCTTCACTGTTCTTTCAACAAGCAAAGAGAATTTGATTCCAGTGAAATAAGATTCCTGGACATATTGAGCACTCTTCAAATGTTGGTAACCTCAAAAGGCTAGGAAAATATGTCCACCTGGTTCATATATTTTGTCAGGTGCTTTGGATTAAAATGAAAAAGGTCAAGGTTTGTTTTTGTTTTGTTTTGTTTTGTTTATTTTAGATTTTTGGGTCACACCCAGCAGAACTCAGGGGTTACTCCTGGCTCTGAGTTCAGAAATCAACCTTAGCAGGCCCGGAGGACCATATGGGATGCTGGGATTCGAACCACTGTCCTAAATATAAGGCAAATGCCCTACCTCCAGGCTATCTCTCCAGCCACCAAGGTCAAGGTTTTTATTATATGTACTGAGACTTTTAAATCTTGATGTGATAACATATAACACATCTTTTTTGTAATAATACACACAAAAATTTCTGGTGGTAGATAGAGAGCTAGTACAGCAGATAAGGTGCTTGTCTCGTCTACATCAAACCCAGGTTCAATTTCCCGCATCACTTTCCAGTATAGTCCCCCAAGCACTACCAGTAGTTAGATTCCTGAGTGCAGAGTCAGGGGTAACCTGGAGCATCACAGGTTGTGGCCCCAAAACAAAAATTTTTCTCTATAAACGTTCTTTAATCAAAATGAGGCCAGGCATCTATCCATCCATTCATCCACCCATCCATCTGTCCACCCATAATTTTAAGTTGATCATCAGTTTTCCCCTGCACTCATTTAGGAAGTTTATATAAAAAGAGACACATACAGGCAAATATTTTCATTTTATACCATTTTTTAATTTTATTCTTAACTGTTAACTTTCTAATCCCACTCTTCATTGCAGCACACTTGACACACCCTCAGCAAGTTTCTATGTTTTCTTCTGAAGTAACTAGCAAAAAATGAAAGTTTTCAAAGTAAAAAACATCAAAACATACTCTATGAGGTCAGGGTTGTAATCAGAATGCTGAAACCTACCTTATTTGTTTGCTTTGTTTTGGAGCCACACCTGGTAGTGCTCAGGAGGGATATTGTGCTCTGCACTCAGAATTACTCCTGGAAGGCTGGGGGAATATTGGATGGTAGGGATCAAACTCAGGTCAGCCATGTCAAAGGCAAGAGCCCTGTGTTGTGATACCGCTCCTGCCCCTGAAACCTACTATTACTCTTTAATACTCTCAAATCTTTTCAGTATGAAATAGTCATTGAAATAACTAGGAAACAGTCAAACTAGGTAACTCCATTTCAATAAGTCTTTTCAGAACTTTAACGACTGACCAATACAAAGTATTACATCCACTGACTATGTTTACAAATAAGCTTGCTCAGCCACATTTGTTTCTATTTTATTCTATCCAGTAGTTTTGTTTTGCCTTTTTAATCTAAGTTGACAAGATCAGTGTGAGTAGGTGGAAGAAAAACAGGACACTTATTAAGAAATAAAGGCAAGACTTTTCTCATGAAAATGGATTGGTACAAACATACCTTTGATAGCCAGAGAATTACAGCCAGTATACTGATAAGAAAATGAACTTTAATATGCACAGATGAATATGAGAAATCTGGGAGAGATGCCAGAGATCATTGCAATAAATATTATTAGCAGATTCACAAAGCTGTAATCACTGTTGCTCATGATATCAGTTTCAAATTAATATGGTTATTTCATGTGTTCCCAAATTTAATATTCAGGAATTGTATTTGAGGGCCAA
Source organism: Suncus etruscus (assembly GCF_024139225.1). Classification (NCBI taxonomy): domain Eukaryota; kingdom Metazoa; phylum Chordata; class Mammalia; order Eulipotyphla; family Soricidae; genus Suncus; species Suncus etruscus. The sequence goes on from NC_064858.1 coordinate 46,546,114, forward strand.
GCATCATCATTAGGTCAATCTGTAAAGAATTTGAGATAGTGTAGCATTGGTCAGCATTTACAAAAACCAGTTTGGACATTTAAGAATCTACTTAAAATAATCCTTGAAAAGGTCCCAAATCATCTGGTTAAATGAGTTTTGCCATAAGAAACTTAGTTCAACACGATATTCTACATAAACACGAGGTATATTTTCCTTTAAAAATATCTATTTTTGAAACAATAGTAATAGCAGTATAGTATAGCAGGTAAGGTAGTAGACCTGGGTTTGATATTTAGCATCAAATATCCTGAACACTGCCATAAGTGATTCCTGAGCACAAAGCAAGGTCCTGAGTACCACTGGGTACAAATTAATTTTTTAACTCTTTTCTCCCACCATCCCCATTCTTCCAATTTCAGTCAAATGGTGAGTATTACCTGGTTCATATTTGGGCTGGGAGATTAGTCAGAACCTGAGATTTCAGCCACCCTTCAGCGTTGCTTGAACTCTTTTCAATGAGAATATGTTTTATAACTCAACCTTGAATGCCAGAAGTATTCATCCAATGTTTGTATAACAAAAGGAAGCTAGCTTAGTCTGGACTGAGCAAATTTCAAGCCTGTTTGCTTATTTACCTATTTAATTTTTGTTTGTGGGCCACCCTTAACAGTACTCAATGACTTCTCCTGCTCTGTGCTCAGGGGTCGACCCTGGCAGCGCTGGGGATCCATTCAGTGCCAATAAGGTACAAGTTTGAACCTCTCCAACCTCTCAAACTAGTTTCTGAAGATAGTTCCTATCTCCAGGGCTTTGAACACAATGCAGAATAATTCATAATAAAGTAGAGCATTCTTTTTTGCCTTGCATTGACCGACCTGGGAGGGACCCGGTTCGATTCCCATCATCCCATATGATCCCCCAGCCTGTGAGGAGAGATTTCTGAGTGCAGAGGCAGGAGTAACCCCTGAGCACCACTGGGTGTAGCCCCAAACCAAACAACCAACCAATAATTTAAAAACTTAAAAAAATGAATTCATAATAAAATATATATCTGTGAATGCACATTTGCAATCACCTTTGATAAGGCAAATGGAACCAGAGTAATGTCCATTTTATATCCTAGCACCAGTTACTCTCTGTAACTTATGAAAAGAACATGCAGGGGACCCAGGTTTGAGCACTGCACGTAAAGAATATTACAGCCCAAAATCCCATCCTCAATCTCCCATCCAGGAGAAACTCCTAAGCACAGGAATAGCCCCTAGAGGACCCCCAAATAAGATATTAAAAATTATTAAAAACAAGGCCTGGAGTAATAGTACAGGGGGTAGAGTCCTTGCCTTGCATGTGGCAGACAGGCTGGCTCCTAGTACCACATATGATCCCAAGTCCCACCAGGTAGGACTCTTGAGTGCAGAGCCAGGAAATAAACCTTGAGAACCACTGAATATGGCCCAAAAATGAAAACAAAAGGACCAGGTATGTCAGTACCTAAAATTTATTCAGATTCCACAATTTTAAACTTCCTGCTATATACTACAATGGCAACAAGTCTCTATGTTGTAATCTTAGGCTCTGGAGAAACAGATGTTTATGACAACTGAATTTTCCAGTTACTTAAAAGTCACCAAGAAACCTTTTTTTTTTCAGTACTTGTGATTAGCTTGCCTTGTGATACAGGTGAACAGTGAAAATATTGCTGAGCCTCTATTATTACACTAAATATTCTTAGTTCATATGTATTATTCTTTAAATCAGACTTTTAAAATATGCAGTTGCTTTGTTTTGTTTTTGAACTTTACCCAGTGTTGCTCAGGGGTTATACCTGGCTTTTCGCTCAGAAATCACTCCTGGCAGGCTCAGGGGACCACACTGGAAGGCTGGGATTAAAACCCAGGTAGGCTACAAACAAGTCAAGTGTCCTGCCTTCTAGACTATCAGTCTAGCCCCTAAATCTGTTTATCCATTTGCTCATTAGGATTTGTAATTTTTTTTATAATTTAAGCACCATGATTACAAAAATTGTTCATGACTGGGTGTCAAGTCATTGTTTATATACCACCCTTCACCAGTGTAACTTCATGAAAAAGAAAAAAAAAATCAGCTGGTTTTTCTGAGAAACAAAATTGTTCCAATTCCTGAGACGCACAATAGCCAAGCACAGGAAAGGCACAACCACCAACCAGGTGTCTGAGCATTGTCTGAACACAAATGTGGTTTTGCTTTTCTTTTTTTTTTCTTTTTTTTTTTTGGTTTTTGGGTCACACCCAGCAGTGCTCCGGGGTTACTCCTGGCTCTATGCTCAGAAATCACTCCTGGCAGGCTCAGAGGACCATATGGGATGCCAGAATTCCAACCACTGACCTGCATGCAAGGCAAACGCCTTTCCTCCATGCTATCTCTTGCCAGAGGATTTGAGAAATCAACTCACTAATTTAAATGCAATATTCTTTTCCCAGACATTTCCTAGGCTGTTTCTTTTCAAGTTCTTCAGAAGTTTCTGCTCAATTATCACAATATCAATAAGAACTTCCTTAACTGTTTTTACTTAAAATAACAACCAGTCACACTGGCTGGTCCACACACTCAGGGTGCAATACACCCAGAACTGAGGCAACATACCGCTCCTTAGTTCTAGCACCTTCTGACATAACACACATTCCTCTGCTTATTTATGTCTCCCTGAGGGTAGGGATTGTTGTTTGGTTCACTGCTCTTCCCAGGTGCCTAAAACAATGTGTTTGAAAAATAATGATGAATAGTCATTTAGCTTCTTCTAAACTCTGGTTTAGAAGTCCCAGATTTCACAGCCTTCTTGTCCAATGGGAAAAGCAAATGTGAAGACAATCAATTACAAAAGAGTGTCCTGTTATGTAATTAGTGGCTAGAAGCTGGTGCTCAAATCTGGAGTCTAGACTCAAATCATCCCATAGATGTACAACAGGGAGTAAGTTATATAACTTCAGTGAACAAGAACAAATGGGAATATGCTTGCAGTCTTGTGTTAAATCAATAATAAAAGGCACATTGATGCCTCCATAGCCCTGGCATTCAGGAGTTCTACAAGTGCATCCAGACAGAATTCTACGTCACAGCAGAGCCAATATCTCTAAGGCAATTTGTGCTACTGGGAAGGATCTGTCGGTGAGAAGGGTAAAGATCAAAATTAAAAACCAACCTCAACTGGCGTATAACCAAATAATCATTATACCTGCCTGTACTCCATGCATGGAAATATTTTAAAGGAGTGAGAAAGTGAGCACATACTTTGCATGCAACAAACCTAGTCTTACTGGGTCTTAGACAAAACAAAGGCCAAAAGGCAATGGGATGTCAGTTCAGTCCCTCAAGCCAAATGGATCAACTGCTAAAAGCAAACCTAAATAACCGAAGAGAATTGGAAGTAGACCCCACACAGCAAGCAGCACTGTTGGCTGTGGCCCCCAAATTACAGAGGAGTAAATATGAGGAGTAACAGGAATGTCATCTAAGCACTATCACCTCTCACTAGCAATGGCTATTAGCAGCCTCTCCTAGGCAAATCTAGCCTTCATCTTCCTTACATCTTCATGGAACACTGTTCTTTCTAAGTGTCTAAGGGTGATGCTACAGAGCCAGGACTGAAAGATTAGGTATAACTATACTGTGAAAGAAATGTGTATTGGGAGCTAGCTCCATCACAAACCACCATTTCTTTGGAAGCAGAGGCTTAGCTAAGAAATAATTGTCTTTCTTGGGGAAAGAAAAGGTTCATTCAAGTACAGGTTCCAGATTTGCTTCAGGTTCTGAGTCAGGCTAGACATGTATGAGACAAGACTAAAATCCCCTTTTCACTGGCTGGTGATTTGCTTCTTTCCCTTAATCTTCAGTAGACCCCAAATTCATTAAGTCTCTTTAGTTTCTTTACATCTATGTATTCATGCATCTTAATTTTTTTTTTGTTTGTTTTTGGGCCACACCCGGCGGTGCTCAGGGGTTACTCCTGGCTGTCTGCTCAGAAACAGCTCCTGGCAGGCACGGGGGACCATATGGGACACCGGGATTCGAACCAACCACCTTAGGTCCTGGATCGGCTGCTTGCAAGGCAAACGCCACTGTGCTATCTCTCTGGGCCCCTCATGCATCTTTATACTGTGACCTTCAATCCTGGAATTCAACCAATTTCACCAGTGTGTGGCAAATCTGTGTTACAATTAGGTCAATATTCTAAGGGCTCTTGAGCAACTGGAGTCAAAAAATGTTGAGATGGAAGTTCTCATAGCTTGAACTCAACTATAAAGATTGAACACTTGGCTCATCGGCCAAAATATCTAGAGTGTGTGACATCATCAAACTAAAAGAAAAATATTCTATAAATTTTGAATAATCAGGCTTTTTCAACGGATCGAGATGAAATTTAGGCCTAATAATAAACATCAGGCAATCCTTAGTAAGCCTATGAGTCACAGATAGGGATATGACTCAAATTTTACTACTCACTCAATTAGAGAAAAACGCATAGCAAATTGGGTTGGGATGTAACAGATTAGTAACTCTAAATCATAACTAGTTGAAAGGCAAAAGGTTTCTTTTGAGGACAGTTTGTGTTATGTTTAAAGTAACCTAACTGTTACCACAGTTTAGGAAGCAAAAATTGTTATAAAATTTGAAATTTGGTTCTACCACTGTATGTGTTGAACTTTAAGCCTCAAATGGGATTTGTCTGTAGTGGTCGAAAATGTTCTTTATTTTTTAATGGAGGAGTTGAATGTGTGTAGGTGTGAGGGGATCTGTAAAATTCACTGAATTTAATGTGACTGTATAAAACCAAATTCATTAAGCACTCTGCACCTTGATAAGTATGGCCAAGAATTTTATACTTAAACTTATAAGCATAGAAACTAATTTTTGAATTCTATTTCAATACTCATTCAAGCTAAGTAGTTCTGTAAACACTAGAGAAATACTTATTAACTTGAATGATACTGTTTCCCCTTGACCGTAAAAGGGTCCTCATCTAATAGACACACTCTAACTTACTATGCCAAACCTTTCAAACATTAAAGGCATTAGTAGGTACATCTGAATAAATCATAACCTAGCTGTACTGCAAACTATTCAGTTCAATTTGGGTTCCTTTGGGACTAGGTAAGAAACCTAATGTGATAGCATGGGCCTTACCTGAAAAATAATAATACTCCCAATCTGGCCTGAAACAGCTCTGATTGGTGTTTACTATCTCAGTTCATTTTGGTTTCCTGTCCAGTCTGTTTGGTTAAGAAGTTACTCAAATTAGTTACTCAAATTATTAGGCCTAATAATAAACATCAGGCAATCCTTAGTAAGCCTATGAGATAGGGATATGACTACAAATTTTTACTGTGTCAATTCTCAGCATCCCTGAGCACTGCCAGGAGTAATTCCTGAACACAGAGCACCACCAGATATGGCCTAAAAACCAAAACAAAAAAAAAACAAAAAAAGAAAAGAAAATTACTCAAATTAGGGATCAGAGAGATGGCATACTGGCTAAGGCACTTGTTTGCATGTATCTTCCCTCTGCCACCACCAGTACTGATCCATGAGCTTAGAGCCAAAAGTTTGAGCATTGTTGGATGTAACCCCAACCCCTCCTTCCTACCAAATCAAATTAGATGGTCACTCAATTAATGAAGGCCTACATGACCCTTCCTATATCTAATTCTGGTCCAACTGCTTTTATTCAGTTCCTTCCAGTCACTGTCCCCATGATCCTCACAATTCCATCACCCCTGAGTTCTTCACTTAAAGCCCCTTTTTCACTCTTCAGACCTGGGTGGGCTTCAAGGGCTCTTTCTCTGGGCAGTCTCTCTGTGGAAGTCACCTCTCTCTCGACTATAACTCTCCAAAAATCGTCATTTGCTTTAACACGTTTCTGGTCCAATTCTTACAGAAACTTGCATACTGGCCCTGGATTCTATAAACCCCTTGAAGAGAGAAACCATGACTTATTTTGAAAACTCAAGTACTCAACCCAGTACCTGACTCAATTATTTATTAGATGAAGGTGATACATGCAGGACAAAACACCCAATGTTATTTATTATTTAATGAGCTCAAGAGAGTATATTGGTTAATGTGGGAAATCCAAGAAGTGATCATTTGTTGTTAATGCTTCAATATAACCTAAGTGCCCCATCTCTAACTCTATAGACCTAGCTATTATTTCAAGGGGTAAATGTTGACAACAATGACCCTTGTTTTCATGAGTTCCAAACTCCTAGACTTTCATTATAATCTAAAATATTATAGAAACACTGATTATATATACTATATATAAAATATCAACATTATCAACTATTACAAAAACATATCGAAAGCTCTACACAACTCCAAGCAAGGTTTGAACCACATAATTTCTATCAAGTTCAAAGGAATTTTGCTTACAAATCTCCTGAGGTTCTCTTCTAATGGGGCCCTTTGTTTCCTATACTTTGCAAAATTAGCAATGGTCCTGTTGGTTGAATAACTACTTAATTGAGGAATGTAATTTTATAGAGAACACAGCAGCAAGCACTAACATAGAAGGGAAATTAGATGAAACTCTAAAGAAACCTGTGATAACTGATTTATTTCTGACTATCTAGAAAAATCAATTACAGATATGAGTGACTTGAGTAAACGTTGCATCAGGTTACATCACAAGAAGAAACGCAAGCCCAATAGATAACTTACTTCTTTGCAGTAAAAGAAGTACGCACACCACTCTCAGTACAAAGATGGAGAACCAACATAGCTTGAAAACCATTATTTGAAAATTCCTGGCAAAAACACGGTAAATACAGTTTGAAAAGCTGCAACTGACTTCATACAGCAAAAAGAAACTATGAAGATGAAACAAGATGATATATCATGTGAGCATGTGTTTTTGTATGAAAATGTAGTTAAAAATGCCATCTCTCAACTGACTGGATTTGTTGTTGTTCTTTACTGAGAAAATAGCTCATAATTAACAATGTTAATTATGGCTCCAGCTAAGAAAAGTCTAAAATATGCAAGGACTGTGTAATTTTTATCCTTAACCTTCAAAAAGGGAAGTTAAAATTCCCCTCATGAATGATTTATTTTCAAACACTACAGTTTTTGCAATAACCGGTAAGTGCAGACATGCAAGAAACTCCAAACACAATCACAGTGACATCATCAGATTACAGGAAAACAGTCGGCTATATTTAAAGTACCTCTATGGTCCAACAGCATTCAAGTTCTAAGAACAAACCACTCCCTGTTAGACCTTTAGACCTTTTCAAGTGTTTGACCTTAAGAAGACTTGTATTTTATCCAATTTTACTTATGGAATAAATAAAGAGCTTAGTAAAGTCAAACAAATTAACCAAGGTCACAAGCAGGTATTGGTACAGGACTGGATTACAATCCATTGTCTAAATCAAGAGACAAGGAATCTATGTGTTATATATCCCAACTGCCTTGAGATGGCAGGGATTGAACTTAAAGAGTCAGACATGAGAAGTGTGTTCTACAGCTGAACCAAACCCCAAGCCCATGAGCCTAGATTTCAAGTGACTTTGTTTCTCTCCAGCAAGGAAAAGTGAAACCCTGTTAAGGATGACAATGACAATGAAAAAGAAGGCAAATAAGCAATGAAAGGTGTGCGCAGTCTGAAATGTAAATAACCCAGAGACAATCTACCAACAGTGAAAAGCTTGATAAATTGTGAAGACAGAGAGGCCCTGTGTTCAGAAGAGTTGACATTGATTAGCTGTTTGGTTTGGGGAAAAATTAAAACTGCGTAAATTTTAGGTTTTTTAAGTATCAAAAATTAATGCACTAGGACAGAGTAAGGTAAGGTACTTGCTTTGCATGTCTGATGCCTGGGAAGGTCGCTCTCCTGCATCAGAAAAAAATAAAAGAAGCACTATTTGCCCATCTTGACCAGTTGCTGAACTAGCAAAATAATATAATTTGTAATCTCAAGGCTTTTAAAAGTGCAATCTGTAAGAAGTACAACTCCATTTTAGCATAATGCTACTTGGGCAAAACTAACATCAAATCAATATTGGACCATAGATTCAGTCCTGTTTATCAAAGTGCAAGTCAAATCTTAGCATTTAGGTCTATGCTCCTTATCAAATCATGTAGAATAAAGTCCAATTTGGTAAGTTATCTTTCCTACCTAAAAAATTATTAATTGTTCAGAATAAAGAAATGGATTAAATCTCTGGGTGCAACTACATTAATTCAGTTCTTTTTTCTTTACAAGTCTACAGATCAAAATGTTACTAAAGGTGCTTGACACTTGAAATATTTTTAAAAACAAAAACCAAAAATTCTAAGTTTCAAAACACAGTTTAATATAGAGCACTGACTTTGAATTGGCATAATGCTTATTAATTTTTGGTATCTATGGGCTATGAGAGATCATTCTTTTGCTTTTGGGGCCACACCTGGTGATGCTTTGGGGTTACTCCTGGCTATGCACTCAGAAATCACTCCTGGCTTGGGGGACCATATGGGATACCTGGGGATCGGAACCACAGTCCACCCTAGGTTAAAGGCAAAAAGCCCTACAGCTTGTGCCACCGTTCCAGCCCCTATAAGAGAGATCTTAATTTTACAAAGGACATGAGAAGGTAAGCTAAAATTAGACAAGACAACCCCTTTTGCTGCAACAGTTTCTCCTTTTAAGACTCCTAAGAATCAGTACAATTATAACATATTCCTGAGAAGGCAACACCTAGCTACTTTAGCAATATAGAAATTAATCTAAATATTTAGGATCATGTACTGCAACGAAGTTTTTGTTTATCCCCAATGTTTATAAAATGCATTCTGTGCTTCTTGCATTTACACATGAAAAATTGTTCAATAATTTTTTTAGTGATCAAAAGTAACTTTGGAGTTGGTCTATGTAGAGAATTAAATGACAGGAACCACAAGAATATATGTCTTCTGTCAATGTTGCAAGAAGAAATAAAGATAAAATGGTTCCCAAATACAGAAATGCAGGAAACTCTATTCTTCTTTCCTGGTTATACACCTTTTATTATCTATTATATTTTCTATTTGGCCTATAAGCCATCATCCATTTATCTGAAAAAGGGCCATAAACAGTCTTCACAATTTAAGAGGTATAAGGAAAAAGGTAATTAGTAAAGTGGTCTTATGACAGTTTAAACAAAATTCTTCCTTTATAAAAAGATGAGAGTGCATTGAACCTTATTTTATTTTGAAATGCCTTTATGGGGGCCAGGAAGGGACAGGGCTCTTGCCTTGCATTTTTGAGGCCCTGGGTTCCATCTCTAACAGCAGCTTTAACAACTGAACTTTATAATTATGAAAACACTCAAAAAAACACTTTATTTTATAATTATGAAAACACTCATAAAATAGTCAAAAGTTGTATACTCTAATTTTTCTTGTAGTCAATGGTTGAGATGACACAAAGCACTTTTTTTTGGGGGGGGGGGCACACCTGGCAGTGCTCAGGGGTTACTCCTGGCTCACTACACTCAGAAATTGCCCCTGGCAGGCACAGGGAACCATATGGGATGCCAGGATTCAAACCACCTTGAACCACTGTCCGTCTGAAATGCAAGGCAAATGCCCTACACCTCCATGCTATTTCTCTGGCCCTGACACAAAGCACTTCTAACAAAGCTTGACTGGAAGCTTCAATATTTGTTTCTATTTCTTTTTGACAGATTAAACAATGCCAAATGGGTGAACCAATTAAAAAGTATGTGTGTGTGTGTGTTTGTGTGTATGTATGTTGGGGGCTTGGAAATGTTAATTCTACTCCACAAATTGAAGAAACAATACAAATCGTTCACCACTTTTCCTTTACCTTATGATAATCTCAAACTAAAGAGTATGAAAGTCTATAGCAATAACCAAAAATAACTCAGAACTCTTAACTTCTCTGGCCTATTTCTAAGTCCCACATAATCATGTAACTGACTTAAAGATTCAGAGTTAAACAGCTTAGTACAGACTATTTTGGTATATAATTTTAATATATACTGTTAAGATTTCAAACATGGAAATTAGCCATTATAGTATTTTGGCAGAAGTTATATACAAAAATTTGGCTGCTGAGATAAACTACTTGCTACCTGCATGCCTTAGTATAAAGGAATATATTCTATTTTGAACAACCCAAAATATACTAAAAGCCTGTATATAAACAAAGCTATTGACCCAACTTGCCCATTTAGCTTTTCAGTATCATCTTATCACCTATGGTGATCTAAAGACACAAACAAGAGGAGAAATAGACTTCAATATACAAAATACTGCTTTTTTTCTATCAAGGACCAAAATATTAAAATCACCAAGGGAAAATCCTAGTAACCGATATGTTGTTCCTAAGATTAAAGTAAACCTAGACGCCTTTTTTTCATTGAATAGTCAGCATACTGCTTTCTTGTAACCTGATAATTAGTAATACCTGTACAGATCTGACTGCAATATGAATGTTATAGTGACTTAAGAAAACCACTTGAACACTTCTGGGTTTATTTCTGGTTTTTTTTTTCCCAATCCTCCATCCCTCCATCAGTCAACCTCTTCAGGGGCTGACTTGTAACACTAGAGAAATAATGCAAACTTAATCACAGATTAGGAATCAGTGATTCCTCTTGTAGACTACAGAGGTCAACAGTACCATTATCTTGCAGAACTAGGCTAACTCTTTCCATACTCTGACACCAGCTTTATAGAGCAGACTTACATTTGGAAAAATTATCTTTTAAACTTTTTAACATCAACTGTTAAAACCCAACCCAGAAAGCTTAGACTGCCTAAGCTTATTGCCAATGACAATCGCTAATGCTAGTGGCAACTGACAATTTTTTTTGTCATTCTTTTTGTTTTATTTTTGGTGGTGCTCAGAGCTTATCCCTGGGTCTATGCTCAGGAATCACTCCTTTGAGACTTAGAACATCTGAGCTACTGGATCGAACTTACAACTGCTCTTGCTCCCATTAAGTAGTTATTTGTTGTTACTAAGAAAACATTTACTCTGACATTGACAAACCATTTAAATTGTGCCACTATTAAAAAAATACGATTCATCTGAACACTGCATGTGCAGGTCTGACACACACAATTGTGCGTGTGCGCACATCTATAGATACAAACTATTTTTTAATCAACAGTTGAGCACAAAGTTCTCCAAAAGCAACAACATCTATCAACCAGCCAGCCAGCCGCTGTACTGTAGACAATTGTCTGGAGAATGAGATTAGTCACAGGAAACAGCTGGATGCTAAATCTCAGTGATGTTTGTAAAGTTTTTTTTTTTTTTTGAAAAGGAACTTAAGAAGCCCTTCTATGTCAGACCTAAGATCTAAACATTATTGTTTTAAGGAGTTCATTTCTCACCTATCCCAATGTGTGATTATCAGGATCCTGAAAAACCAAACTCCATTTGAGAAAAGCTTTCATGAGTTAAAGGTTTAAGTTCTATGGCAGTGACTTAATGTGCAAGTTTCATGGATGACCCAGCTTCAAAGCAGCTGTTGGCAAACAATAGTAGCCAGCACAGAGGGGAAACCAGTATCCAAACTAGATTACCCAGACCCGGTATTTGGGGCAGGGGAAATCGGAGAGAACATTTATACACATTCAAACTTGAAAATCTGAAGAGCTTTTCAAAGAATAGACAAAAATAAACCGATTGGCAACAGTAGGTCATGTGTTGTATTTATAAGTCAAAATCCCCCGATGGCCTGCCAATTCCTGTGTCGTAAGTAGTCCAGTCTTATTTAATCGTAAAAGTTGAAATAATTTCCCAACTTACTTGGAACTCCTATTTTAGGACGCCTTGATGCCTATTTCTAGGGTGAAGATATTGTATAGCAAACAAAAGAAAGCCATCACATGGCAAGCTACCAACAAAGAAAAAAAAAAAAAAAACAACAAAGAAACCACTATATGGTAAGTTACCTAAATATACTAAGAAAAACTTAATTTTCTAATTTTAATTTCCACTAAAAAACTGTGTTACTCTTCAACCACAAAACAACAAGTTTATCATATGGGCTATGGCGTAATCTAAAATCCAGCAATCTTCACTTGAATAAGATCCTTAGTGTTTACCAGAAATAAGTTTGAAAGTAATCAAAAATAGCATTTCAACTCTTGAAAATATAAGTGCATAAAACGTACCTTTCGTTGAATTCCAGATTGGCATTTAATGTAAATCCTGAAGCTGATGAAAAGCAAAAAAGCAACATCTTTCTGCAGTAATTAGCCTGTTTTTAAGACTAAATCATCTGCCCGTGTTTTAATCAACAAGGATTTCATGGGGCAAAGTGTTTTTCAAAGGTGGGCCAGAATGGAACAAATATATTATATCTTCACTTCAACAAGGAAGCAATGAAACGTAATCCTTTCTCTTTTTTTTTTGTGTGTGTGGATGGAACCTTGTCTTATCCTCACTCAATTCAAGACATAAGCCTGGGAAAGGGTCCATTTCTTAAATGTTACCTGTTTTTTTCTAATACCTAAGTATGTAAACAAAGATCATCTTCATTCTTTAGCAAATGCTTTTCAGCATGACTCATGTGCTGATATATGGTATTCACATAACTTACAGAACCTAAGTCTTCTGAGAAATAAGATTTCTTTAGCTGAGCTTCCATAATCATGACAAGAGATTGATTAAAATGCCAAGATAAGAAACAATTTATTATAGAGAGAAGAAAAATTTCTCATCCAAAATATAGAAATCTGTACAACTTTGCCACAATCAATATACATGAACTGTACAAATTTACACCAGTTCATAATTTACCAAATAAAAGATGACTAACAAAGTTCACAAAATAGATGGTGGTTTGTGGAAAAGACTTTTACCCAATTAAGAACAAGGAAAGTTACAAACCAGACCTCCACTTTCTAAAAATAAGAAGTTTACTTAGTCTTAGAAAACTACAAGCTAGCAAATGTACAGAGCTGGCTGGTGCTAACACCACAGTTGAGACAGTGTCTTTTGAAGGATTTTTTTTTTAATTATTAATTTTTTAAAGCCTGTTGCCATGGCAGATTCTGGTCACTTGCTACTTTCAAGGCCAAAAATAACACAATACAAGGTCTGACCATTTCCCCAGGTCATGCTTACTAGTTTGTCTTATGTACATTTATACATATTTAAGTGCTAGGTAAAAGTCTTATCAGAAAATTTCCAGTACTACCACTTTTAAAATATTGAAGTTTTCCTATTGAGCTGCCAAAAAAATGTCAACAATTTTCAAGTGTCATTGTGCAATTTCCCTCTGCCAAGATCTGCTGCAGGGAAAAGGGACTTTCTTCCAAATACAGATCTGCTGTTAAAAGGGGGGACTGATGTCAAAATTTCACTACAGTGTCTGCGAGAGACTGCAACACCCTAGGATTTCCACTCCCTAGTAAAATTTTAAGTTCTCACTGACTTGGACTCACAGGCTAGTAGTAAATCATTGAAAGGTACTGTCGAAACTATGGCACTGTCACTTTTTAAAAAATGTTATTTTTACCACTCTATCTTGTGCCAGATCTTCACAGCTGTAACATGGTTTAAACTCCATAATCCATCCCTAAGAGCCCCACCCAAAGCAAAAATCAAATTTATCGATCCATTATAAGGTGATCCATCCAATAAGACTATATCTTAACCTGATACAGTCATCATATTGTAGTTTTTGGAAGGGCTGGTTCTGCCCAAGAGAAGTTCCTCCTTGCAGCTGATTCTGCTGTCTACCATTTGCACGTTGGAGGAGCCGCCTGGAGCGCTCCCGGCGGCCGGTGAGGATTCGTACAGCACACAGATAGAGCCGTCCTCCCCGATCCGGTAGGACACTTCGTAGGGGTCCACCCAGAGGGTGAGTTCGCTGGGGAGAAGCCGGAACAGCTCCTGACTGCTCAGTCCGATGCGCTGGGCCGCCTGGCCAATCAGAGGATCCATTTTATGGTTGATGCGGATGCAACGGTAACCCGATCCTTTGCAAGGCTTTTCTGGGAACCAGTGGTGTTTATAATGTTCTAGACGAGGTGGGAGGGGGGGAAGAGAACAACAAGGGGAGACAAAGCTTAGTTGGAGACTAAGCCCCTGGCTTTCGGTGGTGCGCTCCGGCGCTCACCCACTTGCCTCCTTCCCGCGCAGGGGAGGCGAAAAGCAGCCCAGCCAACTTTTGAACACGCACAAATCCCACGCGCTGGGGAGGGGGTGACGGTTGAGAAGGGGCTGCCACCAGCGCGAGGTTGGGGTGTAGGGATAGGGGGGACTTTGGAGCAACACAGCAGCGGCGACGCTGCTGGGTGCATAAGGTAACATCTATCTCCAGGAACCAAGAAGAGGAGCCCCCCCCCCCAAATAGGGCTGATTCTCTTGCTAAGGTCCAGCAGGAAGGTCCCGATGGGAACCTATTTACTTTCTCCACCCTGATCTGATCCAGCCCGGCCCAGATGCGCACAATGGGGCTTGGGACAAGGCTTCGACTCGCCAGCAGACGGACAGACGGACTGTTAAGCCCAAAGGGAAGAGCCACCAGCAGGCGCCAAACTAGGCATAGGGCCCGGGCTCTTAAAAAAAAAATTATTCGGGTGACAAACCCGATGATTAACGGGGCAGATTTGGAGATTAGAAGAGGGGGACAAAAAAGGGGTGCATGTGCTGGGAGAAGACTGCACGTCCGCCCGTCCGTCCATCTGTCCATCAATCCAAGCCGACTCCAGGGCCCGCTGGTAGCTGCTACCAGCAACGGCTGCAGGAGGGCGAGGGGAAAAGGGGGAGGGGATGGAAAGAAAAGGAGGCGTCGAGGCCGCCGGGACCCCGAGCTTCCTTTGTGTGTCCCCCCCACAACCCAGGGCCGGTCCGAGGAGGAGCCCCGCAAAAGCGCCCGCCTCGGGGAAGCTGGAGTTTCTTTGTTGTGCGTCTTTTTCTCCTCCCCTACACACTGGCCCGCGGTGCGGAGAAAAAGAAAGGGGGGGGGGGCGCCCCTCGACCCACCACCCCCCAAAATGCCAGGCCGGGCGAGGCAGCACCCCGAAAGTCCCGAGCCCCGTCCCGATTGTGCCCGGGAGCGAGCGTTCGAGGCCCCGATCCCCGGCCCTCTCGGCTCGGGTCCCCCGCGTCTCACCTGCCAGCAGCTCCTGCAGACTCTGGCTGAAGGTCTGCAGCTGCCGCTCGCTCGTGAGCCCCTTGGTGCGGAGGAACTTGGAGATGAAGGACACGGCCGCAGCGATCTCGCCGATCATGGTGGCAGCCCGGCTGTAGAAGGGATGCATGGGGGCGGCGGGCGGGGGTGGCCCGGGGCGGCCGGGGCTCGGCGGCGCGCGCCCCGACGGCGGAGCTGGCCACCCCGGGCTTCCCTCGCGCGGCTCCGAGGGCCCGAGGAGCGGAGGACCGGGAGGAGGGGAGAAGACGTTGACGCCAAGGGGGCGCGGATGGTTACTCTAGGGCTTTTTTTTTTTTTTCTGGTTTGTTTCCCTTTCTTTATAGTAAAAAGAAAAAAGTTCTCTTCCAGACCCGGAGAAGAGGCAGCGACGAGCGATGAGCTCACGAGCGACGGCGGCGGCGGCCCGGTCACATCGCTCGGCCCTCCCCGGCCGCCTCCGCCTCCAGCTCCGCAGCGGGCTCGGATGCTCCCAACAGTTGCATTTCCAGCGTCTAAGGGGCGAAGAGAAGCCGGCGCCGTGCAGCGCCTTTTATAGCGCCGCCGGAAGGAAGTGGCGTCGCCGGTGCGTGACGAGAGCGCTCAGCCAATCGCGAGATCTCACCATTGTGACGCCAACAGATTCGGAGGCGGAGGGGGCGGAAACAAGGGGCTAGGGGGCGGGCCCAGCGGCCGGGAAGAGAGGGAGGAGCTGACGTCATCCGCTTGTAAACAAATAAACCCGGAGCGGCGGCGGCGGCGGCGGCGGCGGCGGCGGCGGCGAGCGCTGCTAGCCGACGGCTGAGGGAGGGGGCGGCGGGGCCTGGGAGGCTGCGCGTGTGAAAAACCCGCCCCCTGGGTAAGCTCCGCCCCCTAGTAGAGTCTCCGCCTTCGGAGCTGCTTCAGCTCGAAGCGAGGATGCATCCGCTCGTTGCCTGGGCTCGCCTGCCAGCCGCCAGTCGGCTTAATGCTTCTTTTTTTTTGCTCAAGCTGTCTAATCTGCGCCGGGCTACCTGCAGGCCCGCACGTCCCGGCGCCCGCCCCTTCACCGACTCAGTGTTTGTTTACATCCCTTCTTCCTGCCCAGTTGAAAGTGGATGGATTTTTTTTTTTTTTTTTTTTTTTGTCCCAGAGCAGGAGGAGTGGGTGAGGGTGCTGTAGGTGGAGGGGAAAGTGAACTGCTTGGGTTTAGATCATCAGCAGGCCTTCTGAAAATTTTGGGTTCCATCCTCACCCCTCTTCTCCTAGGTTGCAGAAATTGAGGGGGTGGATAGCTGTAAAAGTTGAAAAGGAAAAAAAATAATAAGAGTTTTGCATGCCTTTCTGTGGATGCTGTTTCAGGACTTGAAGGAGGAAGGGAATGCAGATGGAAAACCAAAAACCAAGGGAAGATTAAATACAGTAAGGTGCATCCTCTCTAGCCTGAAAGGCGAAGTTGTTTGTAAAAAAAAAATGCATCTTACACAAACTCAGGGTTAGTTTTCTTTCTTTTTCTTTTTCTTTTTTTCCTTGCAACTATCCGAATGCTATAGGAACCTGAAACCTTCGCTGCTGTTTATAAAAACTAAAAAACCAGAAGGAAGTAAAAGGTTGAATTAGAAACCGTGAAAGTTTGAAACCAAGCTTGCAAAACTTTGAAAAAGAGAAGGTGTGAACCTGGTCTTTAAGGCTGAGAGGGTTAACCTCAACCCCAGGAGGAAAAAAATAGAGACCTTGAGGCCTGCAGATGGAGAAAAGCAAACAGGCAGAGGTTGAACTCCACCAGATGGAAATAAATACCCTGAGCTGAGTTGGTTGTCAATAATTGCAAAACACACTACTTTGAATGTTTTTTCTTCTTTTAAAAAAAATTATACCAGCCTAAGGGTATAGCGAGGAAGTAAAAGTAATACTTCTTGTAAAATGTTAAGGGAAAAATGTTTATTGTTTAAGAGAAATTCGTGAGTTTGGAAGTATAACTCGTTTTTATTCATTCATAACACAAACAAGGTAGTTACTGTGTAAAATAAGTGCCTCCATGATAGTCGTGTTTAAAACATTGAGTTGGGAAATTATTATCCTTGGATAGAGCATCAAATAAAAAAAAAGTCAAATGTGGTGTTTCTCTTTTGTTTTTGTTTTTGTTTTGAGTCACACTGGCTGTGATTAGGACTTCCCTTTGACTGCTCAGTGAGCACTTTAGGAATATGTGGTGCCAGGGATGGAACCTAGTGAATCACATGAGGCAAGCTTCCTACCATCTATATTATTGTTCTGGTTCTTTGATGGTTTCATTTTTGTTTTTTGTTTCGTTATTAATATATATATATATATATATAACAGATTAAAATGTTTACATTGTAGCCATAGAATCTCTTTTCCAATTGAAAAAGGGAGACAAACCCATTGCTCTAGAATAAATTCTGGTATCAGGACTAACCTTTATATTCTATTTAAAGACCCCTCCCAAACCTCAATACCACTGGTTTCTTTTTTCTTTCATTTAAAATTTATTTTATTTTTATTTTTTTTGGGGGGGGTCACACCCAGCAGTGCTCAGGGGTTACTCCTGGCTCTATGCTCAGAAATCGCTCCTGGCAGGCTCTGGGGACCATATGGGATGCCGGGATTCGAACCAATGACCTTCTGCATGAAAGGCAAATGCCTTACCTCCATGCTATATCTCCGGCCCCTAAAGTTTATTTTTAATTGACTCACTGTGACATATAGAAAATTGTTTATGATTGAATTTAAATAATATAATTTTCAACACCCATCCCTTCACCATTCCACACTTCTGGGGACCATTTTCTCACCGATCCTCCCAGCCTGTGTTTGTCTCTGTCTCTCTCTGTCTCTCCCTCCCACCCTCACTCCCCCCTCTCTCATTCTTTCCCTCCTTCTTCCCTCCCCTCCTCATCCTCTGCTTTCTCCTCTTTCCCCCCTCTCAATCTGTCTCCCTCTTTTTCCTTCTTAGATATTATAGTTTACACTATTGGTGTTTTGGTTTTGTTTTGATTTGGTTTGGTTTTGGGGCCACACCTGTGACACTCGGAGGTTACTTCTGGCTATGTGCTCAGAAATCACTCCTGGATTGAGGGACCTTATGGGATGCTGGGGGATGGAACATCAGTCCAACTGCATGCCAGGCAAATGCCTTACCGCTGCGCCACCACTCCAGCCCCTTCAGTATTGTAACTGAAGGGTATTTTTTTATATCACCACCTCCTTTTCTTTTTTTTTTTTTGTTTGTTTTTGGCCACACCCCCAGTGACGATCAGGAGCTACTCCTAGCTATGCACTCAGAAATCACTCCTGGCTTGGGGGACCATATGGGATGCCAGGGAATTGAACCATGATCCATTCTAGGCTAGCACAGGCAAGGCAGATGCCTTACAGTTTGAACCACCACTTCGGCCCTAGCACCTCCTATTTGTAGCCAGTTCTTATCTAGAGTGATCATTTCCAACTCCCATTATCATAGTGTACCGTTTCTCTGCCCTAACTGCCCTCACCCACTCTTTGTGGCAAGCTTTCCATCATGGACTAGTCATCTTGGCCCTCATCTCTATTGACATTAGCTATTATTACCACCCTATGCTTTGTTTTTATATCCCACAAATGAGTGAGATCATTCTACGTCTATCCCTTTCCCTCTGTCTCATTTCACTCACCATAATACTCTCCATATTTATCCATTTAAAAGCAAATTCCATGACTTTATTTTTCCTAACAGCTGTGTAGTACCCCATTGTGCAGTTATACCACAGTTTCTTTAGCCACTCCTCAGTTCTCAGGTACTTGAGTTGTTTCCAGATTCTGGCTATTGTGAATAGTGTTATAGTGGACATTGGAATGCAAAGGGATTTTCTGTATTGTATCTGGGCCCCTAGGGTATATTCCTAGGAGTGGTATTGCTAGATTATATGCAAATTCAATTTCTAGTTTTTTGAGGAATGTCCATATTGTTTTCCAAAATGACGTGGCTAGTTGACATTCCCACCAGCAGTGAATAAGAATCCCTTTCTCTTCTCATCCATGCCAGCACTGGTTGTTCTTGCTCTTCGTGATGTTTACCAATAACTGTGGTTTGAGATTTTTATCTCATTGTTTTGATTTGCATCTCCAAGTAGTGATGTGGAGCATTTTTTTCATGTGCCTGTTAGCCATTTGCATTTCTCCTTTGAGGAAGTTTCTGTTCATAATGTTGAGAAGAGATGATTATTTTCTTATTAAGCTGTGCCACTGCCTTATATATCTTAGATATTAACCTCTTATCAGATACGTACTTGGTGAATAGTTTCTCTCAATCTATTATTAGTCTTCATATCCTAATCACCATTTTCTTTGAAGTGCAGAAACTTTTTAGTTTAATGTAGTCCCATTTGTTTATCTTTGCCTCCACTTCCTTAGTCAGTCGTGTTTCATCCTTGAAAATGCCTTTAGCTTCAATATCATGGTGACTTCTGCCTATGTTTTTTTCGATGTACCCTGTGGATCCACATCTGATATCAAATCTTTAATCCATTTTTTTCAGTTGTAGAAGAACTACAATAGTATAGTAAATAAAATGAAATTTAAAACAAAACATAAATGATTAATATTTTAAAATGTATTTTCAAGTTGTTGATGCTATAATGTATTTTATTTTATTGAAACTATTTACATAGCTCTTTATAGTTGGGTTTCAGACATACAGCCCATTGCATGACTAGTGTCAACCTCCTTCCACCAATGTTTCCAGAGTGCATCCCATGAACTACCCACTGTCCCCCAGGCTGACAGTATAACAGACCCATTTTAAGTTTTGATTATTAAATTCTGAATCTTTTTATTTCATTGTTGTTGACTTTAGCTAGAATATTTATTTCTGTCCTTTTTAAACACCACTAATGCACCCGAGACTACTTGGCCTCCAGCCTCATCCTTTCATATTTGTGTTTCGACTCCTCCTCTCAATTTCTTTCCTTCTCCTCACTATACTCTGGGGTACGGTGTTCAAGAAAATTCCTATTTAGACAACTGCAATTCTTTATTCATGTAGTTATTCTAAATATGACATATAGGTGAAATCATTCTACACTTATCCTTCTTCAGGCTTACTTAATTTAACATAACATCTCCAGTTACATCCATGTTGCAAAAAACTGCAAGACTGCATCATTTTTACATCTGTGGAGTATTCCACTGTATATGGAATCACATCTGTATAATCCACTTGTCTGTTGTTGTCTAGGTTGATCCCAACTCTTAGCTAGTGTACTGAGTGCTGCAATTAATATCAGTGTGTATGCATTCTTTTGGATATGTTTTTCTGTCCATGATATAGATACCCAAAATTGGTAATTCTGTGCCATATGGCAGTTCAATTTTGAGTTTACTGTATTCCATACTGTATTCCATAGGGGTTGGACCAGACAGCATTCCCACCAACAGTAGGTAAGAGTTCCTTTCTCACCAAATCCCTCAAACTCAAATTTTTCCCCATAATTTTTGTATATGCCATCTTCACTGATATAAGATGATACCTCTGCCCTCCATTCCCAAAAACTTGCAGACACTTTACAATTTATATTTAATATTTTCAGGCACATAAGCAATACCACTTCTTTCTCAAGACAATATACAGCCTCAAAACCAATGAATTAATTGGCAAATTTTCCAATCATACTTAAATAACCACGTGTTTTTAAGAAAATTCCTGTAATGTTGGTATACTTATAACCACCTTTTGTATAATAAATCAATAGATAACTTTCTTAAATAATGAGGAACTTTAATATCCATCAGCCCAACCCACTAAATGCAAAGAACATTGGACATCTGCAATTGGGGATATGGAGAGAAAACTAGGAAAAATTCCAAGCCCATTAAAATGGCTGATCCTTGTAGATGAGATCCTCAAATCAACACTTAATGTTTTAGCAACAGAAATCAAGGAGGCACCAGCCAGTGAAATGAAGCAATTATGATGAACAATTCAACCAACTCAAAAAAGAACTCCGTCAGAAGATGAGAGAATCCATACAGATGAAATTGAAGAAGCTAAAGAACATGTTAGCAGATCATCATTATAAAATTACACAGGTGGAGAACCATATAGATGAATCTGAAGACAATTTACAAGCCAACTGTGATAAAGAAGTCAAAAGAGGTGAAACAAAACAATGGAGTAAAATATAAGGCACTTAATAAATATTAATATTGACAAGAGAAATAATCTTTGAATGATAGGAATACCAGAGGGGAGGAAAAGGGAAAATAAGAAGTAGTAGAGTGGGAAAGAATTTCCCTACTCTCTGGAAGGAGGCTGCTGTAGAAATGCAAAAGGCAAAAAGATGCCAAATAAAATAGAACATAAAAGAAAAACAAAAAGAAATAAGTAATATTTTTAAATCTTATTTTTACTGTCATTTTTAATTTTTTATTTTAAAATTATTAATTTATATAAAATATTTTCAAAATTACAAATATGTTTGCAGTTGGGCCTCAGTGATAGAATGAACAGACCCTTTCACTTGTGCAACATTCCCACCACCAATGCCCCCATCACCCTTCTCCCCCACCCCCTGCCTGTATTTGAGACAGGTACTGTACTTCTCTCACTCACTACCATTTTTATAATAGATGTTAGTGTATTATTTCTCTAACTGCACTCACAACCCTTTGTGGTAAGCTTCATATCATGAACTGGTCCTTTCAGCCCTCAACTCTATTGTCTCTGGGTATTATAACAATAATGACTTATATTTTTCTTAAAACCCATAAATGAGTGAGACTATTCTATGTCTATCTCTCTCCCTCTGACATATTTCATGCAGCATAAAGTTTCCGTGTCTATACATGTATAGAAAAATGTCATGACTTCATCTCTCCTGAAAGCTGCATAGTATTCCATTGTGGGTATGTACCACAGTTTCTTTAGACACTCATCTATTCTGAGGCATCTGGGTTGTTTCCATATTCTGGCTATTGTAAATAGCATTGCAATGAATATAGGCATGCAGAAGACATTTTTGTATTATGTTTTTGCATTCCTAGGATTTATTCTTAGGAGTGGTATAGCTGAACCATATGGGAGCTCAATGTCCAGTTTTTTGAAGAATCGCCATGTTGTTTTCCATAAAGGCTGGACTAGACAGCACTCCCACCAGCAGTGAATGAGAGTTCCTTTCTCCCCACATCCCTGCCAGTGCTTATTGTTCTTATTGTTTGTGACATGTGCCAGTCTCTGTGGTGTAAGACACATACCCAGTTCATGGTTTGGTAAGATTAACATCATAAAATAACAATACTCCCCAAAGCATTGTACAGATTTAAAGTAATTCCTCTAATGATACCCATGACATCCTTCAAAGAAGTGGATCAAACACTCCTGAAATTCATTTGGAACAATAAACAACCACATATAGCTAAAGAAACTCTTAGCAAAAAAGAATATAGGAAGCATCTTTACAATTTTAAATTGTATTATAAAGCAATAGTCATTAAAACAGCATGTTATTGGAATAAAGACAAAAACTCAGATCAATGAAATAGACTTGACTATTCAGAGAAAGTTCCCCAACATATAATCAATTAATACTTGATAAAGGGGCAAGAAATGCAAAATGGAGCAAGGACAGCCTCTTCCACAAGTGGTGTAGGGACAACTGGTCAGCCACATATAAATAAGCAAAATAAGACCTCCATCTAATACCTTGCACAAAGGTCAAATCCAAATGGATTAAAGGCCTTAATATCAAACCTGAATCCATGGGTAAATAGAACAAGATGTAGGTAAAGCACTCTATGACATTGATACTAAAAGCATCTTCAAGGAGGAAACAGAACTGTCCAAACAACTGGAAGCAGAGATAAACCAATGGCACTATATTAAGATGAGAAAATTCTGGACCTCAAAGGAAATAGTGACTAACATACAAAGGCCACCCACAAAATGGAAGAAACTATTCACCCAATATCCATCAGATAAAAGGCTGATATCTAAGATATACAAGATACTGACAGAACTAAAAAAGAAACAACTAACCCCATAAAAAAAATGGGGAGATGAAATGAACAGACGATTTCTCAAAAAGAACTACAAATAGCCAAAAGACAAGACACATGAAAAAATACTCCACAACTCTAATAATAATAATAAAGGAAATGGAAAATGAAAACAACAATGAGATACCATCTTTAATTCATTTTGATTTGACTTTTTTTTTTGCATGCCATTAAGAAGAGGTCTGAGTTACTTCTTTTCATTTTCCTTTTTTTTTTTTTTTTGCATGAGTTAACCAGTTTTCCCAAACCCACTTATTGAAGAGGCTTTTCTTGCTCTTTTCCTTGTTCTGCTTCATATTCTTTATCAAAGACTGAGAGGCTGTCTCAGCATATTCAAGTCCAACATTACCAGTTTCTGAATACATAAGTTCCCCACCTTGACTCATGCCTTTATCAGAAAAATGTATTTAAAAGATCTCTCTGGAACATCTAGGGAGGACTGGGGGCTGAATATGAAACAAAATACTGACCCAAACACAACCCTTTGATAGTGTGTTGCAAGTTATGTATGCTTAGCATCATTTTTCCAGATTCATTCATTACCAGAGAAATAAACTTTAGCTTTTAAATTATAAAGCAATTTTCACACGAAGTCATCAGTTTACAATTAGATTCTAGACTTTTGTGTTCTTATCCATGTTGCTTAAGCTCTAACCTAAGAAACATAAAAGCTGTTCAGAGGACTAAAGGAGATGAGTACACTAAGACTATTTACATTTTACTATATTTACGAGTTAGCATATCTTTTGCACTAAGCAGAACTTCACTCACATATATGCATTAGCTAGTTTGTATTATCAGATAATTTCATAATAATATGTATCAAATTCACTTCTAAAACCTAGACATTAAAAGTTTCTGAGGGACTCTGTCAAAATGCTTCCAGAAAATGAACCCAGTTTCAAAAAAAGTTCATAAGTGAAAACACAAATGTCAGATCTTTGGAAACAGTGCTTAAAAGTGAACTTTCTATACAGGTAATTTCTGAACAACTAGGAAGTCAAAGGATTTGGGATTTATATTCCCAGCCCACAGATCAAATGTTACTAGAACAATTTGCATTGGACTAGTGTCACAGCTCCTTTAGGAAAAAAAACAAACATTAATTTAGGGTAAGGAATTGGATTTTTTTATTTCATAAATTACTAAAATTAAGGTGATAGTGCAAGTTCAAAGATCTTTTCACATTTTTTTCTTTTTATCATATTACCATATGCTATTATAATAGTTTAGGGAAATAATATGATATCAAGCCCAGTATGTGGCTCAGTAACAAAGCACATGCATGCATTCTAGCTTCAATTTTCCAATTGTAGTATCCTCAATACTACAAAAAGAAAAAACAGGAGAAGGAAAGGAAAAAATAAAAAGCAACTAACATAAATAAGACTATATATATAAAAGTTCATATATAAGACTAAAACAATAAATTTAAATTCACTAACTGTCCCTTTTAACAATTCCTTTTGATTTAGTTTTGGGAGTCAAATTTTTGGGAGTCCCTGTGAAGTTCAGGGACCATTCCTGGTTTTGCTTACTTTTTAAAGGTTTCTCTTTGCATTTCATCATGGCCCTGGACTGGAAAACATGAACACATCTAAATTATTAATCTACGAACATGGTGGCACAAAATTAAACTATTACACAAGTAATTTTATCTGCTACTTCACTGCCTAGGATACTTCCTTCCATTTCCTTTGTCTCTCCAAATTCTGATCATCCTTCAAGAATTCTTTCTTGACCTTCTGGACTTGATTAAATCTCCGCAATATTTGGATCTCTTTTGCCCTGGATTTGGTGCTTATCAAAACATGCTACATTTACAATATTTACTAGTCCATCTTCCTTTCTACTCTATAAATTCTTTAAAGGGCAAGTGCTCTATGTCATTACCATCACACCTCCAAATACCTAAAAGAAATGCTAATAAAGAGTAAATGATTTTTGAATGATGTCAAATAGACTTGCCTAAGTATGAGTGAGTCAAAATAAGACCATTAGCTTGCAGGGGCCAGAGAGATGATACAGGAATTAAGGTGCTAACTTTGTAAATTCCAGACCTGTATTCAGTCTCTGGCATCATGGTTCCTGAGATGAACCAGGAGTTATCCTTGAGCAAAGAACCAGGAGTAAGACCTGAGCACAGAGCCAGGTATAAGTTCTGAGCACAGCCAGGTGTTGCTCCCAAAGTAAAACAAAATAAAAAATTACTTGCAATTTTTTAGGTGATCAAAAAATGCTGCTAAAATCAGATAGTATTTGAGAGAGCAGGTAAGTGCCATACTCAACTGTGTGCCTTTTATTCAGGCTGCCATGCTAGGTTTGTGTACAAATAAATGGCTTTTGTAGATGAGTGATGAATATTGTTGAGGCACAAATGCATTTTCTGAAGTGGGGATTAGAGCATGTTGCTCTGGAATACTGGAGAAAGGCCCACTTTCCCCCCGAAAAAAAGGTTGTTTTTTTTTTACTTTGTTTTCCTTTATGCTCTATTGAAGCATTATTATTTTGATATCAGACTACTCATGGGAATTATTGGTTTGTCTTCCACTTGTAATGTCGAATCATGTGATCCAAGAATTCTGAATTATCTGTAACAAAGTTCCAGGCTTTTGGTATAGGGTTGTTTATTTATTTATTGGTTTTTTGGGCCCTGCCCAGCAGTACTTAGGGCCTACTCCTAATTCTGCTCAGGTATCTATCATAGTGGGACTCTGGAGACCATATGTGGTTCTGGGGATCTGGCCACATGCAAAGTAGTGCCTTACTCTGCTCAAGAGCCACATTAATTTTTCACTTTTTATTTAAAACATTGTGATTTACAGAGTGATGGCACAGTGGCAGGGCATTTGCCTTGCATATGGCTGACCAGGATGGACGGCAGTTGGATCCCCAAGCCAGGAACGATTTCTGAGTGCATAGCCAGGAGTAACCCCTGCGCATCACTGGGTGTGGCCCAAAGTGAAAATAAACAAAATAAGGGGCCAGAGAGATAGCAAGAAGGTAGGGCATTTGCCTTGCATGCAGGAAGATGGTGGTTCGACTCCCGACATTCCATATGGTCCCCAAGCCTGCCAAGATAGATTTCTGAGCATAAAGCCAGGAGTAACCCCTGAGTGCTGCTGGGTATGAACCCAAAAACCAATAAATAAATAAATAAATAAATAAATAAATAAATAAACAAAAAACAAAGGTACTCATAGTCCAGTTTTAGGCATATTATGTACCAACACCAGTAACAGCTTCCCTTCTCCAATGTCCCCTGGTGCCTTCCAACCCCACCCCCCAAGCTGTTGTGGTTTGGTTGTTCTGCTCTGTGTTGTTGACTCTGGGTTTGAATGTATGACTATGTCACCCCTCCACACTACTGATGTTGCACAGGCATTTATTCCTATTTGTGTGGGGGATGGATGGAGCAGAGGTAGATAAGGAAGTCCTCAATGGGAACTGTCTCTCCTATCTTTTCTTGAAAGTAAAACTAAAGGAGGATCCTGACCTTGAAGTGCCTTTATCCAAGGAAAACTATAAGGAAGATTAAATATTGGAAATACTTTTTCCATGGAAGTGCTATGATCAGATATTTTTTGAAAGTATCAAGGAGTGGTAGCACAGTAGTAAAGAATTTGCCTTGCACACAGCTGACCCAAAATGGACCTGGGTTCGATTCCAACACCCCATATGGTCCCCCGAGCCAGGAACGATTTCTGAGACAGAGCCAGCTGTGGTCCCTGAGTGCCTCTGGTTATGGCCCCAAAACCAAAAATAAATAAATGAAAATCCCAAGGATGATGAATTAAAGATGGTTAATGTTGAAATGACTTCTATTTTTTTCTCTAATTCTTATTTAAATCCTAAACTAATTTAGTTTTGTCATGAGGGTTTATCTCTTAAGCTAGAAGCCAATGTTTTTTATTTATTCTTTTTGCTGTTATTCCCAGGTAGAAGATCACTTTTACCAGCTTCTTCATCTGGCAACTTGCTTTGCTTCCCTGATGTATGATTCCAAAGGCAGGAGTTAAGGTTTTCAATTAAGTTCATATCTACAGGGTGCAAAAAATACAAGAAGGAGCTGGTGAGATAGTTCAAAGGGCAAGTGGGAAGCTCTGATTGGATACCCACACTCTGCAGAGTAGCCTGTGCACAGCCAGGAGTCACCCCTGTGCTATGAGTGTCGCTATTGAAGTGTTTTATATACAAATTTGAGAAAAAAGAGAGGCAAAAATTATAGAAATTTGTTATCACTGAACTCAGAAATATCAGAGTTAACACATGAAAGTTTACAATAAAGGAAGTATTAATTTTTTAATTATCCAATATATATATTGATGCCATTCCAGAATGTGCCTCATGTTGAAGCATTTTCTTACTCAATTGAATAACATTCTTCCAGATAGTAGAGTTGACAACATTTGGCATGCCCTAAAGAACACAAGGAATTTACATTCAGATTTGAATTCTCAAGTCATGGACTACACAGGCTTGCAGATGTGTCCCTGACATCACTTTTATCAAAGGAACTGAGAGAAAAAGAAGCCCTATAAAGTTGAAAAAACCCTTTTAAATGAATTGACAGAATTGGGAAGAAAAAAGCAGTATTCAAGATGGCTAAGAAGACATCTCCTGGCTGACAGACTTTAGAAAATCAGTTACATTTATTAAAAAAGCTTGCTGGAAAATGAATCAAAGGACATATTAAAACATTAATCTGCCAAATAAAATATTTTCTCTGGAATGAATGTCATCCGAAGGGCAGATAAGAGAAAGCACAAAATAATAAATAAATAAGACTTCTATTCTAGTCTCTAAATGTAAGCATCTCCCTTGACCTTAGTTGCAGGAGGACACAAAGAACCAGAGTCTGTTTTCTCCCATTCTCTCTCTCTCGAGAAACTGAGAGGGCACCTGTGACCTGGAGGGTCAGGTGAAGAAGACTAGAGGAAATCAAGGAAGATTTGTGTTGTGTCTTTCTCAGCTCCAAGAGACACATACTTGCTTCCCAAGAGATTTCTTGCCTCCTGAGAAGTCTCTGACTCTTTAATGGTTAAGCTCCAAGGTCATTTCTCCACAGCAGGCCCCATCCCAAGACCTCTCCTTTCTCATAGCTGATCCCCTGTGAGTACATTTACTTTCTCCCTTGAATTCCCACCATCTCCTCTGTCTCCTGGGATTTAATGTACCTCCCCCACTGTCAAACGTCATTTTCAGTTTTAATGTTTAACTATCGTCTGGGGGGAAAGAAACAAATGCTATGAATCAACATTTTGAATATTGCAATCTTAAAGGAATTGTTTCATATTCTCGCAAACCATGGGCTGGCCAATAAATATTTACAACTTTCAAAAGTTGGAATACCGAGCTTTCTTTCTCCCACTTCTCTTCAAATTGGATGGGAAATTTTTGGTGATTTTCAATGTGTAGTCTCTGGAACAGGAGATAAGTATCAAGCCAGGATATAAAATATGAACTTTGGGTCTAGTGTAGATTTCCTGAATCAGGAACTATGGCGGTTGGATACAGTTATATGGACACCACTATTTCAAGACAGTGTTGTAACAAATAACATGAAATAAATTTGTTTGTGCCTGCAAACATGCTCACTAGAGTAGTAGGTGGGAAACTGGGGACGGTGGTGGAAAAGGGCAAATCACATTGGTGGTGGGATTGATGTTGGAACATTTAATGCCTGAAACAATTGTCTTATGTACAACTTGGTAAATCATGGTATTTTAATAAAAAATAGTAAGTTAAGACCCAGAGCAATAGTCCAGCAGGTAGGGTGTTTGTTTTTCATGTGGCCCACCTTAGATCCTAGGCACCCCATATGATCCCCAGAGCACTACAGGAGTAATTCCTGAATGAAGAATCTAAAGAAACCCCTGAGTACCATTGGGTATGACCTCAAACTTCAAATAATAATATAATAAATAAAAAGAACAGATTGAATAAAAATTATTTTTTAAATAATGGGAAAATTTTATAATTAAAGGAAACCTCTTTTAGCCAGGTATATACTATCTCACAGAAAATATGTCTCTGATAAGAAAAATTAGCATTTCACTTTAAAATATAAAAACTATTTATCAATATAGTTGTCAGTAAATTGTTTGATTCAAATCTGGGTTAAGTGTGTTCTTTCCACTTCCTATTTTGTTATTGCTGTTTGTTTGTGTTTGTGACCCCTTTGGGGTCACACTCAGAGGTGCTGAAGTTGCACTGGGTAAGAATGCATCATGAGAACTGAGCTCAGAACTCCCAAATGCAAAACATGAATTCTAGTTCTTTAAGCTCTATCTCCTCGACCCTTCTTACCAGCTTCAAGATTAGACAAGAAAGAGCTAATCTTGTCAGATAATGATGTCCACATGGTACTCTCCAGAGAAAAGATAATACTCAGGAAGCTTAGAAAAATGATTATCTAATCAAAGGTTGGCATTTTCCATCCCTTTATTTTTACTTCTAAGAAAAGCAACAGTTTGTACTTTTTTTGGGAAAAAAAAAGGAACTTGGGACCAGAGAAATTGGAATATATACAATATGCAGGAGGCCAGGGTTTACTCAGTGGCAATGCATGCTACACCAATCATCACCAGGCACAACCCCCAAGTAAGTAATAAAGAAAACACACAAAAAAATGAATAATAACCAAGAATTAAAATAATAACAAAACTAATGATAATTTTAAAAAGAAACTGAATTTAAAAATCTCAAAATACCTTAGTATCTCAATGCATTAAGTCACATTTAAAAATAGGCAATCAGGGACCAGAGCGGTGGCACAAGCAGTAAGGCGTCTGTCTGCCTTGCCCACGCTAGCCTAGGATGAAAAACAGTTCAATTCCCTCAGCGTCCCATATGGTCCCCAGGCAGGAGCGATTTCTGAGTGCATAGCCAGGAGTAACCCCTGAAAGTCACTGGATGTGGCCCCCCATAAAAGAATAAATCTTGTTTAAAAAAATAAAATAAAAATAGGCAATCAATTAAAACACAGAAATATTTCAATAATAAAAATAGGCACAATAAATATACACACAAATATATGGTACCAGATATGATTGTGGAAACAATCACATACTTTGGACATATTTTAAGTAGGAATTTAAGGGTTGAAGGACATCCCATTAGAAAATGTCATTACTGATGTGTTTCCTGATGAGGAACCATAAGTTACAGTAATCCATTTTCTTGGAAAGATTATCCTAGTATAGAGGCAGAGCAGAAAAATTTCCCTGACCCTTTTGTATTCTTCCTGGGTTAACCAAGCACTAGGCAAGCAATTAAATTAATGTCAGACTGCCCCAGTAGGAGGAAAAAAATTTAAATTCATACATAACAAAAATGTACACAGACATAGATTCTAAAGCAAATGGGACAAAATAAAGGTACTATCTAACATCCTGATCTGAGGACTTGGAAGAGGTCTTAGGGTTTCAAAAAGAGAGGAGGAGGAGTCATATAATGAGAAGAGATTGGCATGACAAAGAACAGACAACCCCTAATGATGTGTTTGTCTTGACATCTCCAGATATGGGTTTTTCCCCACAGAAAAGTTATTTTTGGGGGCTGAAGAGATAGCTCAGTGGGCTGAGCACATGCTCTGTAGTCAAGAGGCTTGGGTTCAATTCTCTGATACTAGGGTTCCACATGCACCGTGCTGCCAAGCATCACCAGGTATGCCCCAAAATAAAACAAAAAGATTATTTCTAATAAAAATTCTCATATGTAATAGCTCCAATTTTCATTAGTCTGCATAGTTAAGGGAATGTCAAGGTTTTGGTTGACCACAGATTGAAATAATTCACAGACTGAAGTAACAGATCTTGTGAAGACTTATTCTGAACATATATTTTTGTTGGTTAGTGATAGGGCACACCTAATAGTATTAAATACCTAGTAGTATTAAAGGATACTCCTGGCTCTATGATTTAGGGTTAATCTTGGTAGTGCTAGGGGACCATTCAGGAGGAAGTTACTGAATTTGGGCTTCCAGTATATAAAGAATTTACTCTATTCCATGCATCTTGAGATAGGTCCTCAGTAGCCGCAAAGAAATACTCTAATGCAAGAAAATAGTTACGTCAAATTGCATTAATTTTCTTTTTTTTTTTTTTGATTTGTTTTTCGAACCACACCCATTTGATGCTCAGGGGTTACTCCTGGCTAAGCGCTCAGCAATTGCCCCTGGCTTGGGGGAACCATATGGGACGCCGGGGGATCGAACTACGATCCTTCCTTGGCTAGCGCTTGCAAGGCAGACACCTTACCTCTAGCGCTACCTCGCTGCTCCTAAATTGCATTAATTTTCTGAAAGAGGAAGATATGAAGAAGACAGGAAGACCTGTTCTTGACCACTTGCTAAAGAAATCTTTTCCCCAAATAAAGCAGAAGCAATTCTCTGCCTAGTTGTAATTTGCTTAGTTTAATTTAAAATAAAAGACATATCTTATTTGTATTCTGTATTAAAAAAATTCCGTACTTGCCTTTTTTCCCTTTTAACTAGAGACTACTTCTTTAAATCTTTTTCTTCAAGTCAAAATGGAGAAAATATTTTTATCTTCTCAAAACCCATTTTGACTATGCTGAATTTTAACTCAACATTGAATTTCAAATTCAAGGAATGACGTTCATGCTGTTTGTAATTTTTGACCTTTCTGATTATGCTCCAAGTAGATGTCATCTAGTGAAATGGTAATGAGAGATATATCTATTAAGTTCATAAAAAACAATGGTTCTTATTTGATTTATCCTTTAACCAAACAAAGCTGTCTGTACAGTATTTAAAAGATAGGAGACTGTGATTATCAAAACTACTTTTTATCTTAAGCCTCAAATTTCTATCCTTAGTCTCTTCAATAGATGATCTCATTTGTGTGTGTGTGTGTGTGTGTGTGTGTGTGTGTGTGTGTGGTTTTTGGGTCACACCGGCAGAGCTCAGGGGTTATTCCTGGCTCCATGCTCAGAAATTGCCTTACTTCCATGCTATCTCTTCGGCCCCATGATCTCATTTTTTAAAAGAGCTCTGATTATATATATATATATATATATATATATATATATATATATCATGAATTCCCACTTTTCAGGGTGTAGAATTCAAGATTTTTTCTGTTAATTTATCAAATTTACAGTCATTGTCATCAATTTCAAAACATTTTCATCATATTCAATAAAATTTTATTCTTAGACCAAAGAAATAGCTCAGTGAACTTAGCACCTCGATCACCACGTTCCCTCCAGAACTTCTGGGTGTGACCTTTAAGCACAGAGCTAGGAGTAGTCCCTGAGCAACTACAGAGGATGGTCCCAAAACAACAACAGCAACAAAATCCCATTCTAACCCTCAAACAAATCTTCATCCCAGAGTCAGGAAACTGGCAGTCTACTTTTGATTTTATATATATGCCTATCCTAAATATTTTATATAAATAAAGCTATATGATATATGGGTATTTTTTTTTGTTTTGTTTTTTGTTTTTGGGTCACACCTGGCAGCACTCAGAGGTACTCCTGGTTCTATGCTCAGAGATCATATGATTTCTATGCTCCTGGCAGGCTCAGGGGACCATATGGGATGCAGGGATTTGAACCATCAACCTTCTGCATGAAAGGCAAACACCTTACCTCCATGCTATTTCTCCGGCCCCACTTTCTGGCTGGAGAGAAGGATGGAGGTTAAGCTACTTGCTTTACTCAAGGTCAACCCCAAATTGATCTCTGATACCATATAAGGTCCCCTGAGCACCAACAGGAATGATCTCTGAGTAGAGTCAAGAAGTCAGGGCTAGTCAGAGGAATGGTATCATGAGTAAGGCATTTGCCTTACACCTGGCTTCGATCCCCAGCATCCATATACTTTCCCAAGCCCTCCAGGAGTAATTCTTGAGCACAGGGCCAGGAAAAAACCCTGAGCATTGTTGGGTGTACCCCCCCTAAATAAAAACAACCAACTAACTAACCAAACAAACAAAAAGTAGTCCTGAGCATCAACCCTTCTTGTTGTGGCTCCAAAGCCAAAATATAAATAAATCAAGTAAATTAAAAAAATTTCCATGTTGTACTAACTGTCAACTACTTTTTGGATGAAATGTTTACCAGATTCATGAACCCTTTGTTAAAGCCAAATATATCTCTAAATTGATTTATATCTAACTGTTGTTTTGTAGGCACACTGGAAGAGGACTGAGGCTTCATTTCCTAGCTGTAGACCAGATCTCTGAGAGACTGATTTGGGACTAATTCTGCCTCCCATGACTCTTCTCTTTCACAGTGCCTTCTTCATGATGGAGGCCAGATCTTCCCCTCCAAGACTTCTGCCTACTGAGTGTGAAATCTGCCGCTCACCTTTGGTACCAATATATTCTGCAGACCCATATCCTAAAGGCTGATAGCAGGCAACACAAATCCACAAATCTACTCAATTAAGAGGAAAAAAAGCTGCTTCCCCAGGAAATTCACTGTCATGGAGTCCCCAGGGAAAATCAACTTTATACTGGGGGAGTGTAACTAGCACTTATTGCTCAGCTCAATTCAGAAAGAAAATAAGCCTGATGATTCAATGGAGATGATTTAACTCAAGAGTTAAACTATTTTTTTTAACTCTTCCTTCCTTTGCTGTTTGTTTGTTTGTTTGTTTATTTTCCTCTGGCTTGGGGCCATACCAGGCAATGTTCAGAGGTTAGTCCTGGCTCTTTACCAATCTAGATTGGCTGCATATAAAGCCACATGTATACCAAGTGCCCTCCCCACTGTATTATCGCTCTGGGCCCCCTTTGCTGTTTCTGTTGTTGCTGATGCAGTGTGTTGTTGTGCTGACCAGGGTCGCACACATTCCTCACTGCAATACTCTGAAGCAGTAGCTTGCTGTTTACTGAGGTTGCACAGAAGGCTGGGATGCCCACATGGAGATTTGCACTTCTGTACTTAACTGTACTTTCCTTTCAGATAGTTAAAATCCTTTTTTTTTTTTTTTTGGTGGAGAATGTGGGCATTGATATAGTTAAACTCTTATTTAAAGCTTTATTTAAAACATTTGAACAAGTCTGGTAGGTGCAGCTCATAACATGAAGCTCATCACATAGAGTGACGAGTGCAGTTGGAGAGATGACTACACTGAAAACTATCATAACAATGTGAATGAATGAGGAAAGTAGAAAGCCTGTCTCAAGTACAGGTGTGGGGGGGGGTGAGGAGAAGGGGGATCTGGGAAATTGGTGGTGGGAATGTTGCACTGGTGAAGGGGGGTGTTCTTTACATGACTGTAATCATACAACTATAATCATATTTGTAATCATGGTGTTTAAATAAAGATAATTATAAAAAAATTTGAACAAACAACATGGTAGAAGAATCCTCTTTAATAAAATGTTCCTTTTATCTTTCTGAAAAGGAGGAACATACTTAAACCAAAACAGGAACTACTCTGGCCATAAATGTACAGAAAATAAGGAGCCTATAGGGCTCTTAAAAATTAGCCAGAGCTCACAGAGAAGTCTTTGAAAAGAAAGCTGTCTCGGCAGAGGGGCGGGGAGCATGTCTCCTGATTTCATAAACACCCGTTGTTTAATCATCTGTAGAAAGTGCAAATTTAGGATGAGCTGCTCAACCACTTAAATGGACAAATTCATTCTTTTAAAGCAGAAGTTCCATGAAAACCAGTGTACCAGAAAAGCAAGAAGTGACCTCAAAGGTCCTAGGTTTGAACTTGATACAGACATGTAGCTCTCTGTCTGGTACAAGAGGCACAGTTGGGTGAGATGTTGCCATACCATAATCATATATAGTTTGAACTTCACAAGCAGTAAACAAACTAATCCAGCTAATTTTTCTGCCTTTAAAAAGAGCATGAGAGAAAAGTTTCTTAAGGAGCTCTTCCCATATTAATGAAGTCTTACAGTCCATTTCCCTTTCTATCCTTCTTCTATTTAAAATCTCATCTGAATTTGCCATAAAATGTAATAATATTGAAATAACTGAAATTTGGGTCAGAGAGAGATCTTAACAAATTAAAGTGTGCACAGGAGGTCAGGGTTCAATCTCTCACTTCATGATCCTAGAGAACTGCCAAGAACACAAGAACACAGTTTGAGAACTACCCAAATAAATACACAAATTAAAAATAAGTATTAAATTAACTTCAAGTGACCCTATGCCCAGTTCCTCTTCTGTGGTGTGTGTGTGTGTGTGTGTGTGTGTGTGTGTGTCTGTGTGTGTGTGTGTGTGTGTGTGTGGTGGGGGAAGCTACATCCAGTGGTGTTCTGAGGTTACTCCCCAATCTGCACTCAGGAGTCACTCCTAGTGGATTCAGGGGGACCATATTGGATGCCAGGGATTGAACCCGGTTCAGCCACATGCAAGGCAAGTGCCCTCCTGCTGTGCTATCACTCCTACCTCCATGACCAGATCCTTTCCAAAGTAACTTAACTCCGATCCATATACTCAGAGCCTCACAGTTCACTGGCAACTTCTCTTTACCCATTGTTCCCATATGAGCCTGGAAGAGTCCTTCAGATATTCATTCTGATTTAAGAATCTTACACAGGACCAATATATAATTATGCAAAATTAATAAGAAGCAGGATTTTGTTTGTTTGAAAGCCATGCTAAGTATAGTTCAGGGGCTTCTCCCAGCTCTGTGTTTAGCTTATTCTTGCTGTCAGCAGCCCATCGAGGTATTCCTTCATTTCAGAAAATTGTTCTTGAGGAGATAGCACAAGTGGGAGGGCATTTTCCTTTTATGCAGCTGACCTGGATTCCTTCTCTGGCAGCCCATAAGGTCCCCCAAGCACTTGTAGGCACTCATTCTTGAGTATAGAGTCAGGAGTAGCCCCAGGGATGGGAGGGAAAAAATGAAGTAAGTGAATAATTGATGAAAAGAAATAAAAAGCTTAATAAACAAGATTATTTTTTAACTTTGGTATCTGAGCATGGGGGCTGGTCCAATTTAGTGGTTGATTTTGGCAGTGCTCAGAGAAATTATGTGGTGGCAGATATTTTACACTCAGGACTCCATATTCAAAGCCCGTGCCCCAGTCCTTTGAGCTATCTCCCCAGATCATAGGAAGAACTTAAATCAGAATTTTCAGTTTGAATAATAAGGTTGTATATGAGAACAAATTGACTTTAAACTTCTTAGCATCCAGGGAAAAGGGTCTATAGTGCATAATGTTGCTTTGCTAACTGAAGAGCAGAAACCAAACCTAATAAAAGTAATTGAGACACTGGTAAAAGAAAGACACATTGGGAAATTGAATGTCCTGTTTAGATGTATACTTATGCGTGCATGTACAGATACAAATGCATGTGTATACAGAAACATATCTGTGTACATATGCATATGTACTCAAATACATAGATGTATATGTATATATATGCACAAATATAAGTGTATGAATCTTTGGTGATCATTTGAGTATCAGATGAATATGTAATACACAATGCATTTTGTCATTAAAATTATATAGGTTTCTTTATTTATATTTTTGGATTTTGGAGTCACACCTGGCCATATTCAAGGGCAGTCCCTGTGTTGCTGAAGACCATGGCATGCTGGGGAAGAAACACTGGGATCTGATGTGCCCTTTGAAATGTGCCTTGAGCTCCCAAGTTTTTTATTTTATGTATGTATCTTTTTAAAAACATTTCTTTTTTTCTGGGAAATTGGTGGTGGGAATGTTGCACTGGTGAAGGGGGGTGTTCTTTACATGACTGTAATCATACAACTATAATCATGTTTGTAATCACGGTGTTTAAATAAAGACAATTATAAAAAATAAAATAAAATAACAAAAAAAAACATTTCTTTTTTTTAGCTTGTTTATGGATTATACTTTAAAGTGCTCTGGGCTTACTCCTGGCTCTGTGCTCAGGGATCAGTCCTGGTCATATTTAGGGAACCATATGCAAGTTCTGGTGGCCAGTCTCAGGTCTGCCTTAGGTAAGGCAAATGCCTTAACTTTTGTGTTACCAAAATGTCCTTGTTAAACATTTTAGTGACTGCTTTAATGGCAGAGCATATAGAAATAATGTTTTAACCAAGGCATAGATCAATTGATTTCCTTTATTTATAATTCAATTTATTTTATAAAATTATTGTTCTATAGAGACAAAGAGGTAATACAGAGAATAAGGTACTTGCTTAGTATGTAGTGGACACCAGTGTTATTTCCTGCTCCTAATATGTTCCCCTGAGAACCACCAGGAGTGATTTCTGAGTACAGTTAGGAGTAAATCCTGAGCACAGTTGGGTGTGGCTCAACTCTCCCCTATCCCTGGAGAAAAAAAATTTTTTGAGAAAAATATTTTTTTGTTTGTTTTTGTTTTTGGGCCACACCCGGTGACGCTCAGGGGTTACTCCTGGCTATGTGCTCAGAAGTCGCTCCTGGCTTGGGGGACCATATGGGATGCCGGGGGATCGAACCGCGGTTCGTCCGAGGCTAGCGCAGGTAAGGCAGGCACCTTACCTCTAGCGCCACCGCCCGGCCCCGAAAAATATTTTTAAAATTATTTTTTCACCTAAAATTTTTATAGATTGAAAACTATTAAAGGGTTCCATGGCGTGAAAACACCCTCTGAGCTTAGATTCTAGGTTAGTGTTTTATAGAAATAGGGTTTTAATATATATTTTGTTAATACCCAATGATCTTTAACTTACAGCAAAAATATTGCCTGTGTTGAAGTCACTAAGCTATTGAGACAACAATTGTTCTGAAAATGGTCATAGTGTTACCCTTAACACAAGTAAGGAAGAAAGACTGAATAGCTGAAATTTCCTTCAAGATGACATAAGGAAGATCAAGAGATGATGCAAAGGAGATTTGAGGTCAAAGAATTCTTCCAATCATTTGTAGGGTCAGAATTTTCTTTAAGCAGCCCAGAACTCCCCAGCATTGTCACTACATGGCTCACTACTAGCGGCACAGCAGTTAAAACCGAGCTTGGTAAATAGGGACATCAATATCTATTTGAGCGATGAATGAAAACTGATTGAGATTCTGGGGCAGTAAAAGCTCTGAGGGAAGATTAAAAACCTTGAATCAATATCAAAATCATATGGCTGGGTTAAGTGGTACCTGTCTATGGAATCAAAGATTGATGCAAGATCAATAAATATTACAGAAGGAGGCCAGTTATTTTTAACTGCTCCCACCTCTGATCTCCCCTTCCCCACCATAAATTAAAATGAACAGAAAAGGTCAGTAGTAAAACAAAAAATTTTAAATCCTTTTTTTATTTGTTTGTTTCCTATGAAAAATATTAAATGAAGAATTTAGACCAGGTAAGAAGTTTCGTTTAGGGGCCGGAGAGATAGCATGGAGGTAAGGCGTTTACCTTTCATGCAGAAGGTCATCGGTTCGAATCCCGGCGTCCCATATGGTCCCCCGTGCCTGCCAGGAGCAATTTCTGAGCCTGGAGCCAGGAGTAACCCCTGAGCACTGCCGGGTGTGACCCAAAAACCACAAAAAAAAAAAAAAGAAGTTTCGTTTAGAATATTGGAACTGATAGGTTGAAGGTGGCACAGTAAAAGAGTGCCATTATTTATCTATTTTGATATTTTTGTTTATTTTTAGGGTAAGATCCTAATAGTGCTTAAGAGTCTACTACCACCCACAGTCAACTGGGCTTCAGATAATAAAAGCAGCAGCAATAGCCCTTTGGACTTACCTTCCTTAAAGCTCAGGCTCCCCTGTAGAATTCTTATCTGTGGGTTTTTTGTTTGTTTGTTTGTTTGTTTATTTATTTATTTATTTATTTTTGAGCCAAACTTAGCACTGTCTAGGAGCTCTTTCACTGTGGTGGGGTGGGTCATAGCAGTGCTTAGGGAACCATGAGGTCCAGGGGGATCAAATGCAGATCTCTTGCATGCACAGTACATACTCAGCCAACTGAGTTCTCTCTCTCTATCTCTCACTCTCTCTCTCTCTCTCTCTCTCTCTCTCTCTCTCTCTCTCTCTCTCTCTCTCTCTCTCTCTCTCTCTATTTCTCTCTCTTTCTCTCTCTCTCTCTCTCTCTCTCTCTCTCTCTCTCCCTCTCCCCCCCCTCTCACCCCTTAAAAATAAAAAGAGGCAGATACTATGTCTCTGCACAGGCAGGTTTGTCAGATTGTTAATCTACCTTTTACGTTTTCTTTTTTGACACTGAACGCTACAAGTTTTCAAAATGTTAAACTAAAAAAAATTTTTTTTTACTATAGCTTGGTTTAGTTGGTTCTATTAGTGCCATAGTATATGGTATTGAAGTACAGCACTCCCTGTCAGACTGCTTACGATCATCTACCAGTGTCCTATGTCACCTCTTGACCAGACATTTTCCCTCCCACTCTTCCCCACAGAATTTGGTAATCAGTACTCTAGATCAAGGTCAAGGGTTTGTCATTGATGCTGTCTCTTCCCTTTGTTTCATCACACTATATTCTACAGATGAGAGATATCATCCCTTATTTGTCCCTCCCCCTTTGGGTTACTTTGCTCAGCATTGTATCCCCATTTCCTTCTATGATTTAACTCATTTCATTTTGGGGGGTGGGATGGGAAGTGCAGAACTATCTTATAGCTCATTAGGTATTTGTCTTGCATGCAGCCAAACTGAGTTTGATCCCCAGTATCCCAGGCATCCCATATGACCCCCCATGCAAAGACAAAAGTAATTACTGAGTGCAGATCCAGGAGTAATCCCTGAGCACTGCCAGGTGTGCCCTGCATCCAAACAAAGCAAAACTATTATTTTACTTTGTATAGTTGTATAGTGTTTGTGTGTATGTGTCCATCCATTCATACATCTTAGAACACAAAGATTGTTTCCCAATGTCCTAGGTACTGTACTAAATGCTGTAATGAACATAGATGATAGAATGTGCTTCTATCTTTTAGAATGGATGTTTTTGTTTATGGGAGTTGATGACAAGAAGTGGAAGCATTAGGTTTTATGAATATTCTTTCCTTACATTTACGAGAATCTCCAAACTGCTTCCCATAACAGCTAAATCATACAAAATTTCCAACAGTAAATGAAGTTTCCTTTTACACATGGCTGACCAAGGATCAATCCTTGGCACCACACATGTTCCCCAGCCTTGCCAGATATGATCACTGAGTACAGAGCCAAGAGGAAGCTGGGTGTGGCTCCAAAACCCAAATAAAGTAATCAACAAAGCTTGGGAACGTAAAACTTCCCATCTTCTTCAAATATTAATTAATAAACAATCAATTCTTTAAACACTGTCTTTCTCCTAAATTCCTCCACAAAGTTGGATGCATTCAATGAGAAAAGAGCTAAGTTGGAATGCTTCAAGCTGACTTGAACCCTTTACTTTAGGTACAAAATGCTTAAGGTATCTGTACAGCATTTCTTTTTAGTCATGTTTTGTTTGTTTGGTTTTGGACCACACCCAGTGTTGCTCAGGAATTACTTCTGGCTCTGCACTCAGAAATCCCTGCTGACAGTCTCAAGACACCATATGGGATGCTGGGAATCTAGCCCAGGTTGCAAGCACCCTATCTAATGTGAGATTGGGCTTCTGTAGAGCATTTGTATTACAGGTTATCTCTCAGATCCTCATATCTCTCTCCTTTCCCTATTCTCCCTCTGTTATCTATGACTACAGGGGCATCAATGATTAGTTGTTGAGGGTTGGAGAATGAGTTTATTTACTGTAATATTTGAACCTGGATCGAGATGCAGCTATATATATTGCAAGAAAAATCAGGAGAGAGAGAAAAATCACACACAAATGGAAATAAAGCTGGAAGCCCAAGAGAACAGAATTGGCAAGGCCATTTGAGCTACTAACTTAAATTCTTCTCAAGGGCATGTCTTGTGACTTAGTTAAACACTCGTTTAAATTCTGAGAGCTCACAAAAGTCACTTGGTTAAGTTTCTTTATATTTTTTGTCTTAAGTAAGTTAATCTTTTGCAACCAACAGAACCTAAAACAATAATGATTTCCTACTATATAATTAACTTAAAAATTGGGGGCCACACCTTGCAGATATCAGAGGTTAGTCTTATCTTTGCATTCAGAAATCACTTGGCAAGCCCTGGGTACCATATGGGATACCTGAATCATTCCTACCTAGGTCAGTCTCATGGAAGGCAAGTGCCCTACCCACTGTGCTATCATTTCACCCCCATAAATAATCTTCTTTATGAGTATATTACCTGTGGGCCTTGAGCAAGCAATGATAATCTTAAGAGTAGGTAGATATTGTTGTTGTTGTCCACACCTCACTTGAATTCTAAGAGACCCTTTGGATGACCCCAGCTTCCCCAATCCCCACAAATCTGCCCTGAAGCTTCCTCTTTCTCTTGCTCAACTCTAAGGAGCTTCCTTCCCATGTTCTAGGACTGTTCCCTAAAGGGTAGGAGAAGATATAAGGGACATACTTAGAGTTTCCATTCCCAAACAAATCCTGTATAGCAGCAATAGGTTGAAAACAGGCAAGTCTATTGCTGACTGTTATCCCTTGTTATATCATAACTAAATATCTGAAAAAAATATGCTATTTTGTGGTTTCATTTTTGAATTTTCTATTTATTCTTATTTATAACAGCTTTTGTAAAATTGAGGTATCATGGGCCAGAGCGATAGAACAGCAGTT
Source organism: Suncus etruscus (assembly GCF_024139225.1). Classification (NCBI taxonomy): domain Eukaryota; kingdom Metazoa; phylum Chordata; class Mammalia; order Eulipotyphla; family Soricidae; genus Suncus; species Suncus etruscus. The sequence continues at coordinate 46,587,830 of NC_064858.1, forward strand.
TGGCATTTGCCTTGCATGCAGCTGATCCAGGAAGAACAGTGGTTCAAATCCTGGCATCCCATATAGTCCCCTGAGCCTGCCAAGAGTGATTTCTGAGCACAGAGCCAGGAAGAACCTCTAAGCGCCTCAGGGTGTGACCCCTCCCCCAAATTGAGGTATTCTATGAGGTTTAGGGCTTTAGAATTGTTTTTTGTTTTGTTTTTGTTTTGTTTTGGGACCATATCTGGTGGTACTCTGGACTTATATCAAGCTCTGTACTTAGGAATTACTTCCAGCAGGCTTAGGGAACCATATGTGATACTAGGAATTGAAACTGGATTAACTACATGCAGGGCATTGTCCTACATTCTATACTATTGCTCCTGCCTGGTTTAAGATATATTTTCATGTTTTACTTATAGCTATATATATTTTCATTTATATTCATAATAAAATTTTTGGTTTGGGGTTTTGGGCCACACCCAGGGGTTACTCCTGGCTATGCACTCAGAAATCGCCCCTGGCAGGCTCAGGGACCATATGGAATACCCGGATTTGACCCACAGTTGGTCCTGGATCCACCGCGTGCAAAGCAAACACCGTACTGTAATGCTAACTCTCCTCCGGCCCCTCATAATGAATTGTTTTAAAGCTGGAAGTGCACAGAAATCTGATGAGAAAATATGTCTTAATTAGGAGCATAGATTTGATTGCATAAAATTTAAGGCTTCTGGCTACTTACAGACTAAACAAGAGTAAATTTTTTTTGTTTGGCAATACTCTGAGGTCACTTTTGGAGGTACTGTGGAGCTAGGTGATATTGGGGATCAGACCTAGGACTGCTACTTGTACTCTAACTCTTTGAACTAGCTCCCCATCACCCAATGAAACTTTTTGCCTGTTCCGGTTCTAAGTCATACCCAGTGGTACTCAGGGGCCTATTCTTGGTTCTGTACCCAAGGATTGATCACTCCTCATCATAGTCAAGGAATCAAATCCAGGTCTCTGGCAGTCCAAGCATGCAATTCATCCATGGAGCTGTCTCTGTGACTCTTTAATTGCAATTTTTAAAGTTTAACAGGATTGATATTCCTACTGGGAGAGTTAAACAGAATGAGCCAAGAGCTTGCAAACTTCAAACTTTCCAGTTCCACTGAAAATCTCAGCGGGCACACCCTGCATTGACAGTACACACAAAGAAAGAATAGAAGAATAAAGGATGAGCAGGTGATCAGACCTCTGGAGATCCATTCAGAGTGTAACCTCTGCCCTCTGCCCTAGGAGATAAAATAGGGGACTGATTGGCTAACAGAATAAACAAATGGATAAAGCCATTTGGCACGTACACAGCTAACATGTCTCTTCAGGTATTGCCAAACAAAAAAGTGGGCCAAGGAAAATCTTCAAATGGAATGAACTATATGGTGAGAAAGGAAGATGCAGAGAGAGAAGTAGTGGGGACAATGGAATGCGGACATATACTGGAGATTATTTCTTAGTTTGGGGCCCACTTATGGCAGTATTCAGGGGTTTCTCCTGGCTCTGCATTCAGGGATCACCCCTGTTGGATTCAGGGGACCATGCAGGATACTGTGGATCAAATCTAGTTTGGCTATATGTAAAGCAAGCTCCCTATCTAGTGTACTATCTCTCCAGCCCCATTGACATCTTGGCTTAATCCAGGAGTTGCCTTTAGGCCTCTCTTTTCTGGCAATTTAAAAGACTTTTAAGGGGTTGAAGCGTTTGCTCAGTGGTAGGGTGTTTGCTTTGCACATGACCAATCCAGGACAGATCTTGGTTGGATTCCCCCAGCGTCCCATATGGTTCCCGAGCCAGGAGGGATTTCTGAGTGCATAGCCAGGAGTAGCCCCTGAGCATCACTGGGTGTGACCCCGCCCTCTCCCAAAATGAAAGAAAGAAAAAAAAGAAAGGAAAAATAAAGACTGTTAAGCTATTTTCATTGTTCCCCAGAAGCATAATTTAACACAGTCTTCCTAAAATTACTTGCATGAAATGAAATTACCTAGATCTACTAAATTATCCATATCTTTGGGGTTCTCTGGCAAGTCTGGCACAAGGACATGGTTTAAAATACAGGGAGAAAGGCCAAGGAGCTAGCTTTGGGCCTGACAGGATCCTCCAAGGGACAACTTCCTCTCTCCCACACTGAAAAGGAGATTAAAATAAGCTTAAAATTTAATTAACAAAGTAATGAGATCCTGAGATGCAGCAGATATAATCAGCAACTAGCCATGCTTCAGCAGGAAACCACTAAAGGTGATGTGAGTTGTGGAGTACAACCTGCCGGCAGGAGCTTTTACCAGGTCCGCACAATATTCTTGCCTCAGAACTCGCCCTTTTACTGCTCTGAAGATTTACTCTGCTTTACTCATGGGCCCCACAAGGCCCCTCAGCTATATCCTGCTGCTCCCTGTACTCTTAGGAAGTTTATGCAGATATCAGAACAGTAGACTCATTGCTGCTTTAAAATTTAGCCTTTAGGCCTTCAGGTACTGACCTTGCATGCAGTTAACTCTGGATCAGGGCCTGATAGAGCATATAGTATCCAGAAAACTATCAAAAGGGGTACCTGAGCAAAAAGCCAGGAGTAAGCCTGAGTACCATTGGGTATGAACCTAAACAAAACAAAGAAAAACAGAAGAAAAAATATGTAAAAGTAGATTAATGGCATTATTCATGGGCTGTGGCCTAATTTATTACACTATTTGGGCATATCTATTTGAATCTTAGTATTTAGTTGTTCTTAGATTAGGAGGGGTGGTTGGGCCATATCCAGAAGCCATTAGAAGACCATATGTAATATTCAAGGTTAAAAGCAAATTGGACATGTACAATGGAAACACCTTAACCTCTTTATCTACTCTGTCAACAGAATTTTATTTTTAAAATGTTTTTATTTATTTATTATGATTTACATCTGTTTATAAGAGAGTTTCAGGCAAGAGTTTGATTTATTGACCTTGAAGTATTCATAGGTTTCAGGTTTTAGTTTGTATTTCTTTGTATTCAGGTTTGCATTTGTGCTAGGAAACATTGGGCCTGGGATCAAGTCCAGGTTTCCTACTCCCAAAGCAGTGTGCTCTCTCTTAGTTTGAGCATCTTTCTGGTCCCACAACTTTGTTTTTCTAGGCCTCACTTTACACATACTAAATTTAACTGCCTTGTGAGTAGATGAGATAATGGGAATGACATCCTTTATGTTCTGCCCTTTAATGCATCCTTTCTAAAGAGAAAGCTAGAATTTAGGTTTAGGTTTTTTGTAGGCCTTTGCCTTGCCTGCCGTGTTGCCACACCTCCTGGAGAATGCTGGATAATTACCAATTTCTCATTTTGTATTGTCATAGAAGTCAAACACCCATCTAGAACTAGCTCAAAAGAGACAAAAGTCAAAGACAAATGTAATCCTCAGGGTAGATTTCACTAAAGGACATCAAAAGGTCAGACCAGTGAGGAAAGGGGGAGATATCAAACATGTTTCAGACTCACCAAGTATGATTAAGACATGTCCTTAATCAGAAAGCAAGCCAGGTCTGTTTAGCAGGGTGAAGTTTCTAATGGTGACATTAGATCATGATCCCTTCGGGAAATGCTTTATTAAGTCTCTGAATATCACCGAAAGTGAGTACTGTTGTTTCATAGAAATGGCTTACAGATGATTGCCAGGATTCTCAGTTAAATAAAAATCAGATAAATATTTATGACTTTTCAGTGCAAGTTAACCCATGCAATATACACATATTAAGATGTCTGCTGATTTTGGGGGGGAGCTATCCTTAGCAGTATTCAGGGGCTTTGTGCTCTAGAGCTGCTCAGGGGACCTGTGTGGTGCAACTGATGTTATTCCCCTTCCCCCACAACATGCAAATATGACAATCTTGGATGGTGATATTTTGAAGCAAAAGATCTTAAAAGAGATGTTTGGAAATTTCAAACCTTTGGAAACATGGAAAATTCAGAGTAGTGAGCACCTTTTGCAGAACTCATAATAATCCCATAAAGTTGAGGAAACATTCCAAGTGCAATACAATAAAGTTGGGTGGGAGAAGACTGAGATAGAACAGATAGGAAAACAATGCAAAACCTGTTTGTGAGGGCTTACAGAACAGTTGTGGTTTTGTTTTGCTTTTGGGTCACACCTGGCAGTGCACAGAGCTGGGGGCAACTGCTCTGCTTGCTGGGGGGCAAGATCTGGGGTAGATTGAGCAGGTTCTCCTGTAATCAAGGCATGTACTCCAGCCCTTGGAGATATAGCCCCATCCTTAAAGTTGTTTTTTTGATTTCATTTTTAATTTAATTATATATATATATATATATATATATATATATATATATATATATATATATATATTGGGGGGGGTGTTTAGAGCCAGTGGGGCTGACAGGTTACTCCAGGTTTTGCACTCAGGAATCACTCCTGGCAAAGCTTGGGGATCAAAAGCAAGGCCAGCATTTCGTCCACTGTACTATTCTTATAGCCCCACATTTTTCAGTTTCTCAGTCACTTTGTATTCTCAGTTTGCAGTTGCTCCCTTGAGTGGGATGTTGAATGAAATACTGATTTTGATTGAACTTAAGAGAGTCACTTCTCAGGGCATTTAGAATGTTGTGGGAAAAGGCATGCAGGGGCAGTGCCTGGCTAATCAGCTCCCTCCTTTGTCTTTGTCTAGAAAGAATTCACAGCAAGGCAGTGTTGATAATAGAAGAGAGATTTATTCATCCTTACCTAAGGCATGGGTGTGGGTGCTCTCAAGAGAAGTCACATGAAGGGCTTAGGAATAAGTCTTTGGGAATTAGCAAAGGGAGGGAAAGATCTAAGGGATAGGTAGGATAGGGTAATGGGTTAGAGCTAAAGTTACACATGTTCTTTAGGACTACATGCTTGCTCATACATCTCATGCATCACGTGTATTATTTACTTTAACTTCTGTACTGAGGAGGGTGTGCAAATTAACACTTATTTTTTAAAAATAATTTTTATTGTGACCAAAAGTGAATAACAAATCTTTCACAGTAATATTTGAGGTTTATAGTGACAATTAATGAGGGCCATTACCACCACCAGGACTGTCCTCCCTCCACCCCTTTTCCCAGCATGTGTCCCATATCTCCCTCCTTTGCCCCTCGGAGTGCTAGTGTAACTGTTTCCCTCTGTGTATAGCTTGTTGTAGATGGAGTATCCATTCTGTTGTTGTTGACTTTGGGTTTGGTGTTTAAGTCTGACCTTTTTTTTTTTATTTCCATTCAATGTTCATACAGCTGTTTGGTCCTTGTACCATTCGTTTTTATTTTCCCCCTCAATTCATGAGGCACAACAAGATTATTCAAGTTGTGTGGTTCTGCTCTGAGAAGACAAAATTAATGCTTATTTGGGGCTTAGTGAGGAAACTTTCTCACTTAGTGAGAAGTGAAATCAGGTCAGGGTTCTAGACTCTGAGCAAGCCCTAGTAAAGACTGGAACTGGTTTCCCAAAATCCATTTGTAAGGAAGCTAATATTTTTCATCTGTCATCTCTCTCTGTCTCTCTGTGTCTCTCTGTCTCTGTCTCTCTCGAATTCTTTCTCTCTCACTCCTGGGAGCTGATGGTTACTCCTAGCTTTGTGTTCTCAGGGAATTCTCCTGCGGGCTTTTTGGTGGCCATGTGGTGCCAGAGAACAAATCTGGGCCTCTTGCATGCAAAACAATGCTTTAGTCTCAACCAAGCATTTTATTTCTCACAGTAGTTTTCTTATAATGCCTGACTTGTAGCCATAAGGCTTTTAAAAGTGACTAGTTTTCATCTTTGCACCCAAATTTTACTGCAGTATTATTTGTAATAGTCAAGGGATTGAAAGTTTATTTCAGTAGTTTGTTTTTGGCCTTAGGTTTGACGACCAGTTGAAAACACACACACACACACACACACAAGATAGGGAAACAACCTAGGTGTTTGCTAACAGATAAAAACAAATGAAGTAAATGTGACTTATAGGGAATGGAATGATAGTAGAAACTTGTCTTGCATGCAGCTGACCCAGCTTGGATCCCTGACACACCATATGATCCACCTAGCACAGCAGGATATCTCTGAGATCTTAGTCAAGAATAAGCCTTGAGTATCATTGGGTGAGATCTAAGGCAAACAAAAATGTGATATATGGGGCTGGAGTGATAGCACAGAAAGTAGTTCGTTTGCTTTGCTTGCTGACAACCCAGGTTCAAATCCCAGATCCCATATAGTCCTCAGAATCTGTCAGGAGTAATTTCTGAGTACAAAGCCAGGAGTAACCCCTAAGTACTGCCAGGTGTGGCCTAAAAACAAAAACAGGAAAAGTGTTCCATCTACAATAAAGTAGTATTCAGCTATAAAAAGGAAGAAATACTGTTATTTGCAATAATAAGAACCAAATTTTTGGTTAAATGAAATAAGACAAATACTTTATGCTATAACTTATATGTAAACTCTAAAATAGAAAAAGATTGAATTGTGACAACCAGGATTTAGGTGGTGAAAAATTGGGAAGTTCTTGTTAAGGATACAAACTTACAAGAGTTAAAAATTAAATTCCGGGGCCGGCGAGGTGGCGTTAGAAGTAAGGTGTCTGCCTTGCAAGCACTAGCCAAGGAAGAACCGCAGTTCGATCCCCCCCCCCCCCCCGTGTACCCATATGGTCCCCCCAAGCAAGGGGCAATTTCTGAGCGCTTAGCCAGGAGTAACCTCTGAGCATCAAATGGGTGTGGCCTGAAAAACCAAAAAAAGAAAGAAAATTAAATTCCAAAGCTGGAGCTATAGCACAGTGGTAGGGCATTTGCCTTGCACACTGCCAACCACGGACGGACCTGGGTTCAATTTCCAGTATACCATATGGTTCCCTGAGCCTACCAGGAACGATTTCTGAGTGCAAAGCCAGGAGTAACCCCTGAGCACTGCTGGGTGTGGCCCCCAAAAAACAAACAAACAAAAAATTAAGTTCCAGATATTTAATACAAAATAGAATGATTATCATAAAGAATACTGTATTATAAACTTAAGTTGCTAATTGATTAAATCTTAATTATTCTCATTCAAAAAATAAGTGATAACGTGACAGGATAAAGGTATTCAGTAAAGGTCCAGTAATTATTTATATTATATATATATCAAAACAACTCTGCATGCTATAAACTTATACAAACTCTATGTCAATTCTATATCAATAAAATTTTGTTAGAAATTCATGACATTAATTTCTTAGGGCAAAGATTAGAAAAACTGCACCGTGGGAAAACATGCATTGTTGCAATGGTGTGAAGGGTGGGGTTTTGTGGCCAGACCCTTCATTGCCTGATTAGTGATGTAGGTAAGATTTATTGGGGCTGGGTCACCAGGTCCTTATTCAACAGTGATCAGGGGATTGAATTCGTGGCTTCATGCATGTTAGATTCAAAGATCTCTTTGAAAATTAGGATAGAAAATTAGACTTTGTAGAGCCGGAGAGATAGCATGGAAGTAAGGCATTTGCCTTGCATCCAGAAGGATGATGGTTAGAATCCCGGCATTCCATATGGTCCCCCTAGCCTGCCAGGTGTGATTTCTGAGCCTGGAGCCAGGAAATAACCCCTGAGCACTGCTGGGTGTGACCCAAAAACCAGAAGAAAAAAAAAGAGAAAGAAAGAAAGAAAGAAAGAAAGAAAGAAAGAAAGAAAGAAAGAAAGAAAGAAAGAAAGAAAGAAAGAAAGAAAGAAAGAAAGAAAGAAAGAAAGAAAGAAAGAAAGAAAGAAAGAAAGAAAGAAAGAAAGAAAGAAAGAAAGAAAGAAAGAGAAAGGAAGGAAGGAAGAAAGGAAGAAAGAAAGAAAGAAAGGAAGGAAGGAAGGAAGGAAGGAAGGAAGGAAGGAAGGGAGAGAGAAGGAAGGAAGGAAGGGAGAGAGAAAGAAAAAAGAGAGAGAAAGAAAGAAGAAAGAGAAAGAAAGAAAGAAAGAAAGAAAGAAAGAAAGAAAGAGAAAGAACGCAAACAAGAAAGAAAGAAGAAAGAAAACAAGGAAGAAAGAAAGAAAGAAGAAAGGAAGGAAGGAAAGAAAGAAAGAAGAAAGAAAGAGAAAGAAAGAGAAAGCAAGAAAGCAAGAAAGAAAGAAAGAAGGAAGGAAAGAAAGAAAAAGAAAGAAGGAAAGAAAGAAGGAAGGAAAGAAAGAAAGAAAGAAAGAAAGAAGAAAGAAAGAAAGAAAGAAAGAAAGAAAGAAAGAAAGAAAGAAAGAAAGAAAGAAAGAAAGAAAGAAAGAAAGAAAGAAAGAAAGAAAGAAAGAAAGAAAGAAAGAAAGAAAGAAAAGAAAATCATGTTCTGGAAGACAGAAGTGCAAACTCTGTCTTTCAGAAGTCATAAAACTTTTGGCACTTGTTTATAGCAATCATATTGCTTACCCTGGTCTAATTATGAAATCAATAATACATTCACTTTTAAATTTTCAATCCGGATTGAAAAACTTTGTGTTCCCTATGCGTATTCAGACACTGAATGCACAGCAGAGGCAAGTGGGAATATAGTTTTCTGTCTAGTTTATAAAACTACTCAAGGCAAATTCCCTCTATTGAAAGACTTTGGGGAAAAGACTAATCTTCACAGATAATAGAACCCTCGGAAAGCAAAAAGATCTGTCAATATAGCTTCAGAGCAGTTTCTGATGAAAAGCAGAGGGTAGCCAGCAGTGGTTGGAGACATAATAGCATGCTTGTGACACGCCTTTCCTCTGTAATCTCTCTCTCTCTCTCTCTCTCTCTCTCTCTCTCTCTCTCTCTCTCTCTCTCTCTCTCTCTCTCTCTCTCTCTCTCTCTCCTCCTCTCTCTCTCCTCTCTCTCTCTCTCCTTTGCTTTTGTCTAAGGACAAAGTTTTTTATCACAGAAAACATAACACCTACACTACCCAAGAATCTAGGTGGGATGGAGTGAGGTGGAGGTGAACTTCACAAACTCTACAGATAACACATTTGACACATTCCAAGTGCCGAAAATAAGTGTTCTTGCACCTGCAAAGTGATTCTCACAAAATGAAGTGCAATGACAAGTTAACATCTAGGTTCCCAGTTACCACTTAGCTGCAGGGGAGTGTTTGAAGCTATTTTATTTTGGAAATTAGACTTATTAAAGAGTCCTCTTCATAGAAACATAACTTTAAAGAGCTTCAATATTAATATGTATCATAAAAATCTAGAATTAATTAAAAGTAATTTAGAAATCCATGACATTTTGTTCCTGTGAATCAATAATTGAAAATGTATATACTCTGCAAAACGTACTACAATATACTTTCCCCATTATAAGTAAGACTTCCTTTCTTCTCTTTCTTTGTTTTCTTTCCTTTCCTTTCCTTCTTTCATTCCTTTCTTGCTTTTCATCTCAATTACTTTTATTTTTCTTTCTTGCTATCTATCTCAATTTCTTTCATTTCCTTTCCTGCTTTCTTTCAATTGATTTCTTCTTTCTTTTTTATTTTTCTTTCTTTCCTTCTTTCTTTTTTCTTTTCCTTTCTTTTTTTTTTTACTTATTTCTTCTCTTTCTACTTATTTTCTTCTCTTCCTTTCTTTATATGTTTTGATCAGCCTCCAGTAGTATTTAGAAGCTACTACTAGCAACTTAATGCTTAGAGGTTGCTCCTGGAAGTACTTGGAGGATCTCACCCAGACCTCCTGCATAAAATGCATACATGTCAGTCTTTTAAGCTATGTTCCCTGCCCTAAATATGCATTTTTGATTTGTTTGTTTGAGGGCCCACAAGAATTACTACCAGGTTTATATTCAGGAATTATTCCTGGTAGGCTCAAAGCTCTAACTCGGATCAGTCGCATGCAAGGCAAATAACCTACCTGCTGTAGGCAGAAGAGTTAAGGCAATTTTTTAAATAAACATATTAAAAAAATAAATAGAACATCCAGGATTCTAATTTGTCTTTTACCTGGAGTCTTGGATGCAATCCTAGTGGCCAAGCACTCAGCAACATAGCACAGATTTTTGACTGATTTGTGTCTTTGCCTCCTCTCTGCTCCTCCTTTCATCTTGCCTAAGTAAGTATGGAATGAGTAAGGAACATGTGAGACTTGTAGATTTTACTTCCTACAGGTAACCCTTCTCAGTTACCTGGAGATACCATTTCACCTTCTTTCTGCCAGAGATCATACTTGGTAGAAATATTTCTCAAACTATTTTATACTCTTATACTCTGATCCTTGGGGTCAGAGAGATAGTAGAGTCTATAAGGCACTTGCCTTGCATGTGGCCAATCTTAATTCAATACTTAGCATTACCATAGGTCCCTAGAACATCATAAGGAGTGATCCCTGAAAGCAGAGCCAAGAGCATGCCCTGAGCGCCTCCAAATGTAGCCCCTACAAAACAAACAAAAGGGTTAAACCTTTGTGTCCCAGGACACACCTTTGGTATTTCCAAAATCTGGGTTAAATTAATGGGTTGAAATACAAATTAGATGAGTGCCAAGCAGGAGCTAGAGGCATTTGGAAATGCCACCACTATACCTGAGGTGTCCTCATAGTTTTTCTATGAATCTGATGAATTGAGTTTATTTGAGAATAGATATTTACAGGCATAATTAATTTGGGATATCAAAACAAAATTATCATGGTTTGGAGCTGAAGCGGTGGCACAAGGGATAAGGTGTGTGCCTTGCCTGTGCTAACCTAGAACGGACCATGGTTTGATTCCCCCAGCGTCCCATATGGTCCTCCAAACCAGGAGCGATTTCTGAGCATATAGCCAAGAGTAACCCCTGAGCATCACCGGGTGTGGCCCAAAAACAAACAAAAAAGAATTATGGTTTTAGGATGGACCCTCAATCCAGTGATTGGTATCTATATAAGATAAAAAGTAGAAAGAGAGGAGAGAGAGGGAAAGGGAAAAAGGGTGAAGAGAGTGGAAGGAGAAGAGAGAGAGAGAGAGAGAGAGAGAGAGAGAGAGAGAGAGAGAGAGAGAATAGATCTCTACATAGGAAAGAAGAAGGCCATATTAAGACAAAGGCAGACATTGCAGTTATGGGTTTTAGAAGGAAGGGCAGGAACTATCCAATGCTGGAAAAAGAGTCAAGGAAGGATTGTCTCCTGGAGCTTTGAGGGAAGACGTTGCTGATACCTTGACTTGGCTGAGGGTTTCCAAAACTTAGAGTTAATACATTTCTGTTGTACTTGGGTGATCCCTTAATAGACAGGTTGCAAAATATGCTTTGTGTGCAGGTGGACTTCTGGCCATAACATGCTCCCCTGAGGACCTCCAGATGCATCTAGCTCAGAGCTCAGTAGCCTAAGGGCATTGCCAGATATGTCTTTAACACAAAAAGAAGAACAGGGGCCGGAGAGATAGCACAGTGGTAAGGCGTTTGCCTTGCATGTGGAAGGTTGCTGGTTCGAATCCCGGTATCCCATATGGTCCCCAGAGCCTGCCGGGGGTGATTTCTGACCGTAGAGCCAGGAATAACCCCTGAGCATTGCCAGGTGTGACCCAAACACACACACACACACACACACACACACACACACACAAAAAAAGAACAAATAAAGACATTTCTGCTTTGCTTTGTTGGGAGGGGGTGGGACATACTCAGCAGTGCCCAGGAGTTACTCCTTATGCTGTGCTTGTGAATTACTCCTGGCAGGGCTTTAGATGCTATGGGGTACTAGAGATCTAATCCTGATGGGTATGCAAGGCAAGTACCCCACCTTGACTTGTATAAATAGCCTCAGCTTCTGCTTTTTTAAGCCATTTAGTTTGTGATAACTTGTTTTAGTCATTCTGAGAAAATACACACCACCATTTGACAACAGCAATGATTTTAAATGGTTGTTAAAGGATTGCTAATTCATTTTGCAGGAAGCAGGGAGTGTGGTACTTCACACCCAGTGGTATTTGAGAACTACTCCTGGTTCATTGCTCAGGGCCACTCCAAGTAGTGTTCTGGGGTTCATGCAGTGTCAGGGATTAAACCCTTAGCTTCTTCCTGCAAAACATGGGCTCTGATATTCTGAGCTATTTTCCTGGATTCTAAGAATTTATATATATGCATACACATATGCATATATATTTAATATACATATGTATTAAATAAAATTAGTATGTAATGTTAAATTAGAAATTTAATTTTTTTAAGTTTTATTTAATTTTGGTGTATTTGGGTCACACTTAATATTGCCCAGGGGCTATTCCTCACTCTGTGATTGGGTTCATTCCCAGAAGTGTTCTGTCAACTATGAGGGAATAGGAAATAAATCTGGGTTTCCCATGCAAAACATGTCCTCTAATCCTTTGAGCTTTTTCTCTGACCAATAGACAGGGAGATTATATATATTATTGCTGAAATAATTTTCCTGTTTGACAAATAAAACCATTGAGATTGAAAGCATTAAAATAACTAAAAGCAAATAACATAATAAGAGTTAACACTGGAGTGTAAACTAGACTCTGTGACAATCTCCTTATATAATTATCTCATCTTTATAACATGACTAAGAAGATACTCTAAATTCTCCCCTTATTTAAAAGTTAAGATAAATATAAATGATGTAACCAAAGGCATCAGTACTTGACAAACAAAACTCAAAACTAGTGTGATTATAATGTCCAGGTATCAAATTTTTTTACTTTTTTTTTTTGTTTGATTTTTTTGGCCACACCTGGCAGTGCTCAGAGGATACTCTTGGCTCTGTGCTCAGAAATTACTCCTGTCAGTGCTTGAGAACCATATGGGATGATAGGAATTGAACCTGTGTCAGTCACATGCAAGCCAAACACCCTACTGTACTGTTGCTCTGGTTCCTAAAATTTTCTATATTGTATATTGACACATTTGCTTCTTGTCATGATTAGATCCCCTTGACTACTTTATAGGATGCTCTCTTTTCCAAAGCATTCTTTTATTTATTTATTTATTTATTTTTTAAATATGGAACGCTTCACGAATTTGCGTGTCATCCTTGCTCAGGGGCCATGCTAATCTTCTCTATATCGTTCCAATTTTAGTATATGTGCTGTCGAAGCAAGCACTATATATATTTTTTTTTTAACTAAAGGACTTGAGTGCCACTACTGGCAGGTATTAGGAATAATCCCTAGCTTTGAATCCTAATCGGAAATGATTCCTAGAAACACTTAGAAAAACAATGTAGCTTGGGGTATTGAACCGGGCTCAGCTGGGTGCAAGGCAACCAGGTGCCTTACCTCCTGTATTATCTCTTGAACCCCTAAAATCGCTGACTCCAATGCAATCATCCCATAACATCATGTTTTAATGCCTTATATTACTATATTTAAAATAACCTCTCAGCTTTTCTGCCCACAGGCATCCTTCGATACAAAGGGTGGACAAACCAAGATGGCAGCTCGGGATGCCACATGAGATACCATACCTAGCTGGTACTACGAGATGTTCCCGAGAAAACCCTTTAACATACACTTTATTTCAAGGTTATACCTTCTTTTAGGAATCGAAGCACGTGGCCAATCAGATCACCGAAGCAGTAACCGTGACATACAAACTTAAACTACAGACTATACTCACCGAACACGCTCAAGCAAACTAACACTCCCTTGCTATTCTGCAAGGAACTGTTTCACTGATATTTTCATGAACTGGAATATGTAAAATATGCTTTTTTCTTTCTTTTTTTCCAAAATGCTTTTGCTAGATGATGCAAATCTGAAATATCACACAGTCTTCCACTATTTGTTGAATCTGGAAACCAGGGAGAGAGCAGCCCATTCACTGTTTGTCTCTGTTTGATAAGTCAGTGCCTTACTTTTGTACATCTTTGCAGTTCTGATGGGATCTTTTTATTTATCACAATTATACAATGATAATTTGTAAATGCTTATCATCCTGGCACCACAATTTATCTTAGTTTATGGTGTTTGTTTTTGTCTTTTTTTGCCAGAATTTATCATCAGTCTTTCCACACATTACAGGACTGTAGACAGTGGGTGGAGGCCCAGAGGAGTTTTGTAATATGATGAGGGGGAGAAGCTTCAGTTGGTTTTAAATGTGAAACCATATCCTTCCTGAATAATCAAAAAATGTCAATGTCTCTTACCTTCTCCTACTTTAGTATATACTTTACACAAATCTCAAGTTTCAGTTGATGCATTTTCTACATGGACAATCTTCTTAGAGACCTTCTTAGAGTTTTCTAGACTTATTTTTTTATAGTGAGGGTCTCTCTTTAATAATTCAATCACATAAGAAATATATACTAGTAATTTAACTTATGTAAGTGAAAGTTATGAGTAATCAATAAAATAAAACACAAATTGTACTATGTTATGTATTTGTATTTGTACTGTTCTTATACTTTAACCAAGCAGGTCAATCACAATGTCTTTCTTGTGCGTTTTCTCAGGGTATATAAATTGGTTCAGAAGTAAAGCTCTGAGTGAAGATCAGTGGATTTGATTCCTTCCATTACAGATGTGGGGTTTTCTCTAACATAGCTAAAAGGCTTAAATCTCTTATTTTCTAATTCAGATCTAATTTCTCAGCATGGAACAGAAACATGAGGCAAGAACTCTAACATTCATTTGTGTAGTTGGTTCCGAGGAGCACACAGAGAAGTAGAACAATTTGGTAAATAGAGGAATAGATAAAAGAGACACAGAAAAAAATTGTAAATCAAGGTTCATGAAATATAACTTATGAAGGCTTTCATTTTGTTCTATTAGGGGAGCATTTTCTGTGCTGCTGGGATGGTTAGGAGTAATTCCAGGCTGTAGTTGGAGGATCATGTGGTGCTGGGGATCACACTCAGGCCTCTTGCCTGGGAAGCTTCTACTTCAGCACTTGGAGTTATTTTCGTAGCCCAGATTATGAATTATTTAATGCTCTCCCAATCTACTTTTGACTATATTATCTAATATTTTGTAACAAATAACTCAAAACCATAAGTATTCAAGCAGCACTATTTACTTTTTCTGTGGATCAGGCATCTAACATTGACTTAACAGAAACCTTGTCTCAGGGTCTTGTGAAAGAGAGGAAATATTGAATGAGACGACAGCTGGTCTAAGTTCTTTGACATAGAAGCATCTTTATAGGATTGTTCACAAGATGGATTCTGACTTCAAAGAAGGAGAAAGATAAAGAGCAACCAAGGAGGAAGTCACTATTGTTTATGACTTAATTCTAAAAGTGACATCTGTTGCTGCTGCTGCCTTCTATTTTTCACTGGATCTGACCTAAGCTTAGAGTTGGAGAACTAAACATAGACTATTTCTATGGTATACTGAGAACAATTTTTTTTTTATCAATAGTCATTTTTGGGGGGTCTTATATATCAGAGCAGGAGGCTACCAGGGCTACCTATACCTGAAGGTTCTCTGGAGACATGTGGCCAAGTGCATTCTGGACATGTGCTCTAGCTATAGGAGCAATCTCAAACTCTCTTGAGAACCATTTTATTTATTGGTTTTTAAGATTTTGAAGTAAAATAGTTTTATTAATAAAAATGTAAGGAGTGTCATAGAGAGAGACAGAAGTACCCATTGCAGGTTGTGAAGGGGGAAGCAAAAAAATGTGCCAAGAGCTATTTTCTCTTATTTTAATTGTTTAATTGTTTGCTATTTTTTATTTCATGGGTCATGCCAAGTGGTGCTCAGGGGCTACTCTGACTCTGGGCTCAGAAATTACTCCTAGCAGGCTCAGGGGACCTTATGGGAAGCTGGATGTTGAATCCGGGTAGGCCTCATGCAAGGCCTACCCACAGTGTTATCACTCGGGCCTGCCAAGATTCATTTTAAAAGCTGCCTAACACAGCATTTGGACATGTGTCTCAGTGATAAAGTGTGCACGTGTATTGTAAGAGACATGGTTTTGTTTCATTGCACCACCAGGAGTGATCATGAGCATCGACTTGGGAATAGTCACCAAGTCCCCAAGAAGAGCAATTTAATTCATCGATGCATCTCAGATGTTAGGTATTTTGAAATAAACCCAATATCTATAATTAATTTAAACTTCAACTAGACAAAACTGGTTTTACTATTTCTCGCTAAGACTTTTTTTTTGTGGGGGGAGGCACAGCTGGTGGTGCTCAATGGCTGCTCCTGGGTTGATGGGCAGGGACCATACTGTGTTTGGGCTCAACTCTATTCTTGAAAGCAAGAGACAATTATTAATATTATTAATTTTGGTTTTGGGGCCACACCCAGCGGCGCTCATGGCTTACTCCTGAGTCTGTGCTTAGAAATCACTCCTAACAGGCTCAGGATACCATCTAGAATGCTGGGGATTGAAGCCACATCTGTCCTGGGTTGGCAGCTGCAAGGCAAATGTCCTACTGCTGTGCCCAGCCCCAAGAGACTCTGGCCTCAAGAGCAAATTATATTATAAATAAATGTATTAGCACATTTCTGAATTTCCTACATGCACACACACGGAGACTATAGTATTAATGCTGAAATGAGGTAAAATATATATAGGGAAAGAGAAATCTCTAAAGTCTTTAAGTAGTTTGTGAATGTATTATAACTGGCAGCCATATTTATTTTCCTAATCTCTAAATGTTACCATGAAAAATATTAATTTCTCTGAGTTTACCAAGTACTTTAGTTTCCCCTCTTCATCTACATACAGGAGAAGGAAAGTGAAACTTACAGAAGTTTGAATATTACTTCCTGTCTCGGTTTATGAGCCATTTTGTTACTCTTATACAATCTGAAGAGCAAACGTCAGTGAAATCCTCTTATCTTGATTTTTCTTTAGCAGTCTGTGGGAAGTAAAGCTTCTCAAAAAACTAGTAGCAAAAAGTCCCCTTGCTGGTTTTTCCAGCACATTCGAGAGTGTTTAGCATTTACTTCCTTCTATATTACATATACATCTAAGCTCAAAATTTCCTCAAAGAACTTGCAAGCAGATAAAAGCAAGAGCCTGAAACCTGCCATCTGTAGACCAGACCTGGCCCTCCTCACTGGAGATGAAAACCTTTCATCACATGAGCTCAAGAAGGTTTTTAGACACACCAGAATCCTGGGTGTCACTTCCTCAGGATCACTGACCAATTCAAACTTGTCTAAACAAGTACCTTAGAAACATTTTCTTTTCAAGTTTCTGGATGGAGTTTATCTTTGCTTATGAAGTGTCAGTTAGGATCTGAACAGAAACTTCGAAGAGCAGGTGTTTCAAAACACCTCAGTCCTGATGGGTGCTCTGCCGTATTGTGGAGTTTGATTTAAAAGTCAAGAAACTATGCCCCTCCAGACCACCACTCCCTCCCCACACACCACACACAAACTGAATGCCAATGGATGATCTCAATCTAGTTTCTTATTTGGATAAAAATTACTTGTGTCATTGGTTCCTGTCAGTTAAAAGTCTCTGCAGGAGAACATAATAGTTAGAATAATCACATGCAAAAGAACCCTAAATTATAACTAATGTTTGGTGCTTAGCAAAAGGGAGGGGAGACACAGAGGAGCACAGTAAAGCCTTTCTCCTGAATGACTCCTCTGGATTTTGACACTTAAAAGTAGGGGTCATAATATTTTTTTTAAAATACTCACTTACATAGGTTTTGTTCCCCATGAGAGATAGCATACATTTATTTTTCCTTTTCTCTAAGTTGATGATCTCCTCTCCCAAAAAACATATGTATCAATGGAAAATCTTCAGACCAGCTATTTTCTATACTGAGGGTTCCTACTAACTTGAAGTAACTGGTGGTTTGACCCCCACAGATTAACCCTGTGGGTTTCCTCCAAGTGCCTGTTTTAGTTAGTTGTTTCGGTTTGGGGGACACATCTTGTGGTGCTTTAAAGACACTATCTATCTTATATAAAAATAGCCCCAGTTCAATCCCCAGTATCCTGAACATCAATTACCAGGGATGATCCCTGAGTGCAGAGTCTGGACTAATTTGAAAGTAGGCAAAATAAAAGTAAAAATAAATGTACAAAGTAGCCCTAGAGGAGAAAGGGACTCTTATTCACCGGTGGTGGATTCAATCTTTCTGGAAAAAGATATGAAAAATCTTAAAATTATAATACCAACTTAAGAATTTTGCTTTCATTTGGCCCAGCTACTCCACTTCTTAGAACATACACAAAGCTCCAAAAACAAAATGAGAAAAGATATGGGCACCCCTATCTATTTTGTAGCACTATCCTCAGTATCCTAAATATGGAAATAACCTAAATGTCCAAGAGAGGTAATTGATAAAGAAACTGTGGTACATCCACACAATGGAATACTAGTTGGCAATAAAGAAAATAAAGTTAGGTAATTTGTTGTTCCATGGAGGGACCTGGAGAGTGTCAAGCTGTAGTCAAAGGGAGAGAGTCCAACACAGAATGATCTCACTCATATGCTGGATATAAAGAAACAGAATGGTGGAATAAGAAATGCCCAAGACAGTGGAAACAAAGAAAATAAGAACTAATCTTCAGTATGAAAAAAGTCCATTAAGGGAGTTGGGGCTAGGACAGTGGGAGTGTTTGAGAAATGCCTTTGGTGGAGGAAACATTGAACTGGGGGTAGGAGGTGGTGTAGAAAAGTGTAAAGTGGTATGTGTGAAACTCTGTCAACAGCAGAACTAAATGCCACAGTGCAAAAATGCATTTTAAGATAAAGAATCTTCTAGAGGCAATTTAGTAAGAGGCAAATGGGGTGAGAGGACATTGGTAAAGGGTATTAGAAACTGGTAAAGGGGCAGTGTTAAAACATTGTATGTTGATGGGGCCAGAGAGATAGCACAGCAGCAAAAAGTTTGCCTTGCGCAAGGCCGACTTAGGACGGATCTGGGTTCAATTTTCACTATCCGGTATGGTCCCCCAAGCCTGCCAGAAGTGATTTCTGAGCACGGAGCCAGGAGTAACCCCTGAGCACTGTTGCTGGTGTGGCCCCCAAATTAAACAAACAACAGCAACAACATTGCATGTTGAAACTCAATCACGAAAAACTTTCTAATTTTACAATGACTAACTTTTTTTTGTTTGTTTGTTTTTGGGTCACACCCGGCAGCGCTCAGGGATTACTCCTGGCTCTACACTCAGAAATCGCTCCTGGTAGGCTCGGGGACCATATGGGATGCCGGGATTCCAACCACCGTCCTTCTGCATGAAGCAAATGCCCTACGTCCATGTTATCTCTCAGGCCCTGTTTTGTTTTGTTTTGGGGCCACACCCAGTGACGCTCAAGGGTTATTCCTGGCTATGTGCTCAGAAATCTCTCCTGGCTTGAGGAACCATATGGGATGCCTGGGGATTGAACTCCGGTCAGTCCTAGGTCAGCCAATGCCCTACCGCTATGCCACCGCTCAGGCCCGTACAGTGACTAATTAAAAAATAAAATTTAAAAATTTAAAAAGGCCCTTCTGGGCTAGTTATATAAATGTGTGTCCTTCTTGCTGCCTTATTTACATAGAAATGTGTCTAATTTCACTCCCAATAATGACAAAAACATAAAACCACTCATGTTTAGTTTTATTCTTCCTTTGTGGGTTGCTACTCTAACTTATATGATTGTCATTTAATGCCTTAGTGACTAGGTATGATCTCACTCACGGTCCTTTTCTCAAAGGTTGAAATTGTGGCTTAGGGGTCTGGGGAGATGGATCACAGGCTGGAGTGCAAACTTTGCACACAGAATCCCTGGTTTTTTCCTTAGCACTACAGGAGCCCTGGGAATAGCAGCTGAGCTTTTGGATCAGATATGACCCAAACCAAACAAAAAACAAAGTGTGGCATCAAGTATTTTTATGTGTAGGTGTAACTCGTGAACTTGGTTTATTTCTTTTCGACTATGCAAAGAACTGAATGGAATGTCTGTGTCATTCTACAATATTTTATTTGTGTTTTTGTTTTTGGGCCACACCTGGCTGAGCTCTGGGTTTATTTATGGTACAGGGTCAGTGTGCACTGAGTGCTTTACGTGCTCTACTATCTCTCTGGCTTCCCCCATCCTTTTTGTTTGTTTTGTTTTTAGGCCAAAGGCAGCTGTCTTCACTGCTTATCCTGACTCTTTACTCAGAGATTACTCCTAATAGTGCTCAGGGATGCTGGGTGTCAAACTTAGTCTAGCAGTATGAAAGCAAGCTTCTTACTCACTATCCTAATATTACTCTAGTCCCTAACTTGCCCATTTGAAGAATTATTTTATGTTGTTGTTTGTTTGTTTTGAAGCCATATATGGATCACTACACACACACACACACACACACACACACACACATACACACACACACACACACACACACACACACACACACACAGTGATGCTTAGGGATTACTCCTGGCTTTGTACTCAGGAATCACTCTTGGCAGGCTCAGGAGACCATATGGGATGGCAGGAATAGAATTCTGGTGAGCCATGTGCAAACTACCCTAAGTACTAGCTCTCAATTTTTTTTGGTTTTGGTTACTCCTAGATTTGTATTCAGCAATTACTCATGGTGGCATTCTGAGACAATATGGGATGCCTAGTATCAAACCCAGGATGGTGTGTGCAAGGCAAGTTCACAGTACTATAGCTTGGATGTACATCCATCCTAAAATTTCTTAAATTGCAATCACAACCTTTAAAGTGATGATATTTGGATACATGTCTTTTGGAGATAACTTGGATAGAGCAAGCCATGAGGGTGAGATTGTCATGACTAAATGAACCTGTACCAGTGTTTCTCAACCACAAATTCCAAGGGAGACAGGCAAAAATCACATACATGGGGGCCACAGCATGATACTAAGGGGTTGCTCATAGGCAGAAAGCAATAGGAAAGAAAAAAGGTAAGAAAAGAAGCATGAATGACTGAAAATACATGAAAAAAAAATTTTTATATAAGAAGAGGGAACCAGTTCTCTCTTAATTGACAGAAATGATTAAGTGTGTCCCATGTACAGAGTAAAGGTGCTTGCCTTACTCTCATGCTGCCAACTAGGGTTGGATATCAATATTTCATGTGGTCTCTATCAAATTCCACCAGAAATGATCACTGAATATATAACCAGGAGTAATCTCTGAGCACAGTCAGGTGTGGTCCAAATAAAAATAAAAAGACATTTTAATTTTTTTCTTTTTAAAAATAACACATTACTTTAGAATCTAGCATACTGATAGTGACAACAGGCAAATAGATAAATAGGTATGTAATGTGTTCTCTGAGTATTTTGTTCTTCCAGATTTATCAAAACATATAATTTTGTTATTGTCTATGTTTTTCTCTTCTTTGAATGTCACCTTTCTTTCCAAGGTTAGGTACCCTAGGGTAGCATTGTCTGTCCACAGTGCATTGTTTGTGGCATTCTGTGCATAGTGCCCTCAGTATAATTATTTATACTGGAAGGAAAAAATAAAAACCTGTGAAAGTCACTTCAGAAATTCAATTTATATCATTTCTAAAGTCATTCAGTGTTAAATGACATTCATGGTGTGTCTTACTCTTAAAAAAGAGAAAAATACTGGCCTCTTTTAAAAGAAAGCTTTGTATTCTTTTAATTATTTGCACATCAGCTAAGCACATATAAAATCTAATTTTCTCTATTAATGGATTCAAAAATTTTCTCAGCCCCCTGACTTCATATTTGTATGTTATAAAGTCAGGTACAGATTTTTATCCTCTCGAACAAAATGACATTAAATCAACAACAGTGGCAGAGGAAGAAAAACTGATTGGTTTTATTTCTAAGGTACACAAGAAAGTTCTGTATAAATAATAGCCATAATTATAATTTTTGGGTTTTTTTTGGGGGGGGTCACACCTTGTGACATTCAGGAGTTACTCCTGACTATGTGTTCAGAAATAGCTCCTGGTTTGGGGGACCAAATGGGATGCCAGGGATTGAACCCAGGTCCATCCTGGGCAGCCACTCGCAAGACAAATTCCCTATCACTGTGCTGTCTCTCCAGCCCCTGCTATAGTAATTTTAAGGTTAGACCTTTTTCACACATTTCTGGCTTCAAGTTGCTGCTATGTCTCAGTTTTCCTTGCAGTAAATATATCACCAGAATGAAGAATCTTGTTCTGTTATTTCCTAAAAATCCCAGAAATATGTAGAATTTATCAGCTTCAAGATATGTGAAGCTCAAATTGGAAGATATATCTCAATTTGATATAATATATATTATATTATCTGTATATAAATATATATAAATAACATATAATATATCTAAATAATATACCTCAAACTGAAAAATATAAAATATCCAAAGATATAAAAGAAAAAAATTCCCTCAGCAGAGAAATTTTACTTCAGACTCCCTTTACTTTACTGATGTATACAATGCATGAATTTTTTTCTTTTTAACCAAAAAGAATACATGAAAACTTAGATCCTGTAAAAAAGCTCCATTTTTACAGGTAGCTGCCATTAATTTATTCTGTTTTCTGAAACCTGAAATAAGATTTTTCTGAGGGAAAAAAGAGACATTAAAACCTATCATGAGAACAGGTTTATTCTGATTGCATTGAGATAGTGATTTTCTTTCTTTTATTTGTTTTTGGGACACATCCGGCAGTGCTCAGGGGTTACTCATGGCTCTACTCTCAGAAATCGCTCCTGGCAGGCTCAGGGGACCCTATGGAATACTAGGATTTAAACCACTGTCCTTCTGCATGCAAGGCAAACACCCTACCTCCATGCTATCTCTCTGGCTCCAATAATTTTTTCCTTTTCTTTTTTTAATCTTTATTTAAACACTGTGATAATGATCTTTTTAATATATACCGAGTCCTACAAATTAGAAGTATACTATTAATTTGGAAACATCCC
This sequence comes from Suncus etruscus, assembly GCF_024139225.1. NCBI lineage: Eukaryota > Metazoa > Chordata > Mammalia > Eulipotyphla > Soricidae > Suncus > Suncus etruscus. The sequence goes on from NC_064858.1 coordinate 46,610,526, forward strand.
AGTAGCCCTCAAGTTGTTTGATAGTTATTTCACTAAAATGAAAGGGTAGATGCTAGGGGTGTTTGGAAAGAATGTAAACAGGCCCCTTGGCTATAAGAAAGCAGCTCAGTAGTAAATAGCTCAGATTTTTTTAGGCATTCTGACCTTATTTGAGAAAACTATGCTGCTTTGTCAGGTCAGAACTTGTGTCTGAGAGCCAACTGTCTACTTTCCACTGAAAGAGTAGCACACAGGAGTCAGTGTTTCGGCTTTACACAAGGGCACAATCTGTCTTTGACCTGTAGTATTAAGCTTGTTCTCTGATGAAGAAATAGTTTGCTAGAGAGATCTCAGAATGGTACCGATATTCGGAAAGTACTTTTCATCTCATTATTCTCCCCCAAGCAGACATGCCTGTATGATAATAGGGAAGTAAAAATATGATTGAATTTTCCTCATGGCGTCAACTTAACTACACTCAAGTCTGGTATTTGTCAAAGCCCATCAAAGATAAATTCATGGCAATTTAAGAAGTCCTTTTTCCTTCTCCAAAAACTCAACAAAGACATTTCTGCTGCCATAAACACTAGACTAATGTCTCCAAAAGGTTGGAGCAGTCATTTGTTACTGATGAATCTAATTTTGTCGCATTATAACTTTCTTCAAGAGCAATTTATGCTATGAAAGAGAAAGAAGAGAGAAACTGAGAGAGTAAAAAAAATAAAAATAAATAAAAAAAAAACAACTAGAGAGAACTGAAGAGAGGAATCTGGTGAGACAATTCTTGAAATTTCTCAACTGTCTGAGTTGGTTGGGGGTAATATGATCTTTTCCGCCAGGGCATACAGAATAGTATTTACTGAGACTAATGTTAGCAAGATGGTGAATATTCACCCTGGATATATAGATTTGAATTTTTGAAGAAGTGAATATAAATTAGGTAGTACTCACCTTTGGTCCTCAGTCACTCTGGAAAAATATACTATCATCTCTGCATCATGTTCTCTCTTCCCCTGTCTTTATCCTCTGCCACATGAAATATATTTCAAATTTATAAACAAATTACAAGCACTTGGATAGCCCAGCCATAGAAACAAATATGTCATATATGTAATCATTGCAACTACTAGAAAAGTAATGCTAAAATGATGACTTTTCTAGATAAATCATAAAGACCTTCTCATTTTGGAGCAGCACACATAATTCTAATGCCTATACCTGGCATGTTTGGTTTGAATATATTTAGGGAAGACTCATTTTATTTCTAATTCAGTTCATATGATGAGAACTGGGATAATTAAAACCTAATTTCTATGGTAGTGTTCTGAAACTGCTTACACATTGATATTACTCTTTAGTTCACTTAAGAAAAAAATGAATAAGCTCAGAAATGTTGGAATGAATTCAATTCACCATATGCCCACCTAATGGTTATTTGGAAACAACGTGGGCTAGACCTCCCACAGACAAATTCTCTTTGTTACTAGACATCTTCAAAGCATGAGCTTCAGAATACAATTTGTCTTGAGCTTGGGAATGTGTAAGAAGTTGGCCCCAAGAAGACTAATAAATGAATTTAACTTGTCCCTTGGATAGTTAAACAGAAAGAACTTTATTCAATATCTACAATGAATTGTGTGTAGTCTTTATTCCTTTGTATTCAAACATATTTTACACTCAAATAAGAAAATGTAGTGGGAAAGGTTTAGAATGTTGAATAGCAGTGGGGGACATCTATCATGTAAAATATGTGTTGTAAAATATGTGTTCTTAATTTGAAAAGAAAAATATATAGGTTCATTTGAGCAAATTATTATTTAATTTTTAGTATCCATATTTATAATAGAGTGATATTGGTTATTGTCAGAATCAAGATAGATGATGTATTTATAAAATGATTTATAAAACATAAAGCATTAAGTAAATGAAATATATTCAAATATATATTTGAATTGCATGGCAGAAAAGGTCGGACATCTCTATTTGTAGTAAAATAGGTATTTAAGAAAAATTTTGTTCTAAATATTGATGGACCTTGATTTTACAGAAATGATTTGTTTAAGTTGAAACTGGTTTGTAGTTTGTATTGTTTGGTGAGAAGTTTGTTAAATTTTCAGAAACTAGTTTCAACATCATATTGGAACTTTGAAGAACTTGGTCAGGAGAGATATTTGCATCATCAATATGGTCAAATTTGTTGAAGACAGAGTACTACAGTTTAGTTTGTATATTTTACTATTGTACCAGAAATCTATTGCTATATTATAAAAACATTTCAAAAATTAGCAGTCAGGATCAACAATTACCAGTTGTTATATCTGACATTCTCTGCAGTGACCATTGCTAGGTGGGTGGTTTTTCTACTCTATATGCTGTCAGATAAGGTTGTAGTAATCAAGAAACTTGACTCAAATAAAATATACAATATGGTTTGTTCTCATAGTGACAGTTGGCATGGACTTCTAGACTGAGAGTTTACCAAGAGCTATTCTCTGTGCATAATTAGATTATTTATATGGTGTTTCACATTATTTGGCTTCTTCCAGATTATTTTTGTAATTTAGGAATACATCCAGCAGTGCTCACTGCTTACTACTGGTTCTGTGTTCAGAAATAACTCCTGAAGTTACTCAGGAGACAAAGTTTGGTGCCACAGATAGAAGTTGAGTGAGATGTGTAAATGGCAAATGCTCTACCTGCTGTACTATCTCTTTGGCCCTTCTATATTTTTAATGAATTTCCTGGGTAAGCTCATTTCAAATGTAAAGGTATTGGTTCCAAGTGCAAAAGTACTGATTTTTGAGAGTTCACTCTTAAGACTACTCATTATTATTTCCAGCACATTCTATTGACTAAAATAAGTCATAGGCATAGGAATATGCTACCATTTTAAATTGACAGATAAATTTAAGTTAATAAAAAAATTGAGTTTGTTACATTCAATATCACTATTTTTTCACCCCAATGACACTATTTTTTTAAAAAATTTTTATTGTGATCATAATGGCTTACATATCTTTCACAGTAGTATTTTAGTTACATATTAACATTGAATCAGGGGAATACCCATCACCAAATTTGTCCTTCCCCATCCCAGTTCCCTTTCTGCAACCCATATACCCCACCATCACCCCCCAGGCTGCTAGAGTAGGTGGACCCATCTTTATCTAGCTTACTATTAGTGGTCATATATCTGTTTGGTCCTGGTACCCTCCCTTGTTTCCCCCTCTATTTAAGAGGCGGAGCTAGATAAATCGAGTTATGTGGTTTTGTTTGAAGAAAAGAAAAGCAATAGAATGGGGTACAAAATAAGAAAAAAATAAAATAAAAAATAAATAAACAAAAAGAAGAAGTCAAATACTTTGAAAATGGGAGGAGACTTAGAGGCTTTCAACCTCAGTTTGAGAGAGGACATGAAAAAGGTAATTGAAACACCACAACAATACAGAAAGAAATATCAAATTAAATATCTAGTGAGCACTACAGCAATAAAGACAAGCACCACACAATAGTCTTGGTTCTGAAATCAAATCATGCCAGAGTGCAAAAAGAAGAGAAAGATAAGATAAAATAAAATGAAATAAAATAAAATTGGAGATATCAACTTCAATATCTACACCAAAATAAAGACGTCAAAAAATCAATCAATCAATAAATAAATGTGTGGAAAGATGATTATTTTGTGCTTTTTTTTTCTTTTTCCCCCTTGTTAGGTAAATTAAGTATTGGGGATATTATAGAGGGAATTCCCTTGGCCTAAGAGTTACAGGGTTTCTCCACCCCTGAAGTATACTGTCATGGGATTAACTGTAGACTCCTTGCATGATCATTTACTCTCCCCTCGGTGCTTTTGTGGTGTATGGAAGACTTCTGCTTCACCCAATGACACTATTTTTTTTTTTTTTGTTTTTGGGCCACACCCGTTTGACGCTCAGGGGTTACTCCTGGCTATGTGCTCAGAAATCGCCCCTGGCTTGGGGGGACCATATGGGACGCCGGGGGATCGAACCGCGGTCCGTTCCTTGGCTAGCGCTTGTAAGGCAGACACCTTACCTCTAGCGCCACCTTCCCGGCCCAATGACACTATTTTTAATGACGCTCTCCCATAATGCTTTTTGTAACTGGGGATAAACTATGCTACTTTCTGTGATATGTATTTGCCAAGTTTAAAATTTTCTTTAATATTGTTGTTTCATCTGTGCAATTGCACAAATGTGTAAGCCTATTAAAGATTTACTGAAGATAGAATTTAATTTAATTTTGTTTGCTGGTGGTGGTAGGGGACACACACCAGTGGTACTCAAGACTTACTTCTGGCTTTCTGCAGGAATTACTCCTGACAGGCTGAAGAGACCATATGGGATATTAGGGATCAAAGTTGGGTTGACTACATACAAAGTGAGAACCCTTCCTGATATACTATTTGATCCAGCCTCTAAAAATCAAATTAAAAAAATTTTGCAATGTATACTCTACAACAAATTCTTAAAATGTAAAGAAATTTTTTTTTTTTTTTTTTTGAAATACTCTGCATTTTTCCTTTCTTTTCCAAACTAGTTTCTCATAAACATCAGAGACATAAAACTTTAAACAATGCAGAGCTTCTAAGATAATTAGTGTATTTCCTTACATGAAATTTTTTTTTCTTTCTTTTTTTTTTTTTTAAATTTTTTTTTTTATTTAAACACCTTGATTACATACATGATTGTGTTTGGGTTTCAGTCATAAAAGGAACACCACCCATCACCAGTGCAACATTCCCATCACCCAAGTCCCAAATCACCCTCCTCCCCACCCAACCCCCGCCTGTACCCTAAACAGGCTCTACATTTCCCTCATACATTCTCAATATTAGGACAGTTCAAAATGTAGTTATTTCTCTAACTAAACTCATCACTCTTTGTGGTGAGCTTCCTGAGGTGAGCTGGAACTTCCAGCTCTTTTCTCTTTTGTGTCTGAAAATTATTATTACAAGGGTGTCTTTCATTTTTCTTAAAACCCATAGATGAGTGAGACCATTCTGCGTTTTTCTCTCTCTCTCTGACTTATTTCACTCAGCATAATAGATTCCATGTACATCCATGTATAGGAAAATTTCATGACTTCATCTCTCCTGACAGCTGCATAATATTCCATTGTGTATATGTACCACAGTTTCTTTAGCCATTCATCTGTTGAAGGGCATCTTGGTTGTTTCCAGAGTCTTGCTATGGTAAATAGAGCTGCAATGAATATAGGTGTAAGGAAGGGGTTTTTGTATTGTATTTTTGTGTTCCTAGGGTATATTCCTAGGAGTGGTATAGCTGGATCGTATGGGAGCTCGATTTCCAGTTTTTGGAGGAATCTCCATATCGCTTTCCATAAAGGTTGAACTAGACAGCATTCCCACCAGCAGTGGATAAGAGTTCCTTTCTCTCCACATCCCCGCCAACACTGTTTATTCTCATTCTTTGTGATGTGTGCCATTCTCTGGGGTGTGAGGTGGTATCTCATCGTTGTTTTGATTTGCATCTCCCTGATGATTAGTGATGTGGAACATTTTTTCATGTGTCTTTTGGCCATGCGTATTTCTTCTTTGTCAAAGTGTCTGTTCATTTCTTCTCCCCATTTTTTGATGGGGTTAGATGTTTTTTTCTTGTAAAGTTCTGTCAGTGCCTTGTATATTTTGGAGATTAGCCCCTTATCTGATGGGTATTGGGTGAATAGTTTCTCCCACTCAGTGGGTGGCTCTTGTATCCTGGGCACTATTTCCTTTGAGGTGCAGAAGCTTCTCAGCTTAATATATTCCCATCTGTTAATCTCTGCTTTCACTTGCTTGGAGAGTGCAGTTTCCTCCTTGAAGATGCCTGTAATGTCCTGTAGTGTTTTGCCTATGTGCTGTTCTATATATCTTATGGTTTTGGGGCTGATATCGAGGTCTTTAATCCATTTGGATTTTACCTTTGTACATGATGTTAGCTGGGGGTCTAAGTTTAATTTTTTGCAAGTGGCTATCCAATTGTGCCAACACCACTTGTTGAAGAGGCTTTCCCTGCTCCATTTAGGATTTCCTGCTCCTTTATCAAAAATTAGATGGTTGTACGTCTGGGGAACATTTTCTGAGTATTCAAGCCTATTCCACTGATCTGAGGACCTATCCTTATTCCAATACCATGCTGTTTTGATAACTGTTGCTTTGTAGTACAGTTTAAAGTTGGGAAAAGTAATTCCTCCCATATTCTTTTTCCCAATGATTGCTTTAGCTATTCGAGGGTGTTTATTGTTCCAAATGAATTTCAAAAGTGTCTGATCCACTTCTTTGAAGAATGTCATGGGTATCTTTAGAGGGATGGCATTAAATCTGTATAATGCCTTGGGGAGTATTGACATTTTGATGATGTTAATCCTGCCAATCCATGAGCAGGGTATGTGTTTCCATTTCCGTGTGTCCTCTCTTATTTCTTGGAGCAGAGTTTTATAGTTTTCTTTGTATAGGTCCTTCACATATTTAGTCAAGTTGATTCCAAGATATTTGAGTTTGTGTGGTACTATTGTGAATGGGGTTGTTTTCTTAATGTCCATTTCTTCTTTATTACTGTTGGTGTATAGAAAGGCCATTGATTTTTGTGTGTTAATTTTGTAGCCTGCCACCTTGCTATATGAGTCTATTGTTTCTAGAAGCTTTTTGATAGAGTCTTTAGGGTTTTCTAAGTAGAGTATCATGTCATCTGCAAACAGTGAGAGCTTGACTTCTTCCTTTCCTATCTGGATTCCCTTGATATCCTTTTCTTGCCTAATCGCTATAGCAAGTACTTCCAGTGCTATGTTGAATAGGAGTGGTGAGAGAGGACAGCCTTGTCTTGTGCCAGAATTTAGAGGGAAGGCTTTCAGTTTTTCTCCATTGAGGATAATATTTGCCACTGGCTTGTGGTAGATGGCCTTCACTATATTGAGAAAGGTTCCCTCCATTCCCATCTTGCTGAGAGTTTTGATCAAGAATGGGTGTTGGACCTTATCAAATGCTTTCTCTGCATCTATTGATATGATCATGTGGTTTTTATTTTTCTTGTTATTGATGTTGTGTATTATGTTGATAGATTTACGGATGTTAAACCAGCCTTGCATTCCTGGGATGAAACCTACTTGATCGTAGTGGATGATCTTCTTAATGAGGCATTGAATCCTATTTGCCAGGATTTTGTTGAGGATCTTTGCATCTGCATTCATCAGTGATATTGGTCTGTAATTTTCTTTTTTGGTAGCGTCTCTGTCTGGTTTAGGTATCAAGGTGATGTTGGCTTCATAAAAGCTATTTGGAAGTGTTTCTGTTTGTTCAATTTCATGAAAGAGTCTTGCCAAGATTGGCAGTAGTTCCTCTTGGAAAGTTTGATAGAATTCATTAGTGAATCCATCTGGACCTGGGCTTTTGTTTTTCGGCAGACATTTGATTACTGTTTTAATTTCATCAATGGTGATGGGGGTGTTTAGATATGCTACATCCTCTTCCTTCAACCGTGGAAGATTATAAGAGTCCAAGAATTTATCCATTTCTTCCAGGTTCTCATTTTTAGTGGCGTAGAGTTTTTCAAAGTAGTTTCTGATTACCCTTTGAATCTCTGTCATATCAGTAGTGATCTCTCCTTTTTCATTCCTGATACGAGTTATCAAGTTTCTCTCTCTCTCTTTCTTTGTTAGGTTTGCCAGTGGTCTATCAATCTTGTTTATTTTTTCAAAGAACCAACTTCTGCTTTCGTTGATCTTTCGGATTGTTTTTTGAGTTTCCACTTCGTTGATTTCTGCTCTCAGCTTTGTTATTTCCTTCTGTCTTCCTGTTCTTGGGTCCTTTTGTTGAGCATTTTCTAGTTCTATTAGCTGTGTCATTAAGCTACTCAGGTAAGCTCCTTCTTCCTTCCTGATGTGTGCTTGCAAAGCTATAAATTTTCCTCTCAGTACTGCTTTTGCTGTGTCCCATAAGTTCTGAGAGTTTGTGTCTTTATTGTCATTTGTTTCCAGGAACCTTTTTATTTCCTCCTTGATTTCATCTCGGACCCACTGGTTATTGAGCATGAGGCTGTTTAACTTCCAGGTGTTAAAGTGTTTCTTCTGAGTCCCTTTGGAGTTCACAAATAATTTCAGAGCCTTGTGGTCAGCGAAGGTAATCTGCAAAATTTCTATCCTCTTGATCTTATGGAGGTATGTTTTATGTGCCAGCATGTAGTCTATCCTGGAGAATGTCCCATGTACATTGGAGAAGAATGTGTATCCAGGTTTCTGGGGATGGAGTGTCCTATATATATCCACTAGGCCTCTTTCTTCCATTTCTCTCCTCAGGTCTAGTATATTCTTGTTGGGTTTCAGTCTGGTTGACCTGTCCAGTGTTGACAAAGCCGTGTTTAGGTCCCCCACAATTATTGTGTTGTTGTTGGTATTATTTTTCAGATTTGTCAGCAGTTGTATTAAATATTTTGCTGGCCCCTCATTCGGTGCATATATGTTTAGGAGAGTGAATTCTTCCTGCTCTACGTACCCCTTGATTAATATAAAATGTCCGTCTTTGTCCCTTACAACCTTCCTGAGTATAAAGTTTGCATTATCTGATATTAGTATGGCCACTCCAGCTTTTTTATGGGTGTTGTTTGCTTGGATAACTTTTCTCCAGCCTTTTATTTTGAGTCTATGTTTGTTCTGACTATTCAGGTGCGTTTCTTGTAGGCAGCAGAAGGTTGGATTGAGTTTTTTGATCCATTTAGCCACTCTGTGTCTCTTAACTGGTGCATTTAGTCCATTGACGTTGAGAGAAAGAATTGTCCTGGGATTTAACGCCATCTTTATTTCAAAATTTGGTGTGTCTTTTGGGTAGTCTTGTCTTAGATTAGGTCTTTCAGTTTTTCTCTTAAGACTGGTTTTGTGTCTGTGAAGTTTCTGAGCTGTTTTTTGTCTGTGAAACCATGTATTCTTCCATCAAACCGGAAAGTGAGTTTTGCTGGGTATAGTATTCTGGGTGAAGCATTCATTTCATTCAGTCTTGTCACAATATCCCACCACTGCTTTCTGGCATTGAGCGTTTCTGGTGACAGGTCTGCTGTAAATCTCAGGGAAGCTTGCTTGAACATGATTTCCCCTTTTGATCTTGCTGTTTTCAGAATTCTGTCTCTATCTGTGGGATTTGTCATTGTGACTAGGATGTGTCTTGGGGTGGTTTTTCTGGGGTCTCTTTTGGTTGGTACTCTTCGGGCATGCAGGATTTGATCACATATATTCTTTAGCTCTGGAAGTTTCTCTTTAATGATGTTCTTGACCATTGATTCTTCCTGGAAATTTTCTTCCTGGGTCTCTGGGACTCCAATGATTCTTAAGTTGTTTCTGTTGATCTTATCATAGACTTCTATTTTCGTCTGTTCCCATTCTTTGACTAATTTTTCCATTGTCTGCTCATTTGCTTTAAGTTTTTTGTCCAATCTCTCCTGCTGTATGGAATTGTTATGTATCTCATCTTCCACAGCACCAAGTCTATTCTCAGCTTCTGATACCCTGTCCCAGAGCTTATCCATTTTGTCATTCACTTCGTTTACTGAGTTTTTCAGGCCTGTTAGTTGACATGTTATTTCAGTTTGGAGTTTTGTCATTTCTGCCTTCATATTTTCTTGGTTCTTATTAGTGTTCTGTTCAACTCGATCCATGGTTTCTTGGAGTCTGTTGAGCACCTTCCATATTGCTAGTCTAAAGTCCTTATCTGAGAGGTTGATGAGTTGTTCAGTCATTATCTGGTCCTCAGAATTGTCATCTTCATTCTCTATGTCTGATGCTGGCCTGCGCTGTTTCCCCATTGTCACATTTGTATTGTGGGTTTTTCTACGTGTTGTAGTGGTATTCATTGTCTTTATGATGTAGGCAGCACACTCCTCTGGCTCCTCCCTTTCTGGATGGGCTGACTTGCCTCTAAGGGAGGGGAGTCCTCCGTGGATGAAGCCTCACACTGGGTCAAATCTTAGGCCCGAGCATGTAACAGAGAAGACAGTCCAGAGAGAAATGTTTGCTTCTGTGATATAGCGCCGTTCTTAGTGTGATTTTTCCTTCTTGTTGCAATGGAGTTCTTTCCTTAGAAAGAGTGCAGGGCCGCGTAGCGAAGCGGAGCGGCCGTGCTCCTCTGAGCCTCTTTTTGCCCCACTCGCAAGAGTTTCACGCAAGAGGACAGTAGACAGACATAGACAGGTCACACTCACAGTCTTTCACAGCTGAGCCCCACTGGGCCGGTGTACTTTCGCGGATTTTCCCCGCCTGGTCAAGAAATTTTTTTAAACAATAAATTCTTTAAAAATGTATATTGAGTTAAGGATTCATGATTTACAATGTTATTTATATCACACCACTACTGCCAAATTCCTTCACACTGTTCCTATACTTCATCATTCCCCATACTACCCACTCCGTGTCTACTATCTTGACAAGCCATTTACAAAGTTTGGTAATTTCAGCTTAAATCTCCTATTTTTTAGAGTTGTTGAATCTGTTTATTGGATATGAATAAACATATCCAATACAACTCTCACTCACTTATCACCAATGTAGTGGGAGTCACTATCTCTGTTCCCCATTACTTCTCTTTCTTTTCTTTCTTTCTACCTTGATTTATTCTCTTCTTTGTCCTCCATAAGCTCTGGGGTCAAGGGTGATCAAAGCATCTCCACCATTGTTCTACATTACATTTCTTCATCCAGTTATTTTATTCTTGCTGCCACAGATAAGTGTGATTATCCTGTGTTTGTCTTTCTTCTTCTGGTATAATTCACTCAACATGATAACTTCCAGTTTCAACCAGGTTGTAGCAAATTGTGTGATTTCATTATTCCATCATAGTTACATAGCATTTCATTGTGTATATATATTACATCTTCATAATACATCTTCATACATATATCTATTCATATGTCATTGGAGACCTATGTTGATTCAATATCTTAGCTATTATACTAAGATATTCCATATCTCAGCAATGAACAATGGTGTGCATATGTCCTTTTTTTTTTTTTTTTTTTTTTTTTTTTGGTTTTTGGGCCACACCCGGCAGTGCTCAGGGGTCACTCCTGGCTGTCTGCTCAGAAGTAGCTCCTGGCAGGCACGGGGGACCATATGGGACACCGGGATTCGAACCAACCACCTTAGGTCCTGGATCGGCTGTTTGCAAGGCAAACACCGCTGTGCTATCTCTCCGGGCCTATGTCCTTTTGAATGAGTGTTTTAAGTTTGGAGGGTAGATACCCAAAAGTGGAATTTGTGGGACATATGGTCTAGCTAGACATAAGTCTAGCATATAGAAAACTCTTCACACCATTTTTTACAGGGTTTGTATCAAACAGCATTCTCACCAACAGTGGATGAAAATTTCTTTTTTTCATAGCATCTGAACCAGCATAGACTGTAACTAAATGGTTTTTGATATGTACCATTCTCACTCATGTGAGATATTTCATTGTTGTCATAATTTAAATTTCCCTAGAGATAAGTTATGCTGATCACTTTTCATGACCTAGTGATGATTTACTTGTCTTCCTCTGAGAAGTAGCTGTTCATTTTCTTTCCCCACTTTCTTTTTTTTTTATTTTATTTAAATACCTTGATTACATACATGATTGTGTTTGGGTTTCAGTCATGTAAAGAACACCACCCATCATCACCAGTGCAACGTTCCCATCACCAATGTCCAAATCTCCCTCTTTCCCCACTTTCTGATAGAATTTTTGAAAAAAAATTAATATTTGTTAGTACTTTATCCTAGATATCAATCATTTATCTGATGTGTTGAGTGCAATATTTTCCTCTTCAGTTAGTTTTAGTTTTAATTTTAGTTTTTAGTTTTAATAATTTTTCATTCTTTTAGGTTTAACCCATATAACACATGGGCAGTCTAACAGGTATCCTGATTTAGTATAGGAAATAAAGATGTATTAGATGTATGCTAGAATATACTAACTAACATAAAATCTAAAGAAACCTCATTGAAGTGTAAAATTGTAGTATATGACATGTGGTCCCTTTAGCATGATATCAGCTATAAGTGAAAGAAAACCTAATTCAAAGCAGTTTTATCTTTCAAAATAAAAAAGCTAGAATTTAGTGATTGCAACATTACTTCATTTTATATATTGATTATATTAAAGTTTGGGTTATGCTTTTTTGTTGTAGTTCTGGTCTTTACTCTCATTATGAATGACAATATTCTGTACTCTTATATAGCATGTAGCATGATATATACCTGTAAGTGTAAACAAATTGAAGAGAAAATCTGAAGATCATATATGAAGAAGAAGACTCATAAACCTTGTTTCCTTTATCAGTTCCCTAAATTTCGGACAGAAAAAAAATTACAAATGTTGTTTAGACTTCTTGAATCGGAGTCTCATGACCTCCTTCAATCTTTCATTAGTAAAAGAAAAAGATTAATGGTTAACTGAATCAATTGCCTGGAACTCACAATGGGTTCTGATGTGTGTGTGTGTGTGTGTGTGTGTGTTGTGTGTGTGTGTCTGTGTGTGTGTGAGATAGGACACATCCAGTGGTTTCATGGGCTTAATCTTGCCTCTATGCTTAGAAATCAGTTCTGGTGGTATTCTGGAGACTATATGCTGTGCTAGGGATGGAACCCAGGTTGGGGGACCTACATAGTACGTGCCTTACCTCTTGTACTATCTTTCTAGCCCCAGCTACTCTTTTTGAATATATTGTTATATGATATTTAAACAACATTGGAAGTGTCAAGAAAGAAGTAAGGGGTGCTATACTGAATTGAGTCCTAAAATGGCAATATGGGTCTCTAGGATTGAGCCACTAAAAATAGAGCCTAGAGAGCAAGTGGTTGTACAGTGGATAGGGCACTTACCTTGCATGAGGCCAACCAGAATTCAATCTCTGATATCTCAAATGAACCCTGCCAGGAATAATTTCTGAGTGCAGAACCCAGGTAACTTCTGAGAATTGTGAGGTGTGGCCCCAAACCAAAAGCAAATCTAAAAGAGATTAGAATCTTTTCAGGAAGTACAAAGGTAAGACTATGGGTTAGACCTAAGAATTGAACATGGGACCTTAGACAGTTGGGGTTTGAAACAATGTCAACAAAGGACTTCATCATAGCAGAGAGATTTAGATTTATTAAGCACTTGGAGATTTTTTAGATAAGCACTAGGTTAGGTATTCTTTTTATTCACTACCAAAATAGTATTCAAAAAGGGAACTATTTTTTAATAACTTTTTTATGAATGAGGTTCTGAGACAATACTAGTTAGTTAATGAAACAAAAAATTGTTTTGTTTTTTAAGAACTCTAAGAATGATGGGGCTCAGATCTTCATTGTTGTTATTTTGTTTTTGTTTTTTGTTTTTGGGCCACACCCGTTTAACGCTCAGGGGTTACTCCTGGCTATGCGCTCAGAAATCGCCCCTGGCTTGGGGGGACCATATGGGACGCCGGGGGATTGAACCGCCATCCGTCCTACGCTAGCGCTTGCAAGGCAGACACCTTACCTCTAGTGCCACCTTCCAGGCCCCAAGTTATTTTATTTTCTACCATTTGTTAGGTACTTCTTACTCCCTTTTTACCTCTTCAAAATCCTTATCCTTTCAACCATCTCATACTATCATGGAGTATGTCCTGGAGAGAGAGAGAGGAAAGGCAGTGGGTAATGAGTCAGAAGCTTCAAATTGTCTAAGAGATCCCAATTCACTGTCTCCAAATTTTGTAAGAAGGGAGTAATGAGAAAATCTTAATATAGTCTTACAAACAATAGTGACAGCATATTGTGGTCTTGTATTTAATGTCACTGACCTCATCAATTGGACCAATTTCAAGTGACCTGATGGTTGAATGCATCAATATCAAGCCTGAATACCCTGAATACTCAGATTAAAACTCAAATTGGTTTTGAAATTCAGAATTATTGTGATATTGGATATTTTCACGGCTAATGCTGCTGAAAGACTTCACTGCATACATGCTTTGACCTCAGAAATTTGCTGAGCGATAGAAGGAGATTACCTGGATGCCCTTCTTCTTTCAAGCTGCCTGATGGAGAAAGTGGATGGATGATTGACCTCAGCAATAGAGGACATTTCAGCAAGAGAACTGTTATTAGGCTCTTCATATAGTTTTCTCAACCAGGCATCCACATTTATCAAAGATGATTAGGATTTTTTTCTCTGAAATCATGGTATAAAGTCTTCTCTTCACAAAATATTTGAAGGGGAGCTGATGTTAGAAGACTTTTTTGGGAGAGAGAAGTAGAAGTTGATTGAGACTGCGTACTTTTGGTCTATAGATTAGGTCATTATGAGCCTACAAAACACATTCCCTTCTGCTAAGTAAAGTGAAACAACCTTACATCACTGCCCATAATATTTTCTAACATATAATGTTTCCTTAGTTGACATACTAGTTCTTTCATAAAGATGGCACACATCCAGAAGGAATTGCAAAATTCAGGCAATTGCTCAAATACCCAAATTCTTTAAAAGTCACCTTATTAAAATATTTCACAAGCAACCAGGCAATTATTTTGAATTTGCAGGTTTCAGTGCTAAGAACAATATCATTTAGATGGTTATCCATCCCAGGCCTGTATGAGTGGGATCCTATTGGTTGCCCCCCACCTTTTTGTTGCAATGCTTTGTTTTCAGTAAAAAGAATATGGAACTTGGTGATAATGGATCATGAAACAAAGGAACAGCAACAAGAAAAAAAAATGACCCAAATGGTGCCTTTACCTAGTTTCTCTTGGCTTACCACATCTTTAAAAGTGGTAAGCATTTCCCTAGGTAGATGATCCAACCAACAGCTTGAAAAAAAAAATAGTGCTTTTAGAAGCCTTTAGTTGTTGAGAATGAATTGAGGTGATTACAAGGGTGCTTGTTCTGCCTGAGTTCTTTGTTCTATGAGTAAAATAGCAGCAGCGAAATGTGGAAGAAAAAAAAAACAAAGTTTAAAAGAAGAAAAAAGCAACTCAAATAAAAACATGTTGCACTGGGCAATCATGTTCTTTAAGGTTCTGGTAAATTAAGGCAATTGTCCCCAGTGCCCATGTGTGGGGTGTATTTGTGGTTCGGGCAGGAGGGGGGGGGTCATTTTTGCAATGGGGGAAGGGCCATTCAGCAGCTGGGCATCTGGAAGAGAAAAATCCCTCCAGCTGTTGGGGTCTAATTCATACATAATGCAGGCAGCCAATTATGCACGCCCATGCATATTATCAGATATATACATCGAAGGCAACAAATAGCCATTTTCAACCTCACATCCTCCCAGAGAGGGTGAAATAAAGGATCTTTTTGTCCTTTTGTGTACTTTGAAAGTGGTTCTGCATCTAGGTCTGCAAGAGGGCTTTGAGAGCAGCCCTGACTCCATCTGGGAGCCCCTCTTTGACTGGTCTGGAGGGGAAGTGCTTTGAAGCATATGTTAATAAAGAATCTATCTGATTATTAACCCACTTCCACAGGAAGTGCAAACTTTTGCTTCATTCCTCCAAGGATCTTACACAGCACACTGCTAAAGTCTCTGAAGCTTTTTCAACACCTATTTTTTTCTACATAATCTCCTTCTACCATCATGATAAGGAAGAAATTAATATCCTGTTGGGGTGAGGAAAGTTTTAGATTCCAAAATGGATCAGACTCTACTTCTTGATCTCTCTGACAGACTTGCTCCCTTCCCTCGCTGCACATGAATAAAGAAAAGTTGTACAGTTTTCCAGCAACTTCCCCAACTAAATCTGCCTGCCCCATTCTCTAAATTTCATAAGGTTGAAAGACAGCTAAAGAAAACGAATAAACTTCTCAGTGTACAAATTTATCGAATTTCTAAGCTGTGAATACATGATATCAATCAGTCTGGTAATGTTTATTATCATCTCTGTTCTCACCCAGCCTCTTCTCTCTCTCTCTCTCTCTCTCTCTCTCTCCTCTCTCTCTCTCTCTCTCTCTCTCTCTCTCTCTCTCTCTCTCTCTTTTGTTTTGGGGAGGCTATATCTGGTGAAGTTTCGGGGGATACTCCAGCTCAGCACTTGAAGATTGCTCCCAATCATGGCTAAGGAATAATGCAGTATTAGGGATCAAACCCAGACCTCCTGCTTGCAAAGCATTTCCTTAGTCCTCTCTAGAATAATCACTGTTTCCCTGCTACTCCATAAACAATGTGTAGTATTGGCAACTATATTACACTCTTATTTTGATTGGCAGATCAGGGGTGATTTGTTCAGGGTTAGAAAACAAAGTCAGGTCTGTTTTATCTTGAAACAAACAAAAGAGCCAATATTTCTATTTAGAACTGTCAAATTCCTGTGATGTTGGTTGTAATGTTCTCCATGTGGGATAAAATCTGGCCTATATTGATAGAGAACTTGAGTCCTAATAGTTTAGATGTGCTTGGTGGCAATTCTAATCTTCTTCATGAGGGTACCAGAAATCAGTTCAGTATCAAGTGATCCATGTTAAGTTAGTTGGATTTGGTCTTTCTTCTTTTTTTTTTTTTTTGTTTTGTTTTTTGTTTTTTGTTTTTGGGCTACACCCGTTTGACGCTCAGGGGTTACTCCTGGCTATGTGCTCAGAAATCGCCCCTGGCTTGGGGGGACCATATGGGACGCCAGGGGATAGAACCGCGGTCCATTCCTTGGCTAGCGCTTGTAAGGCAGACACCTTACCTCTAGCGCCACCTTCCCAGCCCCTTGGTCTTTCTTCTTAAGGGAACTATAAAAGGGTATCCTAAGTCACTTCAGAGCTAACTTTCAAAAGCCAAGAGCACATGCTTCCTGGAATGGGTCAGGGTTCCTCACAGAGAAGGACAAAATACCTACATTAAAAAAAAAAGATAATTGAATTTAATGACAAAGGTTTTATGTTCTAGTTTTGTCTTTTAGTAGTTCTGTGTCCTTGGGTAAATTATTTAACCTCTAAAAATATTATCTTTTTTGTAGTATTGGTTTTAGTATTAGAAATTGCACATGTAGAGCTGCAAGAGTATAATATATTCTAATGAGTGTCTAATATCAATGGCAATTACTTTAAAAGAATTCTCAAAAGTGCATAGCAGACTCAGAGGTTATTCTACTCCTGTTGCTTTCTTTCTACTTCTCTCACTTTCCTCTTTAGATTTTTGTTTTTGTCTTTTGGGGTCCCTCCCCAGCCTTTTAGGGAGTCAGAGACTGCAGTATTCACTCATGTAATTGGTAAAATTTATTAGTGGGCTGCTGTGGAATTCCTTCACTTACATATTTGTCTTATTATTTTGGGGTAGTGCTGGAGGCAAGCACAGCTAGGTGGGGAACAAGGGATAGCCTGGGGCAGAGGGAACCTTGATTCATTACAGTAGATCTAACAACAACCTGGGCCTTACAGAGCTCCACAGTGGAACCCTTTAAAATTCTCCACAGAGACAGGAATTGCCTGCTTTCACCAGGAGTTCTGGTTGTAGAGTGGCCCCTGTGGAATGGCTCTCCTATTCAGTGGAGGATAGTTTGAAGAAAGTTTTTTTTTTAATTTTTAATTTATTGAAACCATTGTGACTTACAAAGTCCTTTATAGTTGAATTTCAGACATGCAGGGCCATTCCCACCACTATTATGACCTCCCTCCACCAATGTACCCAGAATGCATCCAATACCACCACCCTTTGTCCTCTGGCTTGCCAGTGTAACAGGCCCATTTTAAGTTTAGATTGTTATAGTTTGGGTCTCTTGATTCTATTGTTGCTGACTTTGGCTTGGATATTTAGTTCTGTTCCTTTTTATTTCCACTTGGTTCCTGGCCCCTGCCTTTATTTCTTTGTTTTTCATATAAATTTTATAGAAAAAGGCAGAAATGTGAGCTCTAATTATAGAACCCTGACTGCTACAACTGTGATTAAGGAGATCTATTCCCTGGACTTTGGGGTTGGGTGGAGCAAAAGCACAGTGGTAGGGCATTTGTCTTGCACACAGCCAACCCAAATGGACCAGAGTTTGATTCACAGCATCCTATAAGGTCCTATGAGCCTTCCTGGAGTGATTTCTGAGCTGAGAGCCAGGAGTAACCCCTGAGAGCCTCTGGGTATGGCCAAAAACCAAAATCCAGAAAAAAAAAAGACTTTGGGGTTAGACAACATAGTATTCCCAGAGCCTGTAGCTAGTTTTATGCAGGATGGTTTATTGGTAGGGTCACCCTGTTTTTTAGCCTAAGGATTTTTTTTTTTATTTCTCCAACATTTGCTGTGCTTATGAAAAAAATTGTCACCCCCTATTTTTTTTTTTTTTTTTTTTTTGGTTTTTGGGCCACACCCAGCGGTGCTCAGGGGTTACTCCTGGCTGTCTGCTCAGAAATAGCTCCTGGCAGGCACAGGGGACCATATGGGACACCGGGATTCGAACCAACCACCTTTGGTCCTGGATTGGCTGCTTGCAAGGCAAACGCCACTGTGCTATCTCTCTGGGCCCACCCCCTATTTTTTAAATTTATCTTTTAGATAGTCTTTTGAAAGTCTTTTAGACTTTTATAGTCTCTTGACTTTCTTTTTATAGAATCTTGGGACATGAATTACTTTGAGACATGAATTACATGTTTTATCTCATATTTCTGCATTTTTTTCTATAAAAGTAAAAATGAAGAAAAGTCTTAACTTAGAAAACATTAAGCAGCCAGCACTCTTAACTCTGGGCCTAAAGAGGACACATGGCTGGTACCTCACAGCATCTGCCACTCTCCTTTTCACTTTCTTTTTTTTTGTTTGTTTTGTTTTTTTGTTTTGTTTTTTTTGTTTCTTTGGGCCACACCCTGTGACGCTCAGGGGTTACTCCTGGCTATGTGCTCAGAAGGTGCTCCTGGCTTCTTGGGGGACCATATGGGACGCCGGGGGATCGAACAGCGGTCCGTCCTAGGCTAGCGCAGGCAAGGCAGGCACCTTACCTCCAGCGCCACCGCCCGGCCCCCCTTTTCACTTTCTTAACCAGGAAGGCTCTAACCGGTTTTTGTTCAGCAGTGTTCAGAGGACATCAGAGCCATCCATAATGACACATGAGGGTGCCATATGGTATCAGGGAATGAACTCAGGGCCTCACATCAGAAAAGGTATCTTCACTCCTATATTCATTGTAGCACTATTCACAGTAGAGAAAATCTGGAAATAACCAAGTACCTAAACCCAGAAGAATGTATAAAGAAATTATGGTATATCTAGATAATAGAATACTACACAGATCTTAGAAAATAATGAAGTCATGAATTGGCTGATATATGGCTGGGCAAGGAAATTCTCATGCTGAATGAAATGAGCCAGAGTGAGAGGAACAGACTTAGAAATATCATACTGTTTGGAGGATGAAAGGACACATTGTAGGCGATTAATAATAGAAACAAAGGCTATGATGATGACTGGTCCTTAGTAGAAAGTTTGCCATAACAGATGAAATGAGGGCAGTTAGGTCAGAAAGAAATGATTATAACAATGATGATGTTCTCTGAACAAGAACTGGGTGTTGAAAGAGGCAAAATGATATGAATTATACCTTTTCAGTAGCATTATTGCAGATAAAGTACCTTAAAGAAAAAAAAGGCAGGTTAGTGTCTGTTATAGAGGTGACTGGTAAGCGGGAAGGACAGTAGGGATATTGGTAGAGAAAAGTGGACAGTGGCAAAGAGATGGTTGTTTAAACATGGCCCTATTGAAACTCAGTCATGAATGACTTTGTAACTTTGTAAATCATGGGGATTCAATAAATACAAAAATAAATAATTTAAAAAAGCATTTGTTTATCTTAGTTTAATCTTAACATTATATATGGTTTCTGAGCACAAAGTCAAGAATTAGTCTTGAGCACTTATGGGTTCATATTCACCCCAATGAAAAATGGAAATATAAATATTAATTTAAATATATGTAAAATGTAGTCATAACCAGAATTAGGCTAATATTTATAGTTCCTCTTTTCTTAATAACCACATTCTAGTTTCTAGAACTGGTGACAATGTAACCTTATATGGTAAGCATTTGCCAACTGTGATATTTTAGGTTCTCAAATAGGGCAATCTAGAATAGATTGACTTTTATCAGAAAGATCCATAATCTTGAGATATTTATTTATTTCTGTGATAATGTAGATGTTGATGGTTCTGACGCATTTACTACACTTCATCACCACCAATGTGCTTATGGCCTTCACCATTATCTACATTACTCCTAGTCTGTCTCTTCATCCCCATATTCCCTTGGGTAATCCCAACACCCAAGGCAAAGATATTTTTCCATCATTGGATACTTTATGCTTTTAATTCCTTTATTTAATTACAAATATATTGTGTGTAAAAAAGATGATATTTTCTTCTGGTTTTTTTTTTTTTTTTTTTTTACTACTGTTGTTATTGGTTTGTTTGTTTCTATACCTGATAATGTTCAGGGATTGAATTCAGACCTCCTATATGCAGAGAATATACTCAATGTATTGAACTATTTCACCAATTCCTAAAAACAAGTTATATATATATAGCAACAACAAAAAAAACAACAAGGAATATTGCTGTGAGCCAAATTTTGTTTGCAGTCTACAGCACCTGCAAACAAATACTTCGTGGAGTTCGGGAAAAGTTCCACGGGAAAAGGTGGGCACGCGGAATGGCTAATAACGGAAAATATATTGTAGAAATGAATGAAACCACACAGATAGTATGGGGACTCCATTTCAAGAACGAAGACAAATTTATTTTTTAAGCTGGCAGCTTTTAAAAGGTAGAGGCAGGAAGGCAGATGCAAATTTTAGGCATCAAAGAGGCTGGGGAAAGAAAGGGAAGACCCTGGCTAGATTAGCATATGAAGAGCTGATGCTGAAGGTGAAAAGGGAGCTTGTAATTAACAGGGAAGTTGGAAGAGAGGAATGTTTCAGAGTTTCGGGGGGAAAAGTGAAAATTACTTTGTTTTTAGCTAAGTTTATGGAAAAACCTTGGTTTAGGCGCCAGAGTAGGAAAAATTACAGGGAGCAGTTAAATGGGAGACTTTTGGCTGGATTGATTGCTGTCCTTTGTTGTAGGAAGAAATTACTAAGGCCTGATTTTTAATAAAGGTTTAAAATAAAGAGAGAGATAGTTACAGCCACATATTTAGAATTATTGCCAAACCCTCCACGCAAAGGGTCAAGTGATTTTGACTGCTCTTAGCGGGCCTTTTTGGCAAATAATTCCTTTTCAGGAGGACACTACACTATTTGGTGTGTGCTTCTCCTGAGTGGGAATGTGGCAGAATATAGATGTCAGAGAGAAGTTGTCACCCAAACAAGGCAGTATTAGAGGGGAAAAATTGAAAATGTATGCTAATAGTTTCGAAACTGGAACATACCACCTCTCTAGTTCTGGTTTATGGTTTTTGTTGTTTGTTTTTCAGTTTGTTTGTTTTTTGTACCACAATAGGCAATGTTCAGGGGATACTCCTGACTCTGCATTCAGGAATTACTCCTATTAGAGGCAGTGAGATCTTAGGGATGCTGGAGATCCAAACTGGGTTGGTTGTGTGCAATGCAAATGCCCAACACTCCATCCCCAGCCCCCCCTTTTTCTAAATAATGCAATTCAAATTTTAATTTGGCAATAGGTTTAAGATCAAATAACATAATATCAACATTTAGAGTTAATAGAAAATTCACTTTCAGAATACATAATATGTCTACCCAATTTGCCTTTAAAGCTAACTGGGCTGACTTTTCCCCATTAGTCCTGACCTCGTGAGCACTGTGGATCAGGGAGATGTTTGTTTGCACAACCTGTGATGACCACTCACCCACTCTTTGGCTTCTCAGTCATCCCAGGGACAAAGAGGGCAAATCAGAAACAAACAATTGAAGGGAATCTTATGAAGTAACTTTAATGCGCTCTTTAATAACAGGATGTATGCTGAGAATTAGATAATCTTAATTTTCCTGATTTAGGTCATTGGACTGTAATCATGAAAAAGAGTGATCTTATTCTTAAAAAATTCATACTAAGATATTGAGGGGGTGTAAATGGATATAATTTCTGAAACTCATTGTCAAGTAGTTTTGGAGACAAGCTATTGGGGCCGGAGCGGTATTGGCACAAGCGGTAGGGCATTTGCCTAGCATGCGTTAACCTAGGACGGACCACAGTTCGATCCCCCGGCTTCCCATATGGTCCCCCAAGGAAGGAGCAATTTCTGAGCCCATAGCCAGGAGTAACCCCTGAGAGTCATCGGGTGTGCCCCCCCCAAAAAAAAACAAAAAAAAACCCATCTAGATAGCTACAATGATGAAGGGCATCATGTGAAAATGTAAACAAAGGTTAATATCGATGGAGAAGAGGTTATTTTCTTAACTTCTTAAAAATTAAATTTCTATCACTCACTACTGGTGTCATGAGAGCTGTTAGTGTAGCTAGTTCTTTAACTCCATTCACCACTTTTTTTTTGAGGGTCACACCTGGCAGCGCTCAGGGGTTACTCCTGGCTTTATGCTCAGAAATTGCTCCTTGTAGGCTCAGAGGACCATATGGGATGTCAGGATTTGAATCACTGACCTTCTGCATGCAAGACAAATGCTTTACCTCCATGATATCTCTCCGGCCCCATCCACTCACCACATTTTGTGGTAAACTTTATATCATGGTCCTTCCGATCCTCAACTCTACTATCTCTGGGTATTATTACAATACTTTCTTTTATTTTTCTTAAATAAAATGAGTGACACTATTCTGTGTCTGTCTCTCTCTCCCTGACTTATTTCACTCAGATAATAGTTTTCATGTCTATCCATGTATAAGAAAATTTCATGACTTCATTTCATTCTGACAGTTGCATAGTATTCCATTGTGTATGTGTACCACAATTTCTTTTAGCCACTCATCTGTTTTCAGGCATTTGGGTAGTTTCCAGATTGTGACTATTGTAAATAGCCCTGCAATGAATATAGGTATGCAGAAGGCATTTTTGTATTGTGTTTCTGTGTTCCTAAGGTATATCCTAGGAATGGTATTATATGTGAGCTCAATTTCCAGTTTTTAGAGGGATTCCCATGTTGTTTTTCACAAAGCTGGATCTCTGTGGGTCCAAATAAAAGTTCTAATGAGCTGTCTCCAGGGTCTTCACATTATCTAACCCTTCCACTCAGGTTGACTTTTATTTTATTTTATGTTTTTTTGTTGTTTTTTTGTTTTTTTGGTTTTTGGGCCACACCCGGCGTTGCTCGGGGGTTACTCCTGGCTGTCTGCTCAAAAATAGCTCCTGGAAGGCACGGGGGACCATATGGGACACCGGGATTTGAACCAACCACCTTTGGTCCTGGATCGGCTGTTTGCAGGCAAACGCCGCTGTGCTATCTCTCCGGGCCCTCAGGTTGACTTTTAGACTTGTTCATTGGGATTCCAGCTTGAGCGTTTTGTTTCTAATTTATCAAGATCACACTCTCTCTTTCTCTTTCTTTTTCTCTCTCTTTCTCTCTCTCTCTCTGGACTAACTTTATGCTCAGAATTCTTTGGGGGATGATTATGATTCTCATATTTGCTCATCTGTTATTCTCCACACTTAACATGACGATAACCTAAACCTTTTTCTTAGAGGTGTGGCATGACCATCGTCTGGAAAAAAAGAGAAAAGAATCTGTGAGTATGTATAATAGTTTAGATTACCACTGACCAGGGACAGTTGATGAAACAACTAAGTATTTGTCCATAGATGATCTAAGGAAGTATCATTTGTTTTGCTTTGTTTTGTTTTATTTTTGCGATTTCAACACACATGGATCTCTTTTGGGAAGTACTTTGCTCTAGACATAGCAATTTTAAAAAGTTTGAAAACAGAGGCCAGGGAGAGGGCTCCAAGGGCTAAACCAAGGTTTTACATGCCCCAGCTCCGGCTTTAATCCTTGGCAATGCATGGTCCTGTCCTGAGCAACACTGGAAGTGGATAAGTGGACATAGAGCTGGATGGAGTCCCTGAACCCCACCAGGTATGACAACCCCCTCATCCCAAACAACAACAACTATTACCACACTGCTTTAAAAATCACTATAAATTACATCTTAACTTAAATTAAAATTTATTAATATAACTGGATTTTACAAAAGGTTTTCATTGCCTCTATATATACAAAAGAAGAAATATATCACTGGTTTGAACAGACTTGCTTATTTCTGAAGAAGGAAACTTGTAGAATGAATATGAAAAGTCTTAACATCACAGTGTCTTGATATTAACCTGTCATGAATACAATGATATCTAAAATTTGTTCTTTATGTACCATTACTTAGCTTAGTAATGTATAGTCAGACAGTGGATCTTTTTGAGAAGCCTCAGATTAACTTTTGGCATATCAGTTACTGAAGGGATGAAAGGTGTCATTTCTGAGATTAGAATTCAATTCTGAGCTGCTAGAAAGTCACATTTTAAAGTCTTTTTTGCAGTTCAGTATTTCACTCTGTAGCCATCTTTACCCCTGAGTAGGCAATTCTCAGGAGGTGCGTTTCTTTTTCTCTCTAAAGTTCTACCAGGCAGAATGCCGTGCTTAACCAGTCAGAGATATTTTGCAGAGTCTTTGAGTTTCTTTACTATCTCATGCAATTTCTATTCATATTGCCATTACTATACATTGAGAAAATAAGACTCTGAATGTACCCCTCAAAACCTTATTTTGACTGAAATTGAGATAAGCAAGGATAAAGTGTTACTTTCAATTTTATATTTTCTCTTTTAGCACAAGATATGACTAACTTTATTATTTTTCACTTACAACAGCATGTTGAGTTGTAAATTATTCTTCTTTATTTCCTATATATGTCATCACCTCATTCTATTGGTATTGGTTATATAGATATATTGAGTCAAAGGTATAAAGATGAAAAGTTGAAAATGTTGGCATATTGTAAAGGTGGATGAAAGTATAAGAAAAATTAATCTTGCAGTCAACCTATTTTTATATTAAAACACAAATATGAGTAAAGTAAAAAATATTCTTCCTTAAGAGAAAAACTTGGCATCATAGAAATGCTATCATTTATTGGTGCTTTTTGGCACCAATATGTGCTAAACAATGTAGTCACTTCTTTTATGGAGGAGAAATCACTCCCAGCAGGGCTTGGAACACATGTGGTACTGGGAATTGAGTTCAGCTCCTACAAGCACAGGATGTGCTCCAATCCTCTAAGCCATCTCTCCAACCTCTC
The DNA here is from genome assembly GCF_024139225.1 of Suncus etruscus. Lineage (NCBI taxonomy): Eukaryota > Metazoa > Chordata > Mammalia > Eulipotyphla > Soricidae > Suncus > Suncus etruscus. The sequence continues at coordinate 46,635,647 of NC_064858.1, forward strand.
ACTTTTTATTCATTCACTCATTTACTTTCTCAGCTATTAGAAATATTTATTAGGCCTTCTCAGAGCACATTTTAAAGTACCAAGGGTCAATGATTGAAACAAAGTTTATCCTCTCATAAGTAGACATTCTTGGTCAGAGGGAGAGCAATAGTACAGTGAGTAGGACACTTGCCTTACACATGGTCAATTCAGGTTTGATACCTAGCAACTCTGCCATTAGTGATTCCTGAATGCAGAGCCAGGAGAAACCCCTGATCACCAGGGGTGCAAACTAACCCTTTCCAGTGAAAAGACATTCAAATCTTAGAAGTGACTAAGCATATAAGATATATACTTAAAATTTGAATGTGATGTTTTATATGTATCTTTTCTTCTGAATAACTTCATTTAGCAAGAAACAGGGCAGATTTCTTCCCTGAGAAAAGTTGAAATGAAAAGAACAAGATATGCATAAAGAACATTCTACCATACCAACATGGCTAGTGATTAATGACTATTTCATAAAGGCAGTTTTCAGCCTATCAGAGATATTAATTTTAATTTTGTGGAACAATGATGTTCTAGAATAGGCTCTATGAAGTGAGTGGATTAATCTATTATTCTACATTAGTGCCATGTTTAATATGACCTATTTACATGCCATTTGATACTGTGAACTATAAATTTTAAACTTTCATCTTTGTTTTATTTTCTCTAAAGTTTTTTTCCCTAGCATAGTGAGACAGTATTTAAAAAACTAAAAGAAGGAAATAAACAGACTTTGCATTCAAGGAAAAAGTTCATCTTTATTCTAAATACCAGCTGAGGATCCCCATGAGTAATGTCCAAGGACTGCCAGCTATTTCTTTGTTCCCTTAACTACATAGTAAGTTTTCATAGATTTGACCATAAACTTTCACTTATTTCTTATCACCAGCTATTTAGCTATATTCCTACCACCAACATAATTAGAAGCATCATGTAATGATTTTAAAGGTCCAATTCTAGTGGTTGAGGAGAAAATAGCCTTTCTATGTGGGACCATTTAAGCATGTAGAAAATTACACCAACATAATTATTCATAATATATCTGATGTAGAATGTGGGATGTGCCCAGGCCTGAAATAATGAGACCAGAATCAGAATAGAACACAGAATTCTCTAACAACTCACTGGAAGTGGTGGAGGCAGATACTAAGGAGTTTCCAAAAGAGCAGGGTTCCTTACAGGGGCATAGTAAGAAAAAACATTCAGTGATTGGTGAGAAGAAGAAGTCAAGAAGGGAATGGTATCACTGGTATGGTGTTCTTTACATGACTGAAACCCAAACACAATCATGTATGTAATCAAGGTGTTTAAATAAAATATATATATATAAAAGAAGGGTATGGTTCTTGGCTGTAAATACAGAGATGCACATCAAGGCTAGAAGCAGCAGTGCACTTAGAAGAAAGGTCTGGTTAGGTAATGAAGGAAGAGTACTGAGTGGCTGAGACATTTTGGAGAAGGAATTGAAAAGATTAAAATTTTAAATACATATTCATATTCAACTGAGAAGATGTTCTTGTAGGTCATGTGCATATTTCTCTGTTAGAGTTTCTGTTTTAGGTTATATTGTGGAGATTTAGAAATCTGATTATCAAGGGTTTTAGATTTAGATATCTTTGGTTTGAGGGCTAGTTATCTTGAAATAGTTTAAATAGTATAATTGGCAATTTAATTTTTTTGCAAAGATTCACAAGGTATATATTAAGTTGGTTTCTATCAATTAGGAGACCAAAATTCAGAGCTGTGAAAGCCTCATCCAAGAATAAAAAGGTAAAAATAAAAATGATGAGGAGGAATTTAGAATCCAACCACTGGCACTCTCCAGGCTGAGATAGGCACATCTCCTATCCATCCTCTGAAGGTACCACCTCTCCTGGTTTAATTCTCTGCCCTGAGGTATGAAACACTCAAGTAAGATCCCAGAAAAAGTTCCCAACAGGGTGACATTGGTGGTATTCAGATAGATTAAGAGATAACTGCAAATTCAGAGCACGTTCAATTCCAAGTTGGGCACACATATGTTTTCTGTCTCTTTTCTTTTACCCTTTCTGCTGCTCTTGGAATTTAGGAAGCAATAGTTGTAACAGAAAGTTCAGCTGGGCAAACTGGAGTCCAGAAACTGAATATAGAGAAAGGTAATTAGGTTTCAGTAAAAGTATTTTGCAGGGGTGGGGTGAGGGAAAAAAAAGTATTTTGCACTTAAGTGTTTGGTTCAGGCTAGGCTGGCTCAATCAAGGTGTGTTCTGCATTCAGTTGAAAATTCGTTTTAGTCATAATAGTAGTAGCAGTAGTATTAATATTAGTATTATTTGTAGTAGTAGTATCTCAGGGGAAGTAATAATAATAGAAGTACTAATAGTAATTGTAGTAACAGATAATGGTAAATAGCAGAAGTAACAGAAGTGGTAAGTAGCAATAGTAACATTGGCCCTGGTAGAAATAGTAGTTGCAGCAGCAGGAGTAGAAGTAGTTGAAATAGTAGATGACTGGTAGTGGGAGTAATAGTTCATACAAATTTTGCACACAATACATGAAGGCACTGTTCCAAGTTTCATGTCTACATTTATTGAAGTAATTGTCACAGTTCTTTGATATAGACACTATTACTACTCCATTTTTAGATAGAAGCACAGTGAAAAAAAAATGACTACTCAAGTTATATAACTAGTCTCTACCAGAACCAGGATTCAATCTAGGGAGTTTATAGGTAGAATAGATACTCCACCATTAAACTGACAACAACAAAGGCAGTACAACTATTATAATACCCATAACTTAAATAGTATCACATTACATGTCTAGCATTTATTAAACATTCAATATCAGGTGTTGTTGTATACATACAAGATTTACTTCTCATGAAAGTCCTCTAAACCTTCATTTTTATAGCCTTCATTTTTACAAGAGAGGATATTAATGTCTAATTAAGACATTTCTTTCTATCCTAGGCTTCCTCCTAGGATTGGTGCTAACCCAAGACCACCAACTACAGAACTGATTAAAACAACAGTGATGAAACAGAACTTCTAGAACCATAAAGAAAGACTCCATCCTATGGCCTGCGCAAATACCAAGATCTCTAGTTACAGAGCCCGAGTTTATCATCCATTACTAAGCGTAAAGTTTCCAGACTCCACAAGAAGACTAGGGGAGAATCAAAGAGCATTTATGGAGCCTGGAGTTATTCCCATGACAGTATACTTCAAGGGTGGTGAAACCCTGTATCTCTTAGGCCAAGGGAATTCCCTTCCTAATCTCCCAAATATTTATTGTGCCTATGAAAAAAAAAAGCACAAATTAATTTTTTACTTGTTATTGTTTCTTTTTATTTTGTTTTGTTTTGTGTTTTTTTTTTGTGCTCTGTTTTGTTTTTATCTCGGGACAGTGGTTATTGTTTGGTTGTTGTCTTTATTGCTGTGGTGCTTTTGGGGTTATTGGTTTGATTTTTTTTGTATTGTTGTTATGTTTTTCTTCCTTTTTCCCCTTTCTCCTCTTAAATTGATATTTATAGACTCTAGAAGGACTCCCATTTTTTGCTTGCTTGATTCCCACCCACCCCTTTTTTCTTTCTTTCCTTCAAACAGAACCACATAACTTGAACCATCTTGTTCCATTTCACAAACTGAGGGGGCAATAATGGAGGGTACCAAGATCAAACAGTCGTATTAATATTGAGTATAAATAAAAAGTGATCAGACTTAGGTACCAAATCCAAAGTCAACGACAACTGAATTGATACCCAATCTACAACAAGCTAGACACAGGGGACCACTCACACTAGCAGCCCAGGGGGCAAAGGAGGGAGAGATATGGGATGCATGCTGGGAACAGGGGTGGAAGGAGGACAACATTGGTGGTGGGAATGCCCCTGATTCAATGTCACCATATACCTAAAATACTGCTGTGAAAGATTTGTAATCCACTTTGATCAAAATAAAAAATTATTAAAAGAAAAAAATAAGTCATTTCTCTAGGTAGGAGGGTACACATCTTGAAGGAAGAAGGGGAGGTGAGAACTCAATAGTGATAGTGAACCTAGAGCTTAGGACTTAAATACACTTGTTTGAAGCAGAAGCCTTTTTTTAAATCTTCATTCTCTTTCTGCTGGCTACTCCCTTAGTAGAGCATGGTCTTCCAATTGAGTAGTTCTGTCAAAATGGCAGCTCAGTATTCTTGCTGTACCCTGTGTCCTGGCCAGAATTCTCAGCCTGTTAATCTGATATGAATGAGCAATTCCTGCACCTCTTCCCTCACAGCTGAACTTCTCTCAAAGCTAAATTGGATCCAACTTCAGAGTTCTCCGGAACACCTGGAGAACTCATTAAAAATGTAGATTCCAAGCCTGAGGGAGTCAGAGTCAGTGAGGACAGCTTCGAAAACCTGAAGCTTGAGAAATACAAACATGCCTCTGTAATTCACATCATCCTCAGGACACATACTGAGCAAGATTCCAACATTTATTTCCATAACCTGACAATCAGGGACATGTGTAGAAGGGGTTAAAGGCCCTCTCCTGTGTAGAGATTGGAGAGCAGCAAACCCCCTAAGGCTGATTGGGAATTTTTGGTGACTTGGAATAAAAATAGCACCCTCTTTCATTGACCTGACTCCACAGCTAGAGGTCTGCTTTGTTATTTTTGTTATCCAGAGATCAGCTTTTTGAGTCTTTTTTTTTTTTTTAAGGAAAATTAAGGGTACAGCTTGTGGTATTCAGATGCTATTCCCAAGTCTGTGCTCAAGGAAGATTGCAGTGCCAGGATGGAACCAGGATCTCCTGCATGCAAAGTCTGTGGCCAGCGCACTGAGCTGTCTCACTAGTTCCCTTTCTGACTCTTGAAATGCTGTTTTGAAGATGCAACATATTGATTCTTACATTAATAGGGTAACAGGGAGATGTTAGTCTAGTCATATAGTAATTTAATAGTCAAATCTTTTGGGGGGTGTTGAGCCACACCCGGTTGTGCTCAGGGGTTACTTCTGGCTCTGTGCTCAGAAATCACTCCTGGCAGGTCTGAACTCAAACTCAGGCCCATCCTGAGCCTTACCTCTATGCTATCTCTCCAGCCCAGTCAAATTATTTTAAATATTTTTCTTGTTTCTGTTTTTTTTTATTTCCTCTAAAGAAAATCCTTCAGATAGTAGATGTTGGTGTACCTAGGTGAGACTCTGGATTTGGTGTAGATACCTAAGACCCACCCATTTCTGGGAGGGGTCTTGGGAACCGGATATTAGGTGTGACCTTACCTGCAAGACCTGGCCCATTCCTGGGAGGGGTCTTGGAAAAGTTAGATAAGCCTTGTACCGAGGGAATTCGGGCCTTTCGGCCCTGCTGAGCTCGCTGGCTTTGGGGTCTCTGTTTCTGGTCTTGGACCAGGATGGAGGCCAAAGGAAAGATGGCTAACAGGAGATAAGACGCGGGGCTAGCAAAGTAATGCTGTACTTAAAAGGTTTTGAGATAGGCCACACACATGTGGTGAATAGGGCATGAATAAAAATGATGCTTCCTGAGGCCTGCCTGTGAGTGAGTGATTTCGCCTATCACCTGGGCCTGGGACCAGCCGGCTAAATGGGGAATGCAAAGCCACGTGGCCTGGGGTGGCATCCACTTCCATCCAGCCCCATCGTTATTTATTTGATACAACAGTAGACATAGTTGATTATATTTGTTTCCAGATAATGAGAGCAAAGTTTTTAAAAAAAGAATAGAAAGGCAAAAGAACAGAAAAAATAAAATTTAAAAAGAAAGAAAAAAAGAAATAGAGTAGTAAGCATATTTGTGAAAATGATTGTATCTCCAATGAAGTTATTAATACAATGGCAGAGGCTTAATAAGCTTTTGTTAAAATAAATAAGCTTTTGTTGTTAGCTGTCCATTTGGTTACATTGGTATGTCCTCTAGGGATTACAGCATCAAACAAATTAAGTTGTCCAGAAATTTAAAGCACTACTACTGATATTGCAGCTTTTTAGGGTGTATTCTTAGCCACCAGACCTCCTAGAAGAAGGAGGATGCAGGGGGCAGGGTGCCCATAATTGCTACCAAAAACCCTGGTGATATTAGGCCAAAGACCAACATATCTGAAGTTTGGTCAGATTGGTGTCTCCAAATCATAAAGGGGTGGTGAGTCAGGATCATAAGCAAAACTGTGATTCTGGGTAATGAAGGCAATCTATGGAGCTGGCCCAGTGTGAACATGGCTACTGCATTTGTGGACATGGTTACAGTTCTCTTCTCTTCACCTCCACCAGTATTTGTCAACTCTGGACCTCATGCATGCTAAGCCTGTGCTCTATCATTTGAAGAAACCAAGCCAGACCCCATAGCCAAGTCTCTTCTGAACATAACTGAACATACCAGGCATTGTGGTTGGTAATCAAATTCCAGAGCTAAGTGAGGACCAAAGCCTCATTGCAGGAACTCAGGGAAAAGGTGCAGAGATAGTCATCATTAACTAATAATCATATTGACTGCAATTCCATTAATTTCTGTCAAGGAAACATTCATAAGCTCTAGAGAAGAGAATCTTACCCATTTTGGGAAATAGAACCACTTCTGTGTCTCAGTTCAATCTTTAAAACTTGGGAATAAGCTTTCTAGCTTCACATAATTGGAAATGAAGTGGATTAATCTATCAGAAAAGATTATATCAGAGTAAAAAAAAGCACACACATTTAAAAAAAGTTAGCAAGGTCATTTCTAGGACATGTTAATAACTAAAAAAAATCTGCTTCCAATCTTACTTCATGTACACCAGTGATATCTCCAGATCTTAAGATCTTTCACCATATTGAAAACTTTAATAGCTGGGCAGGTTCTTTAGAATTTCTGATCAGAGAGGAGATCTCAGATCGAAAGGCACTCATGTTCAACTTTCCTCTTCATATCCTCATGTATGCTTCCTAGAAAACCCACAACACCCAAATTTGTTTTCTATAAAGCATGAGGTTTTCATCATCCATTTATCATGCCATCTACTTTATAGTATGTTGTCCAATAAGATTTTTAATAATTTTTAATTAATTTTTAATCTTTAATTTTAGCAAGATAGTTTTGCTATATGATTTTGCTATTTTATTTATACATTAAAATTCTTTTAGGTTAAACCCTGATTTTGAGTTCCAGAATATTTATTTATTTATTCATTTATTCATTCATTCAGTTTTTTTTTGTTTTTTTTTTTTTTTTGAGAGACCACATCGGCTGTACTTAGGGGCCTATGCTTGATTCTTGCTTAGAAGTGCTGGAGTAACACATGTGGCTGGGTATTTAGCCCTTGTCTCCTGAATGCAAAGCATGTGCTCAGCCTGTTGACATACCTCTCTGGTCCCTGAGATCCAGAATTTTTACATGTCTGGCAGGAAAAGATTTTCCAGAAAGCAACAAAAGCAATAACATTCTTTTTTTTTTGTTTTTTTGTTTTTTGTTTTTTTTTTTGGGGGGGGGGCACACCCATTTGATGCTCAGGAGTTACTCCTGGCTAAGCGCTCAGAAATTGCCTCTGGCTTAGGGGGACCATATGGGACGTGGGGGGATCGAATCACGGTCCTTCCTTGGCTAGCGCTTGCAAGGCAGACACCTTACCTCTAGCGCCACCTCACTGGCCCCAGCAACAGCATTCTTAATCATATATTTTTATAAACTCATGCCTCACATTCTGCAGCCAACCTGAGTAGGTTTTATTTTTTCTGAAGGATAATTAAATATTATTATAGTGGCTACTTTTGCCCAAAGCAATTTCTTTAACTTGGAATTCATAACGATGACCTCAGCTAAAGAAACATAAAGTTCAAGTACACGAAAGTCCAGATTTCCCACGTGTAATTTCTTCTTTTAAGGATGAAAGAAATCAACCCTTTGTACTTTTAAACAGAGATTTAGTTTTTTCAAATTGCAGAGCCCTTTTTATTGCTACATTAAACTTTTCCTCTAAGATCTACCTTAGTTATAAGACCTGGTTTCTAGATAGAAATAATAGCCAACACAGTCAAAGGAAAAGAGAGTAAGAGAAACCTAATGTTTAAACTATCGAAAATTTAGTTTTCTTGGGTGAAATGACTCCCAATATCTGGCTTTTGGCATATGTGTATATTTAAAAATATGAGTTTATTGTAATAATCTTTCACCTTGAGTATATGAAACAAAGCTTTTTGGCCAAGTCTCATGACTTCCATTCATGTATAACTATAAAGCAATTGCTTATCAAACAAATCCTTGGTGGGTTTTTATTCAGTTTTTCTTTTTAATGTACACATATGCCCCAAACCAGATTTTGGGTGCCATTTTATACAAGAAAAGAATTTTTCAGAGTTTGCCTTTGGTAAAATACTTATGTCAAGTATCTGTGTTTTATTTTTGAAGGAGCATTCTATGTTCCTAGGACCTTTGGCTACCAAAGAAGAAAAGGAAGTGCTAAAAATAATGCTTATCTCTCTCTCTCCCCCTTGGTTTATTTGCTGGGTTTTATTTTCCTCCCATTTTCCTTTTGTCCCAGTGTGATCTTGGCGATGACCAATTCAGGGAAAAGATGATGTCAAACTTCTGTCAAGTGAGCTATATGGAGGGGAGATAATTAATGTGCTCACCCATCACAATGATTGATTCCAGGCTCCACATTCATCAGCTGCCTCATCATGACTACCTTCACTCAGCCCATTGCAGGGCGACTTGTCAGCTCTGCAGCACCACGCCTGCCATGAGGACGCAGGATGCTCCTCTGTGGAGAGTGGTAATGGGGTCTGAGTTATCATGTTGGGCTCTCACATTTCCAGTTATCAGGTCCTTAAGTGCAAAGTGCCTATAAGGAAGGCAAAAGGTCCCTCCTCAGACAGGGGGCCAGTGGCTAAAGGAGAATGTCCTCATCTTGTGAGCTCATCCATGTGGTCTGTGCTGAGTGATTGTCAGATAATCTAAAGGCCCTGAGCTTGCCATGGTAAATTCACAATTCTAGTTGGTAGTGAATTTATCACCCAAGACAACGTCTTTACAGATTTCTGTCTGCATCTTTGTAGCAGGAGAGGTAACCTCAGGATAAACACTGTGTGTCCCTGGAGTATCTGTTTTATTATTCCAGGAGATTTCAAGCCTTTTAGAGAAAATAAATGATTTTGCTTGATGCCCAAGGCCAAAGTTAGATAAATCTTGGTTGTGGGGAGATAAAGAAATTTCAAAAGGTATCTTGTGTCCTGTGGCAAGCCACTCTCATATTTTCTGGCCCCACAACCTTTCTCTCCCTCCAGGTATTTCAGTAGGGAACTTGGAACAAAACATGCTCAAAGGCATGATCTGTTAGTGAATGATGAAAATAAAGGTGATAAGTCACAAGAATCATTAAAAAAATAAAATAGAATTTATAGGACTGCCATGAAATGCATTTGCTACTGGAGTCACAATATAAAAAGTTTCAAAGCTGCAGCCCAGACTGATAAATTTTGGTCACTTCTTCCTCTATATAACAGTCATGAAAAAGTCCCTAAGATGAAGAAAACAAGTACTTTGGGATGACTGAGAGTGGACATTTCTGATGATGAATAGGGACAATAAGAAAGAACATGCTTACTTCTCCCTCAGCCCTGTTTCCTATTTTTCCTGAAGCAATCTCTAAATTCTTCATGATGAAAAATATAACCAATTTGAGTCTGGATGTGTGTATGTGTGCATGTGTGTGGATGAGTGCAACTGAGTATTCTTGTATATTGTACCTGAATGTAGTTTAGATTATACCTATAGAATGAAAAAACATTTAAAAGGTGATTAACTTTTTATATCCATTTCAAGGTATCTTTGTTTCAAGGTCTTTCAGTTCCTTAGTTTTTTGTTTTAAACCATTTACACATAAACTTGTTAGCATATTGGTTTCTAATCTATGTTTATCTATGGGATATGTGTGTGAGTGCATGTGTGTGTTATAATGCAAACACTTAGGAGCATATTTGTATGCCTGCATCATCTAGTTCTATGACCTTTGCCTTTATTAATTTGTTTTCTTTCTTCCTATTTTTAATGTTGCCTTTAAGATTAAAGTCATTTTTCTTCTGCAGTTGTAGGTGAATGGTGGGTTGGCTGCAAAAAAGAAAAAAAAGAATATTTTGATAAGACATTTAAAAAAATTGCTAGCTTTATAAAACTTGAAAAAAACACATATTCAGTGAATAGTGAAATATGAACTCTGTCTCTTTCATAAAAACAAAGATTATTTAGTAGGAATCAAAGTGATTTCAATTATAACTAATATTTATAAGGCACTTGCCATGAACTTAGAAATATTTTTAGTACTTCAGAGATATTCTCTTTTAATTCTCACAACTTCTGTTAGCCAGAGGAATTTCTATTATCATAATATTTGTAAAGCTGAAACAAAGACTCATATAGATCGAGTAGTATGTTCAAAGTGCTATAAATAATGTACAAAAGTTTTAGAAAGTTGGAATTATCTCGTTGGCCATGTAATCATTGTATCATCCCTAGAATTCACATTTGTTGTGTGACATTTTCAGTTGTGCTTGGGGACCTCTCATAGTTCTGCACATCAGGGTCATTTCTGGCCATGAGTGGGGAACAATGGGACACTGGGTATCAGATGTAGGTCTCATTTCTGCAAAGCAACCCTCAGCCCTTTGAGCTTTTCACCAGCCCTAAATCCTCTTTCATGCACTCCACTGACTTCCTCTAATAATGAATGAATATATAAGAAAATAAAGATTTTTTTTGTTTGTTTTGGGGCAATACCTGACTCTGTGCTCAGAAATTGCTCCTAGCAGGATCTGGATACTATATTGGATGCTGGGGATCAAATCTGGGTTAGATGTATTGAAGCAAATACCCTAACCACTGTGCTATCACTCCAGTTTCCAGTGAAGGAAATTTGTAAGCATATCAACAAGGAGCACTTTTTAAAAAATAGTTTTATTATTTATTTATTTATTTATTTGCTTACTTATTTATTTATTTTTAGTTTTTTTTGGGCAACACCTGGCTGTGCTCAGAGCTGGCCTCCTGGCTCTGCTCTCAGAAATCTCTCCTGGCTCGCTAGACCATCTGGGGTGCAGGGAATCAAGCCCAGGTCTGTTCTTAGTCAGCCATGTGCAAGGCAAACACCCTTCCACTGTGTTATCTCTCTGGCTCCAAGAGGGAGCACTGTTTGTTTGGTTTGGTTTTTGGGTCACACCCGGCAGTGCTCAGGGGTTACTCCTGGCTCTACACTCAGAAATCGCTCCTGGCAAGCTCGGGGGACCATATGGGATACTGGGATTCGAACCGATGACCTTCTGCACTTTTTGTTGTTCTTGTTATTGTTTTGGTTTTTTTGGGGGGGATGACCTTCTGCACTTTTTGTTGTTGTTGTTGTTGTTGTCATTATTGCTTCGGTTTGTTTTTGTTTTTGGGCCACACCCGGTAATGCTCAGGGGTTACTCCTAGCTATGTGCTCAGAAGTTGCTCCTGGCTTGGGGGACCATATGGGACGCCGGGGATTGAACCGAGGAGGTCCGTCCTAGGCTAGCGCTGGCAAGGCAAACACTTTACCTCTAGCGCCACCGCACCTGCCCCAAGAGGGAGCACTTTTAAAGAATACCACAGTTAATTTTCTAGCCAGCATCCCAGTTGTTTTTAGGCATGATCCTTAAGAAAAATAATTCTTGTGATAGACTTTTATATCTTATTTTCTTGGCTTCATTATGATTTTATGTGGTTAATAAGCTAGACAAATAACATCTCATTCCATTATAGGTACTGGGAGAGAGTAACAGAGAAGCAGCAGCATTAGGAGCATGAAAGGGGACTTGGGTGAACTTATGATCATTTCTTTGAGGGCACATATGTCTTTATCAAACAATGTAGGTCACCATCCATTTGGTCCCTTCTTCCCTATTCTATAGATATTCAATAGGCATAATTAGGGAGATATGCACTTTACTGCTTCACTCCAAGATCAGATGTGTTTCTCCAAGAAATCTTCAGTATCATTCATCTAAGGCAGTTTCAGGTGAAGCAAAGAGTGTGCAGTAGGTTATATTCACAGTCCTGGGGTTCAGCTCAGAGTTGTCCCCCTTTCATAGTTTTCTGGCTTTCAGCATGTTACTAAGTCTCTCTCTCTTTTTTTACTTTATTGATTGATTGTTTTTTCAACCACACACAGAAATAGCCCCCAGCAGTCTGAGGCACCATATGGTATGCTGGGAATCGAACTGGGTACCCCCACCCCAGGCTGGCCACATGCAAGGCAAATGCCCCACTGCTAAGTCTCTCTTTTGCTGTGAAAGTCTTGCAAACTATTTCAGCCAAACACAAGTGTGTAGAGACAGAGAATGATTGTTCATATGAGTGATTTCCACCTCAAAAATAAAGCACAAATATGGAAGAGAAGCCACCTAACACATCTGACTTCATTTTCTTCTAACAGTAAAGATCCACCTTGAGCTTGGTATTCATTGTTCTTATCCATGTCTTGAACAACTTGTGCATTGGGGGATGTAGTGTGTGTTTCTGTGTGTGTGAGAGAGGATGAAAGATGTGTGTCTAGGCAGACAACAGTGCTATTATTTAACACTGAGAAAAATACATACATTATATTTTCATGTGGACATGCTCTTGCTTTATAATATAATTTTCTTTTTAAATTAAATTTTATAGATCTTCCCCACTGAGAAAGTTTAGGTTCTCTCTTGAATGCTTCTCTTCCTCTACCTTCCCCTCTCCCTCCCCTATCCTCTCTTTCTTCCTCTCTCCTCCCCTCCTCCCTTTCTTCTACCCCTTTTCCTTTCCTCTCCCTCTCCATTCCTCTCCCTTTTTCCCTCCTCACATGTCTCTAAGTTAATTTTAATTATTTTTTGCTTCTGTTTTTGGGTTACTCTCGGTGACACTCAGGGGTTACTCCTTGCTCTGTGCTCAGAAATTGCTTCTAGTAGGTTCAGGGGACCATATGAAATGCCAGGAATTGAACCTGGGCTGTCCCAAGTTGAACATGTGCAAGGCTGTGCTATTGCTCTGGTCCAGTTTTTAAATTTTACTTCACTAAAAAATTCAATTTTTTTATTTAAAAGACTTATTGAAGGGGCCGGAGAGATAGCACAGTGGCATTTGCCCTGCAAGTAGCCGATCCAGGACCTAAGGTGGTTAGTTCAAATCCCGGCATCCCATATGGTCCCCGGTGCCTGCCAGGAGCTATTTCTGAGCAGATAGCCAGGAGTAACCCCTGAGCACCGCCCATGTGGCCCAAAAACAAACAAACAAACAAACAAACAAATAAAAGGCTTATAGAAGTAAAGAACTTAAACAAAATAGTCTACTTATAAATTGAGAGAGGCATAGTGTGAGGTATAGTGTAGATGCCTAAGAAGATTCCATTTCCTTTCTGTCCCTGATGAGCAGTGTTCTTTCTCTAGGAAAACAAAGAAGCAGTCGCCACTTGCTTGACTCAGTTGTAATGAATATATTCCTATTAGTATCAAAATGACACCATGTAGGACAGGCAGGCTAAGCATTAGGATCTAATGTTCTCTGAGACAATCCAGTCTATATAGTTGCCATCATCATTTCCTTCTGGCTCTTGAAATGAGAATTAAATTTCTGAATGTACAAAGTTTACTAGAGCATTTTAAACACAGGCACTCTAAAAGTCTCTTAATCATCTCTGGTAAATATATTATACAGAGGCATAAAAATAGCATTATAGGGGTCGAAGAGATAGCATGGAGGTAAGGCATTTGCCTTGCATGCAGAAGGACAATGGTTCGAATCCCTACATCCCATATAGTCCCCTGAGCCTGCCAGGAGCGATTTCTGAGCGTAGAGCCAGGAGTAACCCCTGAGCACTGCCGGGTGTAACCCAAAACAAACAAACAAACAAACAAAAAATAGCATTATCATTTAATGTACTTTCTTTTTATTTTCCTCAATCTATTCTTTGTACAGTCATGTGTAGAATTCTTTATTTTTGTTATTTTATATTTAATTTCATCTGCTAAAGCAAACATATTGTGGAATTGCCAATTACTTTATAAATATTTAAACCATGCATTTCTTTCATTGAGCTGATTTTTTTTTCTGGAATCTCAACAAATTTCTATCAATCATTTGCACTATAAAATGTGATAGTTTAGAAATCTTTGATATATTTGATTTTAGTTTCATTTTATTTTGTTCAGTTCTTTTAAAATAATATCTTTATTTAAACACCATGATTACAAACATGATTATAGTTGGGTTTCAGTCATAAAAAGAACAGCCCCCCCATTCACCAGTGCAACATTTTCACCACCAATGCCCCCAGCTCTCTTTTTTAAAATAACATTTGTCCTAATGCATGTATTTGCTTATATAATGTCAAAACATGTTGCAATGTAATTTTAGTGAAATTTGCTCTCATTTTTCTAACATTATTTTTGATACCTAACATTATTTTTGAGTTCTATAGAGTAAATAATTTAGTTTTTAATGAAATATTCTGTTTTTCACAGATGATTTGTTGCACAAAAAATAGGCCCACAATCATAGAAATCACAAATCTTACTTCTCATAAACATTAAATAAAAAAATTCTTATAAATGCAAGATAGTAAAACAAGTTGATTCATATACTAAGAGTAAATGGATGGTAAAAATTGTAGAATTGGTATCTAAAGATCTATTATTTTCCAATTGAACTTGACTGCCAAGAAAAAGCCTATAAAGTGAGGATGGCAGTTATGTGTAAATCTAATTAATAACCTTTCTGAAAATTCTATTTATACTAAGTGATTAAAAATGAAGCAGAGTAAGAGGAAATACTAGTCTATAAATTATATTGATATAGAGGTTCAAGTAATTGTTGAAAAGATAATGCTGAAAGTATCAATTATAATTTTCTTCAAACAAGTTTATTGAGAGTTTTTTTAGGTATATTGTAAAGCACTATTACGACTCACTTTGCATCATCCTTTATCTCTTTTTCATGTCTTTTATAATATAACCTCTTGTAGGTGGTGTTGAAAATAGCACATCTATCAGACAATATTCTTCAACTATTTTTATATTTTATAACATATTGCCAAGTATTTATCTGAATTAAGTATTTTATTTATTTATATTGTATTTATTTATTTATTTATTTGGTTTTTGGGTCACACCTGGCAGCACTCAGGGGTTACTCCTGGCTCTATGCTCAGAAACCGCTCCTGGCAGGCTCGGGAGACCATATGGGATGCCGGGATTCGAACCATGCAAGGCAAATGCCCTACCTCCATGCTATCTTTCTGGCCCCCTGAATTAAGTATTTAAACTGAAAATTTGAGAGAACATTTTTAGCTTGGCTCCAATACTTCATGTACTATTAATGCAACAATCATCTGATGCTTGGTAATACATGAACAAGGAAATTACTAAAGCAGTAAAACTAACATCATTATTTGGCATATGATAATTGAAAATATTAGAAACTTTAAAAAGTCAGTTATTTCACTTCTTTGTAAAAATAACTTACCCAGGAATAAGTTGAATATTGTTTGTCTTCTATTCATGCCATTTCTGAGCATTATTTCTAGACCTTAGCAAATTGTTATTACACCTTTTAAGTTTGGATCTGTTCCAGAATTTTATCTTCTATAATTTCAATGCCATGGAAAGAACCTTGGTAGATAGTACTTTGTGAAGAGTGGATCTTATGTGGGGAGGCAGAGAATAGGGGCTTTTCCCAGCAGTCATTGGTCCCCAGACTTGTACATCAGTGTGGGGCTCAAGGATACATTACTGCTCCAACCTTTTGGTGCCCTACCAGGGACTATCCACCAGGGTAACCTTGGTAGATCTCAGGAGTGCTCAGTCCTAATAGCAGAGATGTCCTTATGAAGTTCTGTGGTACTGAAAATTAAACTGGGCCTGGTGAATGTAGTGCAGGTGCTTTTCCAGCCCCTCTGGAAGAATTTTTTTTTGGTTTTTGGGTCACACCAGGCTCTAACTCTGCACTCAGGGGTCATTCCTGAGTGTGCTTAGGGATCATATGGGATGCTGAGAATTGAACCTGGGTTGGCTGCATGCAAGGCAAAAAGCTCTACCAGCTGTTCTATTGCTCTGGCCCTGGAAGATATTTTTAATGTGCATATTTTTTTCAGGTGACTTCCTTTTTAGAGGAAGTTCTCCCTTTTTTAAAGGGAATTGTGTCATATTTAAATACTCAAAGACTGTGCTCAGGAGTGATCTTTGGTAGTTTGGGGGATATATGTGCTGCTGGGAACAAACCAGGATCTACTATATACAAGAAAAGGGTCTTAACTTCTTTATTATCTTGGTTGCACTTTGGGACATATTTTGGTTTGATTTTTGGGCCATATCCAGAAACTAAGGCTTACTCTGGTTTTGTGCCCAGAGATTACTCTTGATGGTGTTCAAGGGACCATAATGTGTAATGGGTATGAAATCTGGGTTTTTCTTGTGCAAAACAAACATCCTACTCAGTGTACTATCATTCTGGTCCTTTGGGGGCATTTTTATCCTCAATTGCAACCACATTTTCCCCCTTTATATCCATAAGGTCTTCCACCTGTATTCCTATAGTGTTTTCAACTATAGTTGGGTGAAACTTCCCATCCACGGCAGCAAATGAACCTTTCTAATTTGCATATAAATTAGACTTTACTTCCAGATCAGCACTCACAGCCTATGCAACCACCATGTTGTTTTGTTTATTTGTTCTGTTTTCACCCTCATTAACCCATTTTTCTTTCAGTGATCTGGTTTTGTAAACTATTGAGTTTATCACATGGCCTTATTACTGAGAGAAACATGCTTTGTTGTCAGGTTGGAACTGAGGGGACAGATGCCTGTGCCCAATGAAGAAATAGACTTTCAAGAAGTGATGGATCTCTTATCATGATTACAGTCTTATTTTTATGCAGTGAAGTCTTTGATGAAGAGCTTGAGGACTTGTTTGAGCTTGGTGGATTTACTCATAGCTAATATATCATAGTAAATAAAATAGGGAGTGTGTCATTTTTAAAATCAGTTTAAAACTGGGGCCGGAGAGATGGCGCTACAGATAAGGTGTCTGCCTTGCAAGTGCTAGCCAAGGAAGGACTGCAGTTTGATCCCCCAGTGTCCCATATGGTCCCCCCAAGCCAGGGACAATTTCTGAGCACTTAGCCAGGAGTAACCCCTGAGCATCAAATGGGTGTGGCCCCCAAAATAAACAACAACAACAAAAATAGACCCAAAAATCAGTTTAAAACTGATTTTATTGAACTAAAACTTGGTGACAAATTTGCCAGTGTGAAAGCCATGAAATGCAGATTGCCGGAAGTCTTTCCTTTGTTTCCTTGGAATAATTATTACAGTCAATGAGAATAACATAAAAATTTAGAGGCATCTATTTTTGTGGGTCACCAGTTTGTGTCTTCATTTTAAGTTAGAAATAAATAGATGGTTTTATTTTTTCCAGAGTAGAATATTAAGAAAATATCATTTAATTTGTAGTTAGTATTAAGAACTATATTGATCAACTCACCATAGACATTTTTTAATTGGCATTCCATTTAATTTTTCTAGGAATATACTTGAGTATTATTATGATCACTATTGATCATGACTGATTATAATAGTAAACAATCCTAATAGTGCTAACTATGTGTTGCATAATTAGCCAGCCATGTGTTTGTTTACTTAACATTCATGCTTAAAGTTGTGTGTAAAACAATGGCATCTTACTCATGAAATACATAAAGTTCAGTTTTTCACAAGTAGGACTAATGGCTAAAATGCAAATTATATACAGAACAATAACATACATACACATAGAGGCAGCTCAATTATGCTACTTGGATAAAATAAATTTGTTCTATTAGGTATTGATTTGAACATACATAAAATTTTCCTGTGCCAGTGCTTGATTTAACATGAGAAAAGATGGGGCAGGTGCAGTAGCACAGCGGTAGGGCATTTCCCTTGCACACAGCAGACCCAGAATGGACCTGGGATTGATCCTGGGTCTCCCAAGCAAGGAGTGATTTCTGAGCATATAGTCAGGAGAGACCCCTGAGCTTCACTGGGTGTGGCCCAAAAACCAACCAACCAAACAAACAAACAAAAAAAAAAACAACCCATAAAACCACATGAGAAAAGGTTTTGCAAATGCAGAAAACTGCACACAGATGAATTCAGTTGTTTAATAATAGATACAATGCATATGGATACACACTTCAAACTTCTACCAGCTATGTTTCCACCACATGTGTCACAGGCTGCACATACCCACACAGTGTTACCATATTCTGTCACATTTCAGAAATATTCTCTCATTTCACAACTGTCCACTGAAAATTTCTGATGTTCATTTTAATTTTTTTATTTTTTAACTTAATTTTTTATTTTTTATTATTAAATTATCTTTATTTAAACACCGTGATTACAAATATGATTGTAGTTGTATGATTACAGTCATGTAAAGAACTCCCCCCTTCACCAGTGCAAGATTCCCACCACCAATTTCCCAGATCTTCATCCTCCCCACCTCACCCACACCTGTACTCGAGACAGGCTTTCTATTTCCCTCATTCATTCACATAGTTAGGATAGTTCTCAGTGTAGTTATTTCTCTAACTGCACTCATCACTCTATGTGGTGAGCTTCATGAAGTGAATGCTCATTTCTACAAACCACCTTCCAAGCCTCTTTGAAGGTAAGCTGCATTTTTTGGGTAGTATTTGTTTATTAATCATTCCATCTGGGAAAACCCGCATCACTCTTTTTATAATGTTCCTATCTCTTTTGTGTGGGTCATATATGACAATAAAATATACATATTAAAAAGACTGATGATCTTTTTATTGTGTGAATTTGCAAAGTGCAATAATTATTTAATTTTACTCAAATGAACTGACTTTGTTCATTTAAAACATTTGTAAAAATACTTCAATTAGTTTAGGTCCTGTTTGAACACTCATTTTAGGGAATTCTTAGTTCTATTATCAATATCTTTTCATTTTGTTCTGGAAGTTCATCAATTTTTAAATAACTTTTGTTGGAGACTACATTTGATGGTATACAAGGATCTTTCCTGAGGAGACTTTGGGGGACCATATGGGATGCAATGGATTGAATCCAAGTCATAGGCAAACAATTTAGCCTCTGTACGATTGCTTCAGCACAACAGTTTATCCTAAGATCACACTCATAGATGAAATTACTTTATTCTAATCTTTTCCCATATAACTTACTTCAAGTAGCATAATTTCCTTAAGTTTCATCTATGGTGCAATTATTTAAATATATATATGCGAATATTTATATATCACAATGGGCATATCTTTTCCAACCTAATAACTATAATGCATATATGACATTTATCTTCCAAGATAACATTTATTGGTATAAAGTTATCAAAAATGTAAATACTGCTACTTAGTCCATTTTATGATGTTGTTTGTGGGGTCATTAATCATCCATGTGTTAAAATTTGGGGAATAAAAAGAGTCAAACTTGGGCCGGGCGGTGGCGCTGGAGGTAAGGTGCCTGCCTTGCCTGCGCTAGCCTAGGACGGACCGCGGTTCGATCCCCCGGCGTCCCATATGTTCCCCCAAGAAGCCAGGAGCAACTTCTGAGCACATAGCCAGGAGTAACCCCTGAGCGTCACAGGGTGTGGCCCAAAAACCAAAAAAAAAAAAAAAAAAGAGTCAAACTTGAAAATAGTCTAAAGACTCACAATCTACACTGACCTCTAAAAAATACATTATTCCAGTGAAGGAAATTTGCCTATTCTGACAGTACATTCTGGAGTTGTTCTTATGAATTTTATATTTAGAAATTAAAGTTCATCTCTTCCACTTTGGATTTTCTAGGTCAGTTGTTCTCAAACTTCAATGTGGCTTGGAATTATTTGAAAGGCTTATGAAAGCACACAATACTGAATTACTGAGTCAAGTCTAAGTAAGTGTCCAAGAGCTCACATTTCCAAGTCTCCAGGTGATGTTGGTCTCAACTTCCTCATTAGGCTCAGTACACTTAGGGTCTATGATGGGTTTTATTTTTAGTGGCCCATGAAAATGATCTAATGTGAATTGCTTTTATAATCAGAAGGAACTGGAAAGATAATCCAAGGGAAAGAGCTCTTGCCTTACACTTGGCTGACCCCCGTTAGATACCCCACATCCCATGTGATCTCCACCAGGAATAATTTTTGAATACAGGGCCAAGAGAAACCCCTGAGCATTGCCGGATAGAGCACACAAAACAAAACAAATCAGAAAAAAATAAGGGCATAAGAGTGAATGCAATGAAGGCTACAATCCTCGTCTTCACACCAACAGAGTCATAAAATATAAATTTCATTTTTATTTTTAGAAAGGAAGAGTAAGTAGAGGCAAAGATTCCCAGGCCCAAGCACAGCAGGAAAAGGGACTGAATGATGCTGCCGTTGCTGCTGCTGGCAGGAAGCACGTTGAAAACCACTGTTCCAAACAGACGGATCTTCTGGGATTTGTTAATGTTCTGCATTTTACTTGAATCTGTTTTGACCCTGTGCTATTTTTATTCAGAAGAAACCATGTTTTCAATCCCTCTCTACCATGCAAAGGAAGTTAATGGGACAAAAGGCTCCTTTAAGTTCAGAAGCAGCTGTGGGGCACAAGAAAAAAAAAAGCAGAAGAGTGTGTCAATGTGGTAATTCTTGTTCTTTCTCAGGTCTAACTTGTGCTTCTATGATTACAAAAGAGTTAAATTTAAATATTCAGCCCAGGCAAGAATAGGAATGGGAAGGCAATAGTTTTCTCACAGTGTGTGTGTGTGTGTGTGTGTGTGTGTGTGTGTGTGTGTGTTGGTATGGAACTGGGACTGTTCCAAAATTACTTTCCAAGCTAGGGTTCATTTGTTCTTCAAAAACACCTGTTGAACCAGTGTTGCAATATCGTTATATCTGGTAGCAATAAGGATAAACAGAGTGCATCCACACCTCATAAATCAATCACAGGAAAACAGTAGAAGTCAACAGTCCCTGTATTGTCCTGGGTAACTCCAGTTCAACTTCACTGCTCCTCCACCCAGAATCCCTACAGTGAGAACTCCAAAGGCTCAAAAGAGAAAATGAAGGCAATTAATATTGCACCACAGCATCTTAAGTATTTTCAATACCCTGCTCCATTAGTATAACTGCCAGTAAAGGAGTTCTCATTAAAATGCATGCAAAATTATTTTAAAATACTTTATAGTTTCATTTTGGAAAAAAATAGAGAAACTGTTACTGACAAACAGAAAGGAAGAAAATTAAAATAATCCATAAGCCCACCCCTTGAGATAACCATTGGTATCTTGGTGTTATTTTTAGGTAGTTTTGATTGCTTCATGTATAGCAACCTTGAAAATATTCTGTACTGTTTGCAATTTCACCCTAACGTTTAACAATATATTACAAAATCTTAAAAATCACCTTGTTCCCGAGATGTATTTTTAGAAGTTACTCTATATAGCATTTTTGTTCTTTGTTGTTGAAATTTAGTTTATTTCATTTTTTGGTTAAACAATTTTTGGGTGAATACTTTTTATGTGTGTGATTAAATAGTAATTCTTTTAAATCATGATTAAGTTGGAGTTGCTGGATTAGAGATACAGACATATTTATGGCTTCCAAGTCATATTTTCAAATTGTGCTTTTGCTCTAAGAATTCCAAGTCATTCTGGGGAAATGATGCTATACTGTTCTATTACCCCATATGAAAAGACCAAGTACTCATGGATACATGTAGCAAATATTGGGATCTGTAGTAAAATATACAAAATAAAATGTTGAATTTGGTATGATTTCAACTTCCCATTAAATAAAAATAATAAATCTACATACAAATGCATACACTATATAAGTACTATTGCAAGATTTTCTCCTACAAAAATTATTTCCTCATTCACCCATCTTTATTTACTAGGATCCCCTTACCTTTTTCTTCAACAAACTATAGACAAATGTCCACTTAGAGTCTTTGTGTCTCTTCTTTCCTCTTTCCAGAATGTTCTTTCCACAGTCAGGTTTTCACCATCCCCTCAGTTTCATTAGGTCTTCACCATCCCCTCAGTTTCATTAGGTCCTAACTGAAAGGTCATTGTCTCAGCAAGGCGTTTCCTGCCTATTCCCTCCCACACCACAGCCCTGTCAGAGCCCTTCAGTTCCCCTTTCTGCACACACTGCCTTTCACAGGCCAGAGTTGTGTGCTTCTCTCAGTGGAAGAAGCAAGGACAGAGATTTTTATCTGTCTTGATTTCTGTTGGATTCTAAGACTTAGATCTATAATTACAAACATGCAATACCTAACAATGGGAATTCATTTTGAGAAATACGTCATTGGAATCTTACATCAGTATGCAGATATTAAGAAGGGAATTACAGAAACCAGGAGATTGTAACCTAGTAGATGCCTCATCTATGTAGTACAGCTTATTGAGATCCTCCAATATTTGGGGTCAAAATTGGCTGAAAATTGGTATTGTGCCTGACTATAGTAGGCACCCAATGTCTATTTGTCAGGTAATTTAATTTCATGAGTAATTTTTAGCAATATTGAAGTATATCATACATTTAGTTTGGCCTCTTTTTTCCCAAAGTTATTTGCATAGAAATCTTTTCATTTTGGTATTAAAGGTATTTCTCACATTGAATGGCTCCATTTCCCTAATGAAATAAATACTCTAATATAGCCACTTTTCTTCTAATAAACATGAGTTTGCTTCAAATTTCTGTTATAAAAGAATGTTCCTACTATTTGGACTATTTTCATAGTGAAATCATTGTTTATCGGCAATATTTTATATATATAATTTCAGTGTGCTCTGCTTTTTGTGGCTAAAAGCATTGTAATAAATTAACACATTTTAAGATATTTGCTTACAAGTGAAATAATAATGGTTATTCAAAAAATGCATCAATATATCCATCAGATTACTCATCATTAAAGTGGCAGAAGGGAATTTAGTAAAGAAATTACTTAGTAACATGGGAGGGGTTGTTAAGGGAAACTAACAAGAGTCGGTAAAGCATCCACCCAAGACTGGCAATGGTGGGACACAAGTACGTTATGGAGAAGAAAAGGAGCAGTTATAAGATGTTCAGCAGACATGAGTTGAAGATCCCAAGAAAAATTCAGACAAGGAAAGACTGATAGCCCTCGAGAAACCACCAGTTAGTGTCTTGAGACTAGAGGAGAGTGGAGAACAAAAGAAAAAGGTTTCCTGGAGGAAATCCCAAGACTTCTATGGACTTCCTACTTCCACACCTAGTTAGCTTTCTGGATATAACCAGGGAGTTTAGTACCAAAGTGTAAATAGTAGCTAGTTCTGTCCATGTAGTTCAAAGGTAGTATTGTGCAGGATACTCACATTTGGGGCTCCTTTAGATTCATAGACAAGAATGTAAGTGGCAACCCAAAATGATAAATTTCCAGTGGTGCAAACAGGAAATCATTGGGAGTACAACCTGTACCACTGTTTAAAGTACACTTGGAAGACAAATCATCCTTTGAATTTCTACTTCTGGTATTTGCTAGCCAGATAAACTTGGTCTTAGAGCAGTGCTATTCATTATGGGAACCACCTGCACAGTTTATATTTTCATAAGCTTAAAAAAAACTCAAATAATATTTAAATAAATAAAACTAAAATTCAGAATCTGGGAACCCAGATACCTCACAACAGATGAGTGGCTAATGAAACTGGTACATAGGCACAATGGAATATTATGCAGCCGTCAGGAAAATGAAGTCATGAAATTTTCCTATACATGGATAAACATGGAAACTATTATGCTGAGTGAAATAAGTCAGAGGAAGAGAGAGACACACACAAAATAGTCTCATTCATCTATGGTATTTTAGAAAAATAAAAGGCAGTATTGGAATAATACCCAGAGACAATAGAGATGAGGGCTGGAAGGACCGGCCCAAAGTATGACTCTTACCACAAAGAGTGTAAGTTCAGTTAGTTATCTTGACAATGGTAGGAAGTGAGAGAAATAGAATGCCTGCCTCAAATACAGACAAAAGAAGTAAGAGGGGGAGGAAGGAGTTGGGGACATTGATGGTGGGAATGTTGCACTGGTGAAGTTTTTATAACTAAAACTACAACTACAAACATGTTTGTAATCGTGGTGCTTAAATAAATATATTAATTTAAAAATAAAAAAAATAAAATTGATAAAAGGCAAAAATAATTCACTTGTCTTCTTGCTCTTGTTACACTTTGAGAGATCAATGACTTGTCACTATATTATACTATTATATAGCAGAGACATTTTTGCTGACACAGGCTTTTGTTTTGTTTTGTTTTGGGGCCACACCTGGTGGCAATCAGTGGTTTTTTTCTGGCTCTGCAATTATAATTTACTCCTGACAGGCTTGGGAAACCATATGGAAAGCTGAGGATTAAACCTGGGTCAGCTGTGTGCAAGGCAAATATCCTACCCACTTTGCTATCATTCTAATTCCTAAACATTATTGAATGGATCTTGCTATGATGATAAACATTGCCTGTCTATGGCTCAAATATGTTCTCATCTCATAGTGAAGATATTTCCTGCAAAATGCCTACAATACAAGTCAATGATGGTGCTTAACTAGGAAGCTAGTCTGGGGCTAACATAATATAATATATATATATAAGTTTATGTCTATATCTATGTCTATATCTACATATATTTTTTTCTATATATCTATATTTATATCTATATATAACTACCTACTTATACCTACCCACTACCCTTATCTATCATCTATCTATCTATCTATCTATCTATCAATCATCTATCTATCTATCTATCTATCTATCTATCTATCTATCTATCTATCTATCTATCTATCTATCTATCATTTACCTACCTACCAATCAAGTTGACAACAAATGGCACAGCCCAAAGTAGGCACTCAAGAAATGCTAACTGTAGTAATGATAATAGCAACAGCAATAGAAACAACAACCTAACTCTGTTGTATCAAATCCCTGTTAGATACTTCTGGCAATATAGTTATACAAGGATTTTTGCCAGAGCTGTGGAGGCTGCCAAACCTTAGCAATGATCACAAAGCTGCTGCTGACAAGAGCTGTGTGCCACTGAGCTCAGAGGTTCCATTTAGGAATATTCTCAGTGTTGATAGGAAGAGGTTTGCTGGCAGGTTTCTGTGGCAAGCATCATGTATGTCTCCTGTTGAAAGTACTGCTTCATCTAGAAATGGTTGGACTTAATCTCTTGACTAGGAGATGAGAGATAATTTGATGGAGAGATGCAGTTGGAATGACATGCTCTATCCATGCATTCTTTTCAAAAATCTGATTTTGTTTTCTTTTTCTCTGCAGACAAGATCTGGCTCATTCATCCATAGAAGTTATATCTACAGAAGCTTATATCCAGTTTTAATATTGTCTTTGCATGTTATGTCAAATAACTACTTTAAATTTGTGTTTTCATAGACTTGTTTAGGAGTCCATCATATAAAAGATATGTGATCGGAGGGAGGCATTATTTTTTGTGCTGTCTATAAAATGATGCCCAACTTTTGAAGTGGATTGTCTACCAAACGTTTCATTTGCATGTTTCCATATTCCAAAGTACTAACATTTCTTGTGCTCCTATAATCATTGTTTTTGTTTGTTTTGGAGTCTTACCCAGTTGTGCTAAAAATGTACTCCTGGATTGGCATTGATGGATCATTCTTGATGGGGCCCAGGGACTGACATGTGGAACTGAGAATAGAACCAAATTGGCTGCATGCCTTATCTCCTGTTTTAGCATTATGGCTTATATTATAGCTATTATTCACTCTACTTCAGACCTACCTACTTCAGACCTACCTATTGTAGTCCAGATGTATTTAAAAGAATAATGCATACACTTATCCATAGACTTTAAATTTATTCATAATTTAATTCTATCTGTAGTTATTTGTTGGATCACTCATTTATTTACTACTTTCACTCACCATCTTCTCTTAAGTATAAAGCTCTATGTTACTCATTGCTCATTTAAAAATGTCTCCTAGACATTTGAAAAAAAACTCTGGTTTAGATTAAAAGATTTTTAGATTATTTTTAATTTATTTTCTTGCCTTTTTGGGCAACATCTGGTGATTCTCAGGACTTAATCCTGACTGCTCAGGGAACTCTCCTGAAAGTGCCCAGGGACAATGTGGCACTGGAGAGTAAACCAGGGTCAGCCATAGAAAAGACCACTGCCTAAATCACTATACTTCTATCTAGCCATGTAAGATTTGAGGGAGGAATTGATTGGGTTCAAGGATGCTCCCTGGGGTGCATGGAAGACTATGTAGTACTGAAGATCTAATAAAATATGCTTCTTGCTTGTAAGTCATGTTCTCAGCATATTGAACTCTTTCTGTTAGATCTGATAGTTTAAAATGTAGGGTATAGGTGCCAGAGCGGTGGCACAAGTGGTAAGGTGTCTGCCTTGCCTGTGTTAGCCTAGGACGGACCGAGGTTCGAATCCCCTGTGTCCCATATGGTCCCCCAAGCCAGGAGCGATTTCTAAGCCCATAGACAGTAGTAACCCCTGAGCCTCACCTCATGTAGACCAAAAACCAAGAAAAAAAATGTAGGGTATAAAAAGTGAGTTGCAACTCTCTACATTATTGTCTAGTACCATGTTTACTATACTCCAAAAAACACAATATACTTGATAATCTCAGAGTGTCATGAGTGTAGGCC
Source organism: Suncus etruscus (assembly GCF_024139225.1). NCBI lineage: Eukaryota > Metazoa > Chordata > Mammalia > Eulipotyphla > Soricidae > Suncus > Suncus etruscus. Next base: position 46,662,326 of record NC_064858.1, read on the forward strand.
TTCTGAGGAGTGGCTGGTGAATACCGTAGACTCTTTCCAAATAATGTATAAACAATTAATTTTTAAAGAATTTCAATGGACTAAATCCAAGTATATATTCTGATACAATAGACTTAGAAGTATCAAATTTGTGATATGGTGATTGACTTTTATTGAAAAACATGTACCAAATTCGTATGTCTGCAGATGTTATTTTTTATATCAAATTCACAGAGACCCCTGAATTCTATACACAGGTTTTGGTAGGTGCTGGACCCCCCAAAAAACAAACACCTTCAACCAGGCTGTAAGAGAGATAATTCATAGGAGAAGTATTCAGGAGTGTCTGCATATAAATTATGACTGGAAGAACATGCCTGGCCATGGAATTCACCTTGGACATGTGACCTTAAGATCCTGGACCAATTTTTATCCACTCATTTTTTTTTTTTTTTTGGTTTTTGGGCCACACCCAGTGATGCTCAGAAGTTACTCCTGGTTATTTGCTCAAAATTCGCTCCTGGCTTGGGGGATCATATGGGATACAGGGGGATCAAACCTACGCTAGTGCAGGCAAGGCAGATGCCTTACTGCTTGTGCCACAACTCCAGCACCTTATATACACTCTTGTTACTAATTTTTAATACTTGAAAGTACTTTGAGACATGAGAATCACTAATATCCCTCCAAATTCATCTCCTTAAGGAAGTCAGTGTTAAGAATTCCATGGAGAGTAGTGGAGAATGCTGGATTTTTGTGCACTCACAGCTTTGAAGTTTTTAGTTCCAGGCCACTAGATTCAGGTGGAGAGTTGTGGAGGGTGGTATTTTGCCTTCGTGCTCTGTGGATGCTGCCTTTAGGGGTTGCTCTTCTGTACCCTGTATTCTCTCCCTAAAAATATATCCTGACTCATCTCCTCATTGAAGAATGTGAAGTCTTGCTAGACTCACTGAAGGAATGTCACAAAATTCTGCCTGGAAACCTTTGGTCATAACAAGGATCTTCTTATTTGGAGATGAGGAACTATTTGGAGACAGGATATATAAGAAAAGGATAAAGACAGGAAGCATAGTTGAATGATGCAAAAGAGAATTTTAACCATTCAGAGGAATCTGAGAAATTGTTTTTTTTTAATTTTATTTTTTATTAAATTTATTTAAACACCTTAATTACAAATATGATTGTGTTTGGGTTTCAGTCATGTAAAGAACACCACCCATCACCAGTGCAACATTCCCATCACCAATGTCCCAAGTCTCCCTCCTCCCCACCCGACCCCCGCCTGTACTCTAAACAGGCTCTCCATTTTCCTCATACATTCTCGTTATTAGGACAGTTCAAAATGTAGTTATTTCCCTAACTAAACTCATCACTATTTGTGGTGAGCTTCCTGAGGTGAGCTGGAACTTCCAGCTCTTTTCTCTTTTGTGTCTAAAAATTATTATTACAAGGGTGTCTTTCATTTTTCTTAAAACCCATAGATGAGTGAGACCATTCTGCATTTTTCTCTCTCTCTCTGACTTATTTCACTCAGCATAATAGATTCCGTGTACATCCATGTATAGGAAAATTTCATGACTTCATCTCTCCTGACAGCTGCATAATATTCCATTGTGTATATGTACCACAGTTTCTTTAGCCATTCGTCTGTTGAAGGGCATCTTGGTTGTTTCCAGAGTCTTGCTATGGTAAATAGAGCTGCAATGAATATAGGTGTAAGGAAGGGGTTTTTGTATTGTATTTTTGTGTTCCTAGGGTATATTCCTAGGAGTGGTATAGCTGGATCATATGGGAGCTCGATTTCCAGTTTTTGGAGGAATCTCCATATCGCTTTCCATAAAGGTTGAACTAGACGGCATTCCCACCAGCAGTGGATAAGAGTTCCTTTCTCTCAACATCCCCGCCAACACTGTTTATTCTCATTCTTTGTGATGTGTGCCATTCTCTGGGGTGTGAGGTGGTATCTCATCGTTGTTTTGATTTGCATCTCCCTGATGATTAGTGATGTGGAACATTTTTTCATGTGTCTTTTGGACATGTGTATTTCTTCTTTGTCAAAGTGTCTGTTCATTTCTTCTCCCCATTTTTTGATGGGGTTAGATGTTTTTTTCTTGTAAAGTTCTGTCAGTGCCTTGTATATTTTGGAGATTAGCCCCTTATCTGATGGGTATTGGGTGAATAGTTTCTCCCACTCAGTGGGTGGCTCTTGTATCCTGGGCACTATTTCCTTTGAGGTGCAGAAGCTTCTCAGCTTAATATATTCCCATCTGTTAATCTCTGCTTTTACTTGCTTGGAGAGTGCAGTTTCCTCCTTGAAGATGCCTGTAATGTCCTGGAGTGTTTTGCCTATGTGCTTTTCTATATATCTTATGGTTTTGGGGCTGATATCGAGGTCTTTAATCCATTTGGATTTTACCTTCGTACATGATGTTAGCTGGGGGTCTAAGTTCAATTTTTTGCAAGTGGCTATCCAATTGTGCCAACACCACTTGTTGAAGAGGCTTTCCCTGCTCCATTTAGGATTTCCTGCTCCTTTATCAAAAATTAGGTGATTGTATGTCTGGGGAACATTTTCTGAGTATTCAAGCCTATTCCACTGATCTGAAGACCTGTCCTTATTCCAATACCATGCTGTTTTGATAACTATTGCTTTGTAGTACAGTTTAAAGTTGGGGAAAGTAATTCCTCCCATATTCTTTTTCCCAATGATTGCTTTAGCTATTCGAGGGTGTTTATTGTTCCAAATGAATTTCAAAAGTGTCTGATCCACTTCTTTGAAGAATGTCATGGGTATCTTTAGAGGGATGGCATTAAATCTGTATAATGCCTTGGGGAGTATTGATATTTGATGATGTTAATCCTGCCAATCCATGAGCAGGGTATGTGCTTCCATTTCCACGTGTCCTCTCTTATTTCTTGGAGCAGAGTTTTATAGTTTTCCTTGTATAGGTCCTTCACATATTTAGTTAAGTTGATTCCAAGATATTTGAGCTTGTGTGGCACTATTGTGAATGGGGTTGTTTTCTTAATGTCCATTTCATCCTTATTACTATTGGTGTATAGAAAGGCCATTGATATTTGTGTGTTAATTTTGTAGCCTGCCACCTTGCTATATGAGTCTATTGTTTCTAGAAGCTTTTTGATAGAGTCTTTAGGGTTTTCTAAGTAGAGTATCATGTCATCTGCAAACAGTGAGAGCTTGACTTCTTCCTTTCCTATCTGGATTCCCTTGATATCCTTTTCTTGCCTAATCGCTATAGCAAGTACTTCCAGTGCTATGTTGAATAGGAGTGGTGAGAGAGGACAGCCTTGTCTTGTGCCAGAATTTAGAGGGAAGGCTTTCAGTTTTTCTCCATTGAGGATAATATTTGCCACTGGCTTGTGGTAGATGGCCTTCACTATATTGAGAAAGGTTCCCTCCATTCCCATCTTGCTGAGAGTTTTGATCAAGAATGGGTGTTGGACCTTATCAAATGCTTTCTCTGCATCTATTGATATGATCATGTGGCTTTTATTTTTCTTGTTATTGATGTTGTGTATTATGTTGATAGATTTACGGATGTTAAACCAGCCTTGCATTCCTGGGATGAAACCTACTTGATTGTAGTGGATGATCTTTTTAACGAGGCATTGAATCCTATTTGCCAGGATTTTGTTGAGGATCTTTGCATCTGTATTCATCAGTGATATTGGTCTGTAATTTTCTTTTTTGGTAGCATCTCTGTCTGGTTTAGGTATCAAGGTGATGTTGGCTTCATAAAAGCTATTTGGAAGTGTTTCTGCTTGTTCAATTTCATGAAAGAGTCTTGCCAAGATTGGCAGTAGTTCCTCTTGGAAAGTTTGATAGAATTCATTAGTGAATCCATCTGGACCTGGGCTTTTGTTTTTCGGCAGACATTTGATTACTGTTTTAAATTCATCAATGGTGATGGGGGTGTTTAGATATGCTACATCCTCTTCCTTCAACCGTGGAAGATTATAAGAGTCCAAGAATTTATCCATTTCTTCCAGGTTCTCATTTTTACTGGCGTAGATTTTTTCAAAGTAGTTTCTGATTACCCTTTGAATCTCTGTCATATCAGTAGTGATCTCTCCTTTTTCATTCCTGATACGAGTTATCAAGTTTCTCTCTCTCTTTCTTTGTTAGATTTGCCAGTGGTCTATCAATCTTGTTTATTTTTTCAAAGAACCAACTTCTGCTTTCATTGATCTTTCGGATTGTTTTCTGGGTTTCCACTTCGTTGATTTCTGCTCTCAGCTTTGTTATTTCCTTCTGTCTTCCTAGTCTTGGGTCCTTTTGTTGAGCATTTTCTAGTTCTATTAGCTGTGTCATTAAGCTACTCAGTTAAGCTCCTTCTTCCTTCCTGATGTGTGCTTGCAAAGCTATAAATTTTCCTCTCAGTACTGCTTTTGCTGTGTCTCATAAGTTCTTATAGTTTGTGTCTTTATTTTTATTTGTTTCCAGGAACCTTTTGATTTCCTCCTTGATTTCATCTCGGATCCACTGGTTATTGAGCATGAGGCTGTTTAACTTCCAGGTGTTAAAGTGTTTCTTCTGAGTTTCTTTGGAGTTCACAAATAATTTTAGAGCCTTGTGGTCAGCGAAGGTAGTCTGCAAAATTTCTATCCTCTTGATCTTATGGAGGTATGTTTTATGTGCCAGCATGTAGTCTATCCTGGAGAATGTCCCATGTACATTGGAGAAGAATGTGTATCCAGGTTTCTGGGGATGGAGTGTCCTATATATATCCACTAGGCCTCTTTCTTCCATTTCTCTCCTCAGGTCTAGTATATTCTTGTTGGGTTTCAGTCTGGTTGACCTATCCAGTGTTGACAAAGCCGTGTTAAGGTCCCCCACAATTATTGTGTTGTTGTTGATATTATTTTTCAGATTTGTCAACAGTTGTATTAAATATTTTGCTGGCCCCTCATTCGGTGCATATATGTTTAGGAGAGTGAATTCTTCCTGCTCTATGTACCCCTTGATTAATATAAAATGTCCATTTTTGTCCCTTACAACCTTCCTGAGTATAAAGTTTGCATTATCTGATATTAGTATGGCCACTCTAGCTTTTTTATGGGTGTTGTTTGCTTGGATAATTTTTCTCCAGCCTTTTATTTTGAGTCTATGTTTGTTCTGACTATTCAGGTGCATTTCTTGTAGGCAGCAGAAGGTTGGATTGAGTTTTTTGATCCATGTAGCCACTCTGTGTCTCTTAACTGGTGCATTTAGTCCATTGACATTGAGAGAAAGAATTGTCCTGGGATTTAACGCCAACTTTATTTCGAAATTTGGTGTGTCTTTTGGGTAGTCTTGTCTTAGATTAGGTCTTTCAGTTTTTCTCTCTCTTTTTTTTTTTTTTTTTTGGTTTTTGGGCCACACCCGGCTCAGGGGTTACTCCTGGCTATGCGCTCAGAAGTCGCTCCTGGCTTGGGGGACCATATGGGATGCCGGGGGATCGCACCGCGGTCCGTCCAAGGCTAGCGCAGGCAAGGCAGGCACCTTACCTCTTGCGCCACCACCCGGCCCCCAGTTTTTCTCTTAAGACTGGTTTTGTGTCTGTGAAGTTTCTGAGCTGTTTTTTGTCTGTGAAACCATGTATTCTTCCGTCAAACTGGAAAGTGAGTTTTGCTGGGTATAGTATTCTGGGTGAAGCATTCATTTCATTCAGTCTTGTCACAATATCCCACCACTACTTTCTGGCATTGAGTGTTTCTGGTGACAGGTCTGCTGTAAATCTCAGGGAAGCTTGCTTGAACGTGATTTCCCCTTTTGATCTTGCTGTTTTCAGAATTCTGTCTCTATCTGTGGGATTTGTCATTGTGACTAGGATGTGTCTTGGGGTGTTTTTCTGGGGTCTCTTTTGGTTGGTACTCTTCGGGCATGCAGGATTTGATCACATATATTCTTTAGCTCTGGAAGTTTCTCTTTAATGATGTTCTTGACCGTTGATTCTTCCTGGAAATTTTCTTCCTGGGTCTTTGGGACTCCAATGATTCTTAAGTTGTTTCTGTTGATCTTATCATAGACTTCTATTTTCATCTGTTCCCATTCTTTGGCTAATTTTTCCATTGTCTGCTCATTTGCTTTAAGTTTTTTGTCTAATCTCTCCTGCTGTATGGAATTGTTATGTATCTCATCTTCCACAGCACCAAGTCTATTCTCAGCTTCTGATACCCTGTCCCTGAGCTTATCCATTTTGTCATTCACTTCATTTACTAACTTTTTCAGTCCTGTTAGTTGACATGTTATTTCAGTTTGGAGTTTTGTGATTTCTGTCTTCATATTTTCTTGGTTCTTATTAGTGTTCTGTTCAACTCGATCCATGGTTTCTTGGAGTCCGTTGAGCATCTTCCATATTGCTAGTCTAAAGTCCTTATCTGAGAGGTTGATTAGTTGGTTGGTCATTATCTGGTCCTCAGAATTGTCATTTTCATTCTCTATGTCTGATGCTGGCCTGCGTTGTTTCCCCATTGTCACACTTGTATTGTGGGTTTTTCTACGTATTGTGGTGGTATTCATTGTCTATATGATGCAGGCAGCACACTCCTCTGGCTCCTCCCTTTCTGGATGGGCTGACTTGCCTCTAAGGGAGGGGAGTCCTCTGTGGATGAAGCCTCACACTGGGTCAAATCTTAGGCCCGAGCATTCAACAGAGAAGACAGTCCGGAGAGAAATATTTGCTTCTGTGATATAGCGCCGTTCTTAGTGTGATTTTTCCTTCTTGTTGCAATGGTGTTCTTTCCTTAGAAAAAGTGCATGGCCGTGTAGCGAAGCGGAGTTGCCGTGCTCCGCTGGAGCCTTTTTTTGCCCCACTTGCAAGAGTTTCACGCAAGAGGACAGTAGACAGACATAGACAGGTCACACTCACAGGTTTTCACAGTTGGGCCCCACTGGGCCGGTGTATTTTCGCGGATTTTCCCCGCCTGGTGTCACACACAGGGAGCCAGCTTTTGCAAAGCCTTGCCGGTTTTCATGCTCTGTTGTCCCTCCCTGAAAATGGCGTCTGGGCGAGGGAGGTTTCTGGAGCCTCTTTTTGCCCCACTCGCAAGAGTTTCATGCAAGAGGACAGTAGACAGACATAGACAGGTCACACTCACAGTTTTTCACAGTTGGGCCCCACTGGGCCGGTGTACTTTCGCGGATTTTCCCCGCCTGGTGTCACACACAGGGAGCCGGCTTTTGCAAAGCCTTGCCGGTTTCCAGAAATGATTCTTGAGCACAGCGCCTGGATCAATCCTCGAGTATCACCAGTGTGGCACAAAAACAGATCCGCCTTTTCTTTAGGAACATGGCTTGGTACTCCCAGAGTCTCTGGCTCCCAGGCCTGCACCCAAATCTGAGAAATGGTATTTTCAGTTACTTTTGGTGAGAGAAGACTTAAAGACGTTTGGTTAATAGTTTCAAGAATCTTATCTCATTTGGTGTTCAGAATCTTGCTTTGTTTGTTTTTGTATTTTTTGTGTGTATGGTGCGTTTTTAGAGCTTAAATAATTCATACCCAGTGGAGTTTAGGGGACCAAATGCAGTGGCTGGCATTGAGCCATGGGGTATGCATCTTCTCTCCAAAACTATCTCACAAGCTCCACATTTCCTTTGCATGCAAAGTTATTCATGAAAGGGGCTGTAGTAATAGCACAGTGGGTAGGGCATTTGCCTTGCAAGAGGCTTACCTGGGTTCAATCCCTGGCATCTCATATGGCCCCCGAGCACTGCCAGGAATGACTCCTGAGTGCAAAGCCAGGAGATAATGCCTGAGCACCACTGGATAGTGACCCAAAAAGCAAAAAAAAAAAAAAAGTTATTTATGAAAAATGAACCATAGAGAGATACAGAAATTTCTGGATATTTATAAGCAAAATCTTTAGTGTTTTCTCTAACAGTGTACTTGATTTCTCTCTTTTCTTTCCATTATCTACAACCAATTAGCATGACTCATTCAATAAAATAATTGGAAAAAATTGAGTATAGGGGCCAGAGCGGTGGTGCAAGCAGTAAGGCATCTTTGCCTTGCCCATGCTAATCTAGGATGAACCTTGGTTTGATCCTCTTGCATCCCATATGGTCCCCCAAGCCAGGAGCTATTTCTGAGTTCATAGCCAGGAGTAACCCCTGAGCATCAGGTGTGCTGCCCCCCCCCCAAAAAAAAAAACAAAAAAAATTGAGTATAAGGCCTGGTTTCTAATGATTGTGTATAATTTTATGCAATATGTAATCATTAATGGAACGGTATTAAAATATTACTTTGCTTCTGGCTTTCTTCACATATGCTACAAATTTCACCAAAACATCTCAATTTTTACTAATTAATATTCACTTATATAAATGGAATACCATTTATTAAAGTTTTCTCATAAGCTCTTTTCTCTGGAACTGCCAATAATGCTGCTATGAGTATGTACACACATATCTTTATATCTGCTTTTTTGTACATGTTGTACAAAATAGATATATGTACAGAATTATCAAGTGAAGAAATATGCGTATATTAAATTTTAATATAAATTATAAATTAGAAAATGAACCTAATTTACGTATCAATAAGAATTCTCATTCTCTCACAGACTTATCCAAACTAAAGAGTATATATATGAATATATATATATATATATTTGCATTTAATTTTTGCTAACTTGATAGCTGAAACTATTTGCTTACTGCTTTATTAACTTTCTTTGAATGATAGTTAAGTTAGACATCTTTCTCTATTTCTATTTGTTATGCATATTTATTTTTCTAACTCATAGTCTGTCTCCTTAACTCTTTTTCTGAAATCATAATCTTTACAAATCCTTTATACTGGATGGTTTATCTTTTTGTTATTGTTGTTTTTGGTTTTGTGGTCACACTTGGTAGTGATCAGGTGTTACTCCTGGCTCTATGTTCAGAAATTCCTCCTGACAGTTTTGGGGGTCTATATAGGATGCCTTAGATCGAACCCAGGGAGGACACATGCGAGGCAAATACGCTATGCTGTGCTATCACTATTTTTTTTCAGTAACTTTATTTAAGCACCTTTATTACAGGCATGATTGTACTTGGGTTTTAGACATATAAAGAACATCAGTGTAACATTCCCTTTACCAATACCCTCCTCATCTCCTTCCTATTCCTGGCTCCCACCAGTATTCCAGACAGGCTTTCTACTTCCCTCACTCATTGTCGTCATTATGATAGTTGTCAGGGTAGTTATTTCTTTAACTGCACTCACCACTCTCTGTCGTAAGCTTCATATCGTGAGCTGGTTCTTCCAACCCTCATCTCTATTGTCGCTAGGCATTATTACAATAATGTCTTTTATTTTTCTTAAAACCCATAGATGACTGAGACTATTTCTTTCCTGATATTTCAGTCAGCATAATAGATTCCATGTTCATCCATGAAAATTTCATGACTTCATCTCTCCTAATGGCTGCATAATATTTCATTGTGTATATGTACCACAGTTTCTTTAGCCATTCATCTGTTGAAGGTCATCTTGGTTGTTTCCAGATTTTGGCTATTGTAATTAGCACTGCAATGGTTATAGCTGTGAGGAAGGCATTATTGTATTGTATTTTGTGTTCCTAGGGTATCACTAAGAGTGGTATTGCTGGATCATATGGGAGTTCAATTTCCAGTTTTTTGAGGAATCTCCATATTGTTTTCCATAAATGCTGGACTAGACAGCATTCCCAGCAGCAGTGAATAAGAGTTCCTTTCTCTCCACATCCCTGTAGCACTGATTGCTCTTGTACCTTTTGAGGTGTGCCAGTTTCTGTGCTGTGAACTGGTACTTCATTCTTATTTTGATTTGCATCTCCCTGATGATTAGTGATGTGGAGCACTTTTTGTTTGTTTGTTTTGGGTCACACCCGGCAGTGCTCAGGGGTTACTCCTGGCTCTACACTCAGAAGTCGCTCCTGGTAAGCTCAGGGACCATATGGGATGCTGGGATTCAAACCACCATTCTTCTGCATGCAAGGCAAAAGTGCCTTACTTTCATTCTATTTCTCCGGCACCAAGGTGGAGCTTTTCTTATGTGTCTTTTGGCCATTTGTATTTCTTCTATGATAAATTGTCTGTTCATTTCTTCTCTCCATGTTTTTTTTATGATGTTAGATGTTTTTTACTTGTAAAGTTCTATCAGTATCTTGTCTACCTTGGATATTAAGCCCCTATCTGATGGATATTGGATGAATAGTTTCTCCCATTCTGTGGGTGGGTTTTGTATCCTAGGCACTATTTTATTTATTTTTTTTTTGAGGGGGCAGAAGCTTCTTAGCTGAATATAGTCCTGTCTATTTATCTCTGTTCCACTTGTTTGGAAAGTGCTATTTCTTCTTGAAGATAGCTTTAGTTTCACTGTCATGGAGTGTCTTATTTATGTGTTGTTCTATATACCTTAAGGTTTTGGGTCTGATATCAAGGTTTTGCAACTTTGTGCATGATGTTAGATGGAGGTCTGAGCACACTTTTTTTGCAAGTGGCTGACTAGTTGTCCCAACACCACCTGTTGATAAGGCTTTTCTTGGGCTCCAATTTGCATTTACTTTCTCTTTATCAAAGATTAATTGATTGCATGTCTGGGAAACATTCTCTAAATACTCAAGTCTATTCCACTGATCTGAAGGCCTATCTTTATTTCAACATTATGCAGTTTTAATGACTATAGCTTTGTAATGCAATTTAAATTTGAAGAAAGTGATGCCTCTATATTTCTTTTCCCAAGTGTTCTAGTTATTCACGAGTGTTTATTGTTCTAAATATATTTTAACAGTATTTGATCCACTTTTTTTGACGAATGTCATGGATATTCTTAAGGGATTACATTAAATCTGTACAATACTTTAGGGAGTATTTTTATTTTAATGATGTTAATACTGCCAATCTATGAGTAAGGTATGCATCTCCATTTGTTGTATCCTCTTTTATTTCCTGAAGCAGGCTTTTGTATTTTTCTTTGGATATGTTTTTCAAGCCATTGGTTAAGTTGACTCCAAGGTATTTGAGGTTGTGTGACACTAATGTGAATGGGATTGTTTTTTAATGTATATTTCTTCTCTATAATTATCATTGTATAAGAAGGCCATTGATTATTGTATGTTAATTTTGTAGCCTGCCAATTTGTTATATGAATCTATTGGTTGTAGAAGCTTTTTGGTAGAATCTTTGAGGTTTTCTAAATATGGTATCATGTCATCTGCAAGTAGTGAGACACTAATTTCTTTCCTATCTGTATGCCATTGATATCTTTTCCTTGCTTAATTGCTCTGGCAGGAACTTCTAGCACAATGCTGAATAGAAGTAGTGAGAGAGCCTTGTCTTGTACCAGTTTATTAAGTTTCTCCCTCTCCTTTTCTTTGTGAGTTTTGTTAGTGTTTTATTTATTTTGTTTATTTTTTCAAGGAGCCAACTTTTGCTTTTGTTGATCTTTTGGATAGTTTTTTTGGATTTCCACTTAATTGATTCTGCTCTGAGCTTTATTATTTCCTTCTGCCTACCCATTTTGGGTTCATTTTATTGATTATTTTCTAATTTTAAAAGCTTTGTCATTAAGCTTTTTAGATAGGCCCCTTCTTCCTTTCTGATGTGTGCTTGCAAAGCTATAAATTTTCCTCTTAATACCACTTTTGCTTTGTCCCCAAATTCTGATAATTTGTGTCTTCATTATCCTTTATTTCAAGGAATGTTTTGATTTCATCTCTGACCCACTGGTTTTCAGTAGTGAGCTGTATGATTTCCTTGTGTTAAAGTTTTTCTTCTGTGTCGCTTTGTAGCTCACCTCTAATTTCAGTGCCTTGTGATCTGAGAAGGTAGTCTGTACAATTTCTATCCTCCTGACTTTATGAAGATATGTTTTATGGGTGCACATCTTGGAGAATGACCCATGTGCAGTGAAGAAGAATTTGTATCCAGTTTTGTGAGGATGTGGTGCTATATATATATATATATATATATATATATATATATATATATATATCAACTAGTACCACTTTTTTCCATTTTTTCTTTTCAGAGCTTTTATATTCTTGTTGATTTATAGTCTTGTTGGTTTATATTTTTGTCACCATCTATCATTGGGTGACAGAGCTGTGTTGAGGTCTCCCACTATTATTATGTTGATATTGATATCTTCTTTCAGATTTGTCAACAATTGTATTAAATACTTTGCTGGTCCCTCATTGGGTACATATATATTTAAGAGTGTGATTTCTGGGGTAGGAGAGATAGCATGGAGGTAAGGCATTTGTCTTGTGTGCAGAAGGATGGTGGTTCAAATCCTGGCATCCCATATGGTCCCCTGAGCCTGCCAGGAGCAATTTCTGAGTGTAGAGCCAGGAGTAATTCCTGAGCGTTGCCGGGTGTGACCCAAAAACCAAAACCAAAAACCAAAAACAAACACACACACACACACACACACACACACACAAACCCCAAACAGTGTGATTTCTGTTTTACATGTTTTTTGATTAGTAAGAAATGTACATCTTTGTCCCTTCTAACTTTTCTGAGTCTAAATTTTGTGTTATCTGAAATTAATAAAGCAACTCCAGTTTTTAAAAGCAATTGTTTGCTTGGATGATTGTTCTCTAGCCTTTGATTTTGAGACTATTTTTGTACTGACTATTCAGATGTGTTTCTAGTTGGCAGCAAATTGTTGGATTCAGTTTCTTTTTTATTCATTTGACACTGTGTTTCTTTTCTTTTCTTTCTTTCTTTCTTTTTTTTTTTGTTTTTTTTTGGGTCATTCCTGGTGAGGCTCAGGGGTTACTCCTGGCTATGTGCTTAGAAATCGCTCCTGGCTTGGGGTACCATATGGGAAGCTGGGGGATTGAACTGTGAACTGTGGTTCGTCCTAGGCCAGTGCAGGCAAGGAAGACACTTTCCCATTTGTGCCACTGCTAAGGTCCCTACTCTGTGTCTCTTAACAGGTGCATTTAGTCCATTGACACTGAGAGAGATAATTGTCATGGGATTTAGTGTCTCCTTTATGTGGAAGTTCGGTTTGTCTGTTTGTCTTTATTGTCTTAAAGGTAGACCTTTTGGTTTTTCTTTTAAGTCTGGTTTTGAGTCCTTAAAGTTCCTAAGCTATTGCTTATCCATAAAACTATATATACTTCCTTCAAACCTGAAAGTGAGTCTGACTGGGTGCAGTATTCTAGGTAAAGCATTTATTTTATTGAGTTTTGTCACTATATCCCGCCAATGCCTTCTGGCCTTGAGGGTTTCTTTTGACAGGTCTGCTTTAAATCTTAAAGGATGCACCTTTGATTGTAATTTCTCCTTTTGATCTTGCTGCTTTTAGTATTCTACCCATATCTTTGGGATCCGTCTTTGTGACTAGGATGTGTCTTGAGGTGCTTTGCTTCAGGTTTCTTTCAGCTGGTACTCTTCAGGCATGCAGAATTTGGTTGCATGCATATTTCTGTAATGATGTCCTTAACTGTCGATTCTTCCTGTGTATTTTCCTCTTGGTTCTCTGGGACTCCAATGATTCTTATGTTGTTTCTGTTGAAGTTATCAAAGACATTTTCATCTGTTCACATTTTTTGAATATTTTTCTTTTTTATTCTTTTTATATTTTTTTATATAAATCTTTATTTAAGCACCATGATTACAAGCATGTTTGTAGTTGGGTTTCAGTTATAAACAGAACACCTCTCATCACCAGTGCAACATTCCCACCACCAATCCATTTATCTGATCAATTGCTTTAAGCTTCTTTTTGTTTGTTTGTTTGGGGGCCACACCCAATGATGCTCAGGAGTTACTCCTGGCTATCTGCTCAGAGATAGTTTCTGGCTTGGGGGACCATATGTGACACCAGGAGATCGAACCAAGGATCATCGTAGGTTGGCGCATGCAAGGAAGACACCCTACTGCTTGTTTCACTGCTCTGTCCCCTGTTTTAATGTTCTTTTCCAAGCTCTTTTACTGAATGGAGTTGTTCTGTATCTCATCTTCCTGCTCACTGATTCTGTCTTCAGCTTCTGTTTCTCTATTGGAGAGGCTTTCCATTGAGGTTTTCATTTCATTTACTGAGTTTTTATGTCCTAATTCAGTTTGGAGTTTTCTGATTTTTGACTTTGTAGTCTATTCAGCTTGATCTATGCTTTCTTTGAGTTTTATGAGCATACTCCATATTTCTTCTCTGAACTCTTTATCTGAGAGGCTAACTAGGTGGTTGGGACTTTTCCGTTCATCTGAAGTATGGTCTATGTATTGTATTGGTTTGCATTATTTCCCCTTGTCATATTTGTTGTGTGGTATTTTTATACATGTTGTGGTGGAGTTCATTTACTAGATGATGCACGTGGCCGTGAAGCAAAGTGGAGTGCCTGCACTCCTCTGGCCTCCCCCTACTTGGGAATTCCCAGGATACCTCCATCAGAAGCTGGGCTTCTGTGCTGGGGTTGGTTTCAAAGCCATAGAGATGATCAGATAGGTGCCCCTTGCAATGGAATTGGCAACCAGAATATTTTTTTAATATAATTTTTATTTTGATCATAGTGGCTTACATATTGTTGACAATAATATTTTAGGTACATATTTACATAAAATCAGGGGGGCTTCCCATCCCCAAATTGTCCTCCCTACCCCTCCGTTTTTGTCCTACCTCCCATTTCCTCTTCCCTCACCCTCAGGGCGGCTAGAATATGTGGTCCCCTCTGTATCTAACCTACTACTTAGTAGTCTTGCATCAGTTTGGTCTTGATGCCTCCCTTATTTCCTCCTGTAAGTGGGGTCAGGGCTAGCTAGTTCAAGTTGCGTGGTTTTGCCTGAAAAAGAGAAAGTAAATAAACTGGGGTAAGGGTCTAATACCCCGAAAATGGGCAGAATCCTTCTAGAGGTTCTCATCATCGATTTGGGAAGTGAATGAGAACAAGAAGGTGAAACACTCCACCAGTACCAAAAGAAGTGTCAAATATCCAGTGAGGACTCCGGTTATATCGATAGGCACCACAAAAAACAGATTAAAAATAATAATAAAAAAAATAAAAAACAAACAAACAAAAAAAAAAACACGCCGTGGTCTTGAAATAAGAAACATGGCGCAGCACAAAACGAAAGAAGAGAAAGGAAGAGAGAAAAAAAATAAGAATAATTGGGGACAACAATTTCAATAATCACATCCAAACAGAGAAATCGACCAAAATAGCTAGGTAAATAAAAATAATAATAACGATAATAAATGAAGGTAAGATATATATATATATATAATATCCAAGGTTTTGTGTTTTTTGTATTTTTGTTTTTTTCCCTCCTGCCCTGGCACAGTAAATATTGGGGTCATTCGAAAAGGAATTCGCTTGCCCTATGCGATATGGGGTTCCTCCGTCCTTGGAGTATAGTGTCATGGGATCAGCTCTTTGCTCAGGATCATTACTCTCCCGGTGGTGCAACCAGAATATTTTATAATAAATTATAATATTTATTGGATATTCTGCATTATTACAACTAAGAATTCTGCTGAAACTGAGGGACAGAGGAAATTCTCTTAGAATCTGGTCTTTTATGGTTACTTCTATTTTTTTAAAACTTTGTTTCTCCATAATGACTTCAAGTATTTCTATTTTAGAACTGTTCTCCAAGTTGATGATAACTGTTTCCCATTTAGTCTCCCAGGGGTAAAGTAAGGTGGGTAGGAGTGATATTATTATACCTTTTACAATCAAATATTTTCTTCATATGAGATTTATCTGTGAAATACTAGTAAATTTTTATTAAATGTTTTTCTTTGAAATTTCTTTTGTTGCTGTTGTTGTTTTGGTCTTTGGCCCACATGCAGAATTTTTCTGGGTTTATTTATCACTCTTTGGGATCACTTCAGGAGAGGGGCAGCGGTAACAAACTGGTGATGGATGATGATGAATCCAACTAGGGCCGGGTGCGTCATGCAAGGCAAGTGATTTATCAACTATTATTTCTCTAGTTGATGTCTTGTAAATTAAAGTTTTTTTTTACCTTTAAAGAATTTTTTACAAAATATAATGCATTATATATAGACTTAAAAATCTAAATTGTAGAACTGACACATAGTTTATGTAGTAAATATTTCAAATCCAACACTTCTCCTCTGATACTATTGTTTAATTTCTCCTCATTTCCTCATGAATGGCTAAGAATTTGGTCATAGAGTAAAATCAGCAAAAGAACAAATATTTGAGATTGCTTGTTTTAAGTAGTAACTTTTATTTACTTACTTATAAAAATTTGTGATTTAAACACATAAGCACTGATTCTTAGCTGGGAAGCCATTGGCACCCACTTGTCTCAGAGAAGACAGACACCCTCCCAAAACCACACCTATAAACTTTTTCTTATACATTATAATGTCAGCACCCCATATATTTATGCATTGGAAAACTCCTGAAACTCTGAGCATGACCACATTACTAGAGAAATGAAAAGCTAAAATGGATGAGACTCTCGGGGAATCAGAGAAGACACCCTCAATAGAAAGAACCTGATATACAGCACAGTTCACAAAACCCAATTATAAACAATTGGTTGTGCCAAATGAGGTCAGTCCCATCACAGTCTGATGCGACAAGAAGGTTGTTAAAGATCTCGAGTTGCTCAAATAAGAAATGGTGAAATATTGTCAGGAGAATCGGGCATCGTTCTCATTTATTGTCAAGTATTATAGGGGTGGATGAGAAATCGTTGATCATTTGTATCTGGTGATTTATTTTTCTATTCCTCTCTATACATGTATGTATATAAATTATTTTGTCCCATACCCCAGAAGACTGCATTAATGCAATAAGATTTCAATGTCAGTTGGCAGTTTTCTTTGTTTATCGCTACATCTGGCTGTGTAAGCTACTTATTTACATAGATGTTCTGAAAGGCATTTGTAAAGCTATCATTTATTCATCTTGAGTTTTCAGTTATCCAAATAAAAACAACTCTCCTTGGACATCAATGTGGAATTGTTGCTTTTGAAATCTAATAACAAGTGGGCTGCCTCAGCACCTGTGGAGTGTGGCTCATTCCCTCACCATCTAGAATTCTAATTGCCCATTTTGAGTTTTAGGAATGATAGGGGAAATGAATATGGAAAAGAAAGAACTAATTAAAAGATTAGTGGGTAGCTACAAAATGAATAGTTGCACCTTTGCTCCTTTTAATTTTTTTTGGCTTGGTTCAAACAGGTGTTGCACTTTTTATGTTTCATTTTTTATTTTTTTAAGCTTTGTTGTTTATATTTCATTTTCATGTTATATAAAAAGCCACAAAAAGATGAATATCCATATAAAATATCACATTATTGTCTTTCATCAATTTGAGGGTATGTTTTTTAAAAGACAAAGCATTGCTCCATATTGTTTCAAAACATATATATGTATTATCAATATTTTAAAAAGTTAATATGCTTAAATGAAACTCTGGGGAATAACTCAGAATAAATTACAGGATGCAAACACAAAGGAGTCAAGGTCAATTTGACATCTGAAATGAGAAGCCTGAGAATTTTTAAGAAAAACTATACTGTGCTGAAAAGAACATGCCAGTGGTAGAGCTGAATGACTATCTTTTTTTAAAAAAATATTATCTTTATTTAAACACCTTGACTACAAACATGATTATAGTTGGGTTTCAGTCATAAAAAGAACACCCCATTTCACCTGTTCAACATTGCCATCACCAATGTCCCAATGTCCCAATGTCTCCTTCCGACAACCCACCTGTATTTGAGACAGGCATTCTACTTCTCTCACTCATTGACATTGTCACCATATTTGTCAGTGTAGTTATTTCTTTAACTGCACTCAGCACTCTTTGTGGTGAGCTTCATATTGTAAGCTGGTTCTTCCAGCCCTCATCTCTTTTGTCTCTGGGCATTATTATAATAATGTCTTTTATTTTTCTTAAAACCCATAGATGCCTGCGACTATTCTGTGTCTGTCTCTCT
Organism: Suncus etruscus; assembly: GCF_024139225.1. Taxonomy (NCBI): domain Eukaryota; kingdom Metazoa; phylum Chordata; class Mammalia; order Eulipotyphla; family Soricidae; genus Suncus; species Suncus etruscus. The sequence goes on from NC_064858.1 coordinate 46,680,208, forward strand.
CCCTCTTACTTAATTCACTCAGCATAATAGATTCCATGTACATCCATGTATAGGAAAATTTTATGACTTATTTTTTCCTGATAGATGCATAATATTCCATTGTGTATATATGTACCACAGTTTCTTTAGCCATTCATCTGTTGAAGGGCATCTTGGTTGTTTCTAGATTCTGGCTATTGTAAATAGTGCTGCAATGAATGTAGGTGTGAGGAAAAGATTTTTGAATTGTATTTTTGTGTTCCTAGGTGTATCCATTGGAGTGGTATTGTTGGATCCTATGGGAGCTCAATTTCCATTTTTTTGAGGAATCTCCATATTGTTTTCCATAAAGGCTGGACCAGATGGCATTCTCACCAGCAGTGAATGAGAATTCCTTTCTTTCCACATCCCTGCCAGCACCTATTGTTTGTTCTTATTGTTTGTGATTCGTGCCAGTATCTGTGGTGTGTGATGGTACCTCATAGTTGTTTTTATTAGCATCTCCCTGATGATTAGTGATGTGGAGCATTTTTTCATGTATCTTTTGGCAATTTGTATTTATTCTTTGAGAAATTGTTTATTTCTTCTCCCCATTTTTTGATAGGGTTAGATTTTTTTCTTGTTAAGTTCTGTCAGTACTTGTATATCTTTGATATTAGTCCCTTAACTGATGGGTAGTAGGTGAATAGTTTCTCCTATTCTGTGGGTGGCTTCTGTATCCTAGGCACTATTTTCTTTGAGGTGCAGAAATCCTGCTGAATGATTATATTATGAAAATCATTTTTCATTTTTAATCAGAAAATTGTGTGTACAAGATGACACAATAACTAAGTGAAGAGTGAATAAGCCTCCTTACAAACAGGTTATTTTGTGTTGAATTGATTTGATGCCAGGTAGAAAGTCTAGATATATTTCCTCTTGAAATATTTGTTTAAACAAAGACTCTGAAAGCAAGAAAGCAATAAAACTTCAATAAAATAATTCCAGAATTTATGTTTAAAAAACTTGAGCTCTGCACCTAATTTTATCTTTCTGGAAAAAATTTTTGAGATGTTTAAATATTTTTTTATTTTTTAGCATCTGGGAAGGGGACATGGGACAAACTGTTTTTAGACGGATAAAGTAAAATAAAATCATGCAAATGTCTGAAGATTTGAAAATTTTGTAGATAATTTTTGCTCACTATAGGAACCAGGTCTTTTATGGTCTTTTGTATGTTGTGTGTTTTGTGGTGTGTATGGTTGGGACACACCTGGTGGTGCTCAAGGGTTACTCCTGGCTCTGCCCTCAGTAATTACTCCTGGTCAGTAATTACTTCTCAGGGTGCCATGGGTGGAATCTGTGTCAGCTGCAAGCAAGGCAAAAGCCATACCCCACTGTACTCTGGTCCTGGTATTTATTAAGACCTCACAAATTTTGCTTTCTTCAGTAAATTCATGCTTTGTATGTGACATGCCAAGCAAACAAAATCTATATGGAACCTCAGACTTCCAGTAACAAGCCAAAGACCAGAATGAAAGATTGAATGGAGATCATATTTGAGTATTTAACTACTAAAAATGTCTGATAATTCAATTGTTTGTTCAATGAAATATTTATTTATTGTCTGTTATAAGCTATTGGTGTATTGAAATTCCAATATTTTATATTGTAGGTCTCTGTCCCTTTTGTCTTATAATTTATTTGGGGATATAGATGAAATATGACAAACTGTTATTAAAAGACAGAGGATGAGGGTGAGAAAGATAGTATAATAGTACAACATAGAAGGCACTTACTTGCTTTATGTGCGGCTAATCGGCATTTGGTCCCTGGTACAATAGATGTTTCCAGAGCACCACCACGAGTATCTCCTAAGCACAGAGTAAGGAGTAATCCTAAGGACTACTGGATATTCTCCCCCCCCCCACACACACACAAAAGGGTCTGTATAATAGTATATAGCAGGTAGGGCACTTGCTTTGCATGCAGCAGACCTGGGTTCAATCCCCTGCATCCTATCTGGTCAGTACCCTGAGTCTGTAATGAGTGATTCCTGACTGAAAAGCCAAAAATAAATCCTGAGTACTGCCAGGTGTGGCCCCCAGAATTAAAAAAGTTAGAGACTCGAACAAAATTCTATTTTGGGAGAAAGAAATTTAGACCATCGTAAAATTGTCTTAGAGAGGTTCACATTGATTTTGATATTGTTTTTAAAGTAGATTTCGCTATCAAAGATCTATCTAGCTCAATGTATATGTGTTTGAATATGTATGTTCACATGTAATAACTTTTATATTTTTATAATTTTTCATTGAAACACTATAAAAAGATTTAGAAAACTTTCTTGAAGATTGGTGTTTGCTGTCTTAATTCCTAAAAAAACATTGATACCAGATTGTGCCTCAGACACAAAGAAAAATAAAGCAGCTAGTAGAAACATTTTCAAATTCTATGTTGATGTAATTAATCTTGCTATTTGGTCAAATAATGCAACTTTGTACCAAGTGTACTGGTTGATTTATAAAAGCAGTTTTGAAACTGCTTTTCAATGTAAAGGAAAAATAAAAAAAAATCTACTAATATGTACAATCTTATATAATGTTTATTTCTTTATTTTTATTGCCTAGTATTCAAGAAAGATCACCATCAATTTCCCAAAACCCTAGATCATAATTACTTTAAATATTTGATTCCCAGAAAAATGTGAGACTTGTAAGCTTATCTTTCTAAATAAATGTACTTGATAAAGAGATTTCATAAAAAAGGCAATTTAACTTTGGGTCTCTTAAGTATATATAAAATGAAAGAAAGACATTCAATTTTTAGTCTTTGTTTTCCTCCAAAGGCCTCATCTGCTTTTGCTTCTTTTTATTCTAATGGTAGTGGTCTATAATGCAATTTTAAAGCACAAAGATGGGATAGGGATGCTGAAGGGATAGAGCACATATCTTGGATATATGAAGCCTTAGATTTATTCCTCTGTATGTGGACCCTAAGCACTACCACTACAGCCATAAAAAAATATTGCATTTCATCTCTTCATTGGTTTCCTCTGGAATTACCCTACATGTATAATATCATGTATGACATAAAAGGAAAAAGACCTATAGAAAGTTATAGGTGAAATTGATCACAGAGCCATCAAGAAGATTTTCAAAAGTACTTAGCTTTGTTTATCTTACTGCTTACTTCAGTCAATACTTGGAGAAACTAAAATTGTCAGTGAGCATGTTCTTACAGAGAGCATAAAGCGTAAACCAGTCAAATATAGACATTATGCATCTTTTCATGGATACTGTTTATAGGGCCCTGAAAGGAAATTTGGGACTACTGAAAAAAAAAAAAACAAAAAAAACCTTTGAATTTTTCAGTGTAGGTTTTAGGTAACTTAAATATAAGAGCTATTCACAGCTATCAGGAAGCTGTAGAGCCAACTTAAGTCATCTTACTTAGCAATTAACGCTTCCTTATGAATGCAAAACAAATTAGCATCATACAAATATGTTGGGAATACATTCCATAAGGGTGTCTTCTTCCATTGTTATAAAACTACAGTGGAAACCAAATCAACTGATTAAGAAATCAAATAAACTTGATTAATCCTTGTGCACAATCATGCAGACTTGTAAAGCTCAAAATAAAAATATTTCCTGACAGAAAAGGATTTAACCCTCTATGCTATAGGAAACATTTAGTTTTATTTTTGTTTGTATATATACAAATATATACAATGCATATATAACCATATATATATATTTTTTTTGCTTGTCTGTTTTGGTGCTAAATTCAAATATGCTTTGTGCTTACTCCTAACTTTGTGCTCAGGGGTCACACCCATGAACCAGGGTAAGAGTTTTACTTACTGTAATATTTCTCCAGACATAGGAAGAAATTGAATTTTTTTTCAGCATCAAGTCCATAAGTTATGGGTATGGGAAGAAAAGGAATCCCCAGAGGAAGTGGGAGTGAAGGACAAGGGAGGTGAAACAAAGACAGGGGAAAGCTGTACCAAAGCTGTTTTTGGTTATCCATTTTAATGATTAACTGATGTTCATAGCTTCAGAATTTTTAAGGAAGTTTTTATCAGATGTGCCTGGGAGCTTTTAGCTGTGGAAGGGTGGTTGGCTCTTATTTCACATTGGTCAGGCAAAATTCATGGACATTAGCTGCCTGGTACTTTCTGATTGTGTGATCATTAATGGCATGGTTTCTCAGGGATGACCTAAGCTAAGAATCAGAGTTGAGTTGACTTATTTATTTCCAGCAGCATCTGTTAGAGTTGGTCAAAGCTTGAAACCAGTCGTTGCAGCTGTTGTTAGATTCAAGATGGAAGTGAAATAACTTCAAGACTGCAAAAGACTTGTGCTGAATATTTAAAATGTAAAGCAAACTATTTAAAATTAAAATCAAAAGTAAGACCTTTATACAGTGCATTTTACATTAACCCTGGGAAGCATTCTAAAGAATTTCTAAGAGAAGCATATGAAAAATGGATTTATGGTAAAAGCAACAGTTCTTACATCTAACATACTATGGTCATATGAGCCTTGCCAAATTTCAGTTTGGTTTTGTTTCCTGGTCTGTAAATAGGTAAAGAGGATCTTCTCCTAGTGGGATTCTTGATGCAAAAGGAGATGATGAAGGTAACTGCATGGTTAGCATTTAAAGAAATGGCTATTCATACTAATATCTATAGTATTTAAACAAAGTTGGAACACAAGACAGTTTGGAAGAGTAATGCCATTGTGAAGAATTAGATTTCATTTGACTCAGATAAGATAGGAGAGAGAGGGGCCGGGCGGTGGCGCAAGAGGTAAGGTGCCTGCCTTGCCTGCGCTAGCCTTGGACGGACGACAGTTCGATCCCCCGGCGTCCCATATGGTCCCCCAAGCCAGGAGCAACTTCTGAGCGCATAGCCAGGAGTAACCCCTGAGCGTTACCGGGTGTGGCCCAAAAAACAAAACAAAAAAAAAAGATAGGAGAGAGAAACACACAGAGAGAGAGAGAGAGAGAGAGAGAGAGAGAGAGAGAGAGAGAGAGAGAGAGAGAGAGAGAGAGAGAAGAGAGAGAGAGAGGAGAGAGAGAGAGAGAGGAGAGAGAGAGAGAGAGGAGAGAGAGAGAGAGAGAGAGAGAGAGAGAGAGAGAGAGAGAGAGAGAGAGAGAGAGAGAACAAGGAAGGCGACAGCTGGTAGGAACTAGTGGTAAGTGTTTGGGGAGTGGTTTTGTACCCTGCGGTTAGAAATTTTATGCAGAACAAAGAAATCCTAGTTAGACATTACACTGGGTCCAGAGATTAAATGTGATTCCCTCTATTCCAAAACTAGAAAAAATAGAATGCTCCAAAGCCAGCAATCAAGCATTGTCCAGTGTTAAAGGCAGTCAAATTATCATCCCAGAAGAATTGCTGCTCCAGCAAATGTTGGCCTCATTGGGAAGCTTACCACATTTAAGGCCACGCTGCTGCTCAGATATGATTTTCTAGGTGTTGTCAGACATAAGTTGAAGATCAAAGATTTACAGTTTTGCAATGGATCAGACCAGGCAGCAGTGAACAAAAAATGTTTCTGCCTCATATTGACTCAAATAAGTTAAGCATTATTTCCAGAATGCGTACTAAATATTTTTGTTTAAAATTTCTAAGTGTGAGTCATTTTTCTAAGTTTCTTTGAACTTCCTGCATTTTTTTGCCTTTACCTACTGCCTTGAACTTGGTATTAAAACAAAATTGTACTTAAAATAAGATCCTTTAAATCATGTTTATAAGTGTGCTATTCTACATTTTATATTGTTCTATACTACACTGATTCAAAACCATCCATCCATCCAACCATTCATCCATCCACTTCTTTTTGTCCTTCTGGTCACTATCATACAATATGGTAGACAAGATGTATTAAACAATAGAAATTTAGTCTTATAGTTATAGTTTTATAGTTATATAGAGACTAGAAAGTCCAAGATCAAGGTACAAAAGTTTGCTTCCTGGCTCATGGTGTTTTTCTTTCTTTCTTTTTTTTTTTTTTTTTTGGTTTTTGGGCCACACCCGGTAACGCTCAGGGGTTACTCCTGGCTATGTGCTCAGAAGTTGCTCCTGGCGTGGGGGACCATATGGGACACCGGGGGATCGAACCGCGGTCCGTCCAAGGCTAGCGCAGGCAAGGCAGGCACCTTACCTTTAGCGCCACCGCCCGGCCCCTCATGGTGTTTTTCTTGACATAAAATTGCATTGTGCTTTTTTAAAAATAATATATTTATTTAAGCAACATAATTAAAACATGTTTGTAGTTGGCTTTCGGTTATAACAAAGAACACACCAATTCACCAGTGCAACCTTCCCACCACCAATGTCCCATCTCAATACTCCCCCACCCCGTACCTGTATTCAAGACAAGCATTCTATTTCTCTCACTCATTGCCATTGTCATGATAGATGTTAGTGTAGTTATTTCTCTAACTGAACTCACCAATCTTTGATGTATGTTTCATATAATGTGCCATTCCTTCCAGACCTCATCTTTATTCTTTCTATTATTCCAACACTGTCTTTTTTTTTAATATAAATTTTTATTTTGATCATAGTGGCTTACATATTGTTGACAATAATATTTTAGGTACATATTTACATAAAATCAGGGGGGATTCCCATCACCAAATTGTCCTCCCTACACCTCCGTTTCTGTCCTACCTCCCTTTTCCTTTTCCCTCACCCCAGGGCGGCTAGAATATGTGGTCCCCTCTGTATCTAACCCATTACTTAGTAGTCTTGCACCTGTTTGGTCTTGATGCCTCCCTTATTTCCCCCTCTAACTGGAGTCAGGACTAGCTAGTTCAAGTTGCGTGGTTTTGTTTGAAGGAGAGAAAAGTAATAAACTGGGATAAGAGTCTAATACCCCGAAATTGGGCGGAGTCCTTCTAAAGGCTCTCATCATCAATTTGGGAGATGGAGAAAAAGAAGGTGAAACACTCCACTAGTACCAAAAGAAGTGTCAAATATCCAGTGAGGGCTCCAGCTATATCGATAAGCACCACACAGAGCAGACAAAACAAACAAACAAACAAATAGAAAAAAACAAAAACAAAAACAGACAAACAAAAATCACGCCATGGTCTTGAATTGAGAAACATGGCATAGCCCATAACGAAAGAGAAGAAAGGAAGAGAAAAAAAAAAGTATAATTGGGGACTACACTTTCAATAATCACACCCAAACAGAGAAATCGACCAAAATAGATTGGTAAATCAAAAATAATAACAATAATAAATGAAGGTAATATATATATTTATATAAAAAATAACCAAGGTTTTGTGCTTTTTGCATTTTTGTTTTTTCCCTCCTGCCCTGGCACAGTAAATATTGGGGTCATTCGAAAAAAAATTCACTTGGCCTAAGAGATATGGGATTTCTCCGTCCTTGGAGCATACTGTCATGGGATCAACTCTAGACTTTGCTCAGGATCCTTTACTTTCCCGTTGGTGTTTTTTTTTTTTTTCCCCTTATTTTTTGGTGTGTGGAAGACTTCTGCTCTGTGTTTAGATGTCTCAGTATCTGCACAGATCCTGAGGTGGGACTTATGATGAAGTCAGTCTTTGTGGTTCTAGCGGTTCTGTTACCTCAGTGTCATTTTAGTCCATCTTCTGTGGTTGGTGATCTTGGTCTTTGCACTGAACCTAGGGTGGCACCTAGGATAGCGTCTTTCTTTTTGCTTCCAAAAGCCCCATTCCGTTACTATTGTCTCTGCCGGACCTTTGGGACTGGGGATCATGATTATTGTGCAGGTCATAGTTCAAACCCTAAACTAGGGCTTTTTTATTGGACCCAAGATGTATACAGTCTGGTCGTGGATCTAGCAGCCAGTCATCTGTAAATCCCGATCTTGGCTTTTGGACCTACCAAAGGGTGCCACCACTTCTGTTTTTGTCTTGTTCTTAGTTGGTAAGGTAGGCTAATCTGCTCTAAGGTCAAGATGTTCGCATTTTCCTCATTGTCAGGATATCATGTTAGAGCTGGGCCTTGTTGTTGGTCTCGTCGTATTAAGGCCGTCCCGGATGGAGTTTGTTTCCTGCAGCTGTTGTGAAGAGCTGTGCCGTTTCTATGTCGGGGATCAAGGGCTCAAGGCTGGATGAATGGTATCTAATCACCTGAGGTCTAATTTGATTCCACATGACATATTTTTCAAGGCAGGAGATATCCCTATATTTTAAACAACTATGAGTTCCTATCTCTAGTAGATAAGAGCTCTTTTTTTTTTTATATGTAATATTTCCCCTTTACTTAGTGTGCCTTTGCAGAGGGAAGTGGTGCTACATTATAATGTCTGTGTATTCGTGGGTGGACTGATGGGATAACAGACACAGGTCAAATACCAAAAAACGAAGAGAGAAAAAAAAAGAAAAAAAAGGGGAATTAAAAATGTATGTGCTCACAAATATATATGTAGGACGAACATTTAAAACAAGATAAATAAAAAAATTAAAAAAAAAAAGAAATAAAATGAGTTAGCGAAATTTTTAAGGGACCAAAGTGGTGCAAAAGATTACCTTACATTTGGGGGAGGGCAGGTAGAGAGGTGGTGTATTACAGGTCTTATGCCTATGTTGGAAGTACAGTTTTTCCCATTGTCTTTTGGGTTTTTCTTGTGGTGTGTGGGTTCCCAGGCATCTTCCTAACCCACCCCCTGACCTTCTTCAGATTGGTAAAAATTTGCGGCAGGGAGGTCTTTTTTTTTTTTTTTTTTTTTTTTAATCCACAGGTGATTGAGACTATTCTGTGTCTATCTCTCTCCCTTTGACTTATTTTATTTAGCATAATAGCTTCCATGTCCATCCATGTATAGGAAAATTTCATGATTTATTTTTCTCATGGCTTCATAGTATTTTATTGTGTAAATATACCAAAGTTTCTTTAGCCACTCATGTATTGTCAGGCATCTGGGTAGTTTCCAAATTTTGGATATTGTAAATAGTACTACAATGAATATAGGCAAGCATAAGGTATTTTTGTATAGTGTTTTTGTGTTCCTAGGGTATATCTCTGGATCAAATGGGAGTTCAATGTCCAGATTTTTGAGGAATCTCCATAATGTTTTTCCATAAAGGCTGGACTAGACAGCATTCTCAGCAGCAGTGAATAAGAGTTCCTTTCTCTCTACATTCCTGCAGCACTGATTGTTCTTGTTCTTTGCTCTGTGTGCTAGTCTCCGTTGCATGAGTGATACCTCATTCTTGATTTGATTTGCATCTCCCTGATGATTAGTGATGTGGAGCATTTTTTCATGTGTCTTCTGGCCATTTGTATTTCTTCTTTGAGAAATTGTCTGTTCATTTCTTCTCCCCATTTTTTTGATATTAGATGTTTTTTCTTGTTAAGTATTTCTTGTTCAGTATCTTGTATACTTCGTTGTTGTTTTGATTTGCATATTCCTGATGATTAATGATATGGATCATTTTTATGTGCCTTTTAGCCATTTGTATTTCTTTGAGGAAGTGTCTATTCATTTATTATACCTTTTTTAATTTTTATTTTGACCATATTGGCTTACATATCTTTCATAGTAGTAATTTTGGTACATATTATCATTGAATCAGGGGAATTCCCTTCACCAAATTTGTCCTCCCTCCACTCCTGTTCCTTTCCTGCAACCCATATCCCCCACCCTCACCCCCTGGGATGCTATAGTAAGTGGTCCCCTCTGTGTCTAGCTTACTACTAGTGATCATATATTTGTTTGGCCCTGGTACCCTTCCTTGTTTCCTCCTCTATTTAAGAGGCGGAGCTAGATAGTTCAAGTTATGTGGTTTTGTTTGAAGGAAAGAAAAGCAATAGAATGGGGTAAAAAAATCAAATAAGCTAAAAATGGGTGGAGTCCTTCTAGAGGCTTTCAACCTCAGTTTGAGAAAGGACAGGAAAAAGGTAATTAAAACACTGCAACAATACACAAAGAAATATCAAATAAGATATCCAGTGAGCACTACAGCAATAAAGATAAACACCATACAATAGTCTCAGTCCTTAAATCAAACCATGCTAGAGTACAAAAAGAAAGAGAAAGGTAAAATAAAATAAAATAAAATAAAATAAAATAAAATTGGAGACATCAACTTCAATATCTACATCAAAATTAAGAAGTCAAAAAAAATCTATCAATAAATATATAAGTGGATAAAAGGATTATTTTGTGCTTTTCTCCCTGTCCCCTCCCCCTGCATAGGCACAGTAACTATTGGGGACATTATAGAGGGAATTCCCTTGGCCTAGGAGATACACGGTTTCTCCATCCTTGAAGTTTACTGTCATGAGATTAATTATAGACTCCTTGCATGATCATTTACTCTCCCCTCGGTGCTTTTGTGGTGTATGGAAGACTTCTGCTTCATCATGGATGGTAAAATCGGACCTCTGTATCTAGAGATCCTGGTGACTGTACAGCTCCAGGAATGGAGCTTATGATGAAGTCTTTGTGGTTCTAGCAGTTCTGTTTCTTCAGTGTCATTTTAATCCATCTTCTGTAGTTGGTGGTCTTGGTCATTATGCTGCTCCTAGGATGGAGCCTGGGATAGAGTTTTTCGTTATGTTTCTGGAAGACCCGTTCAGTTGTGATTGTCTCTGTCAGACATCTGGAATTAGAGATTGTTTGTTGAACAGATCGTAGACCAAAACCTAGGCTAGAGCTTTGTTGTTGTTGTTGTTGTTGTTGTTGTTGTTGGTCCCGTATTCTATAGACCCTTTTTTTTTTGATAGGGTTAAGTTCTGTCAGTACTTTGTATACTTTATATATTAGTCCCTTATCAGATGGGTATCGAGTGAATAGTTTCTTCCATTCTGTGGGGGCCTTTGTATCCTAGCACTATCTCCTTTGAGATACAGAAGCTTCTTAGCTTTATATAGTTAGTTCCATTTGTTTATCTCTGCTTCAACTTGTTTAAACAGTGATGTTTTCTCCTTTTAGATGCCTTTAGTATCAATATCATAAAGTATTTTTTTTACCTACATGATCTTCTATATACCTTATGGTTCCAGGTATGATATCAAGGTCATTAATTCATTTGGTTTTGACCTTTGTGCATGGTGTTAGATGAAGGTCCAAGTAAGCTTTTTTGAATGTGGTTGACCAGTTTTCCTAGCACCACTTGTTGAAGAGGATTTTTCCTTGCTCCATTTTGCATTTTTGTCCCTTTACCAAAGATTAAGTGATTGTATGTCTGAGGAAAATTCTCTAAATATTCAAGTCTATTCCATTCATCTGAGATGCTGTCTTTTTTCTGACACAATGCTGTTTTAATGTCCATTGCATTGTAGTACAATTTAAAGTTGGGGAAAGTGATGCCTCCCATCTTCTTTTTCCTAAGGGTTGCATTAGCTGTTAGTTGGTGTTTATTGTTCCAAATGAATTTCAGTAGAGTTTGATCCACTTATTTGAAGAATGTCATGGGTATCCTTAGAGGGATTGCATTAAATATGTACAATATTTTGGGGGAGTTTTGCCATTTTTATAATGTAAATACTCCCAATTTATGAACAGGGTATGTGTTTCCATTTCCTTGTGTCATCTTTAATTTCTTGAAGCAGTGTTTTGTAATTTTTTTGTATAGGTTCATCATTTCTTTAGTTGATTCTAAGGTATTTGAGTTGCTGTGATACTAATGTGAATAAGGTTGTTTTCTTAATTTCCTTTACTTCTCTATTATTTTTTGTATAAGAGAGCCATTGATTTTTGCATGTTAATTTTGTAGCTTGCCACTTTGCCATATGAATCTATTGTTTCTAGATGCTTTTTGGTAGAGTCTTTAAGATTTTCTAAATATAGTATTGTGTCATCTGCAAACAGTGAGAACTTGACTTTTTCCTTTCCTAATGGATGACCTTGATATCTTTTTCTTGCCTAATTTCTATGGCAAGTACTTCCAGTACTATGTTGAAAAGGAGTGGTGAGAGGTGGCAGCCTTGTCTTATACAGTTTTGAAGAAAGGCTTTGAGTTTATCTCCATTAAATATAATATTTACCATTGGCTTGTAGTAGATGGCATTGACTATATTGAGAAAAGTTCCTTCCAATCCCATCTTGTTGAGAGTTTTTATAATGAATGGGTTTTGGACCTATTTGAATGTTTGTTTTTTTTCTGCATCTATTGATGTGATCATATATTTTTCCTTTTGTTGATATGTTGTATTATGTTGATTGATTTATGTATGTTAAACCACCCTTGCATTCCTGGAGTAAAATCTCCTTGATCATGGTGTATGTCGTCCTTGATGAGGCATTGGATCCTATTTCCAGGATTTTGTTGAGGATCTTTGTGTCTGTGTTCAATAGGGTTATTGGCCTGTAGTTTCTTTTTTTTTCTTTCTTTCTTTTTTTTTTTTTTTTTGCAGAATCTCTGTCTAGTTTTGGTATCAGGGTAATGGAAGCTTAATAAAAACTATTTGGCAGTGTTTCTATTTCTTCAATTTCCTAAAAAAGTGCCTGAAAAGATTTAGAAATAGTTGCTCTTGAAAGGTTTGAGAGAATTCATTAGTGAATCCTTCTGGACCCGGGCTTTTGTTTTTCAGAAGGCTTATGATTACCATTTTAATTTATTCAATAGTGATGGTCTATTTAGATATGCTATATCATTCTGATTCAATCATAGATTGTAAGTGTCCAAGTATTTATCAATATCTTTCAGGTTCTCGTGTTTTTTGGCATGCAGGGGTCTCAAACTCAATTTACCTGGGGGGCGCAGGAGGCAAAGTCGGGGTGATCCTTGAGTGCAAAGTCACTAGTAAGCCTTGAACATTGGGGAGTGTGACCCAAACAACTAAAACAAAACAAAACAAAACTAAACTAAACAAAAAAAGATTCCTCTAGCAGTGGTCCTCAAACTATGGCCCGCGGGCCACATATTGTATTTGTATGTTTTGTTTCTTCATTGCAAAATAACATATATGCAGTGTGCATAAGAATTCGTTCATAAGTTTTGTTTTTACTATAGTCAGACCCTCCAATTGTCTGAGGGACAGTGAACTGGCCCCCTGTTTAAAAAGTTTGAGGACCCCTGCTCTAGGGCAAGGCCACAAAATGTTGTACGGAGGACCGCAAACGGCCCGCAGGCCACGAGTTTACTAAAGTTTCTCAAAGTAGTTTCTCATTACCCTTTGAATCTCTATATTATCTGAAGTGATCTCCCCCTTTTAATTTCTTTTCATTTCTATTAAGTTTCCCTCTCTCCCTTTCTTTGTGTTTTGTCTATCTTGTTTATTTTTTCAAAGAACCAAATTTGCATTTGTTATTTGTTTTGTTGTATTTTCGATTTCCACTTCATTGATTTCTGCTCTAATCTTTGTTATTTCCTTCTGCCTACCTTTTTTGCGTTCATTTAGTTGATCATTTTCTAATTTTATTTTATTTTATTTTTTGGTTTTTGGGTCACACCTGGCAGCGCTCAGGGATTACTCCTGGCTCCACGCTCAGAAATTGCTCCTGGCAGGCTCCAGCGACCATATGGGATGCTGGGATTCGAACCAATGACCTTCTGCATGAAAGGCAAATGCCTTACCTCCATGCTGTCTCTCCGGCCCCTCATTTTCTAATTTTATATGCTGTTTTCTTTTTTCGTTTTTGGTTTTTGGGCCACATCCAGTGATGCTCAGGGGTTACTCCTGGTTATGTGCTCAGAAATTGCCCCTGGCTTTGGGGACAATATGGGATACCAGGGGACTTAACCACAGTCTGTACTAAGCTAGCTTATGCATGCAAGGCAGATGCCTTACTCCTTGTGCCATTGCTCCAGCCCTTATTAGCTGTTTTCTTAAGGTATTTCTATAGACCCCTTCTTCCTTCCTAATGTGTGCTTGCAAAGCTGTATATTTTCCTCTTAGTACTATTTTTGCTGTGTCCCAGAAATTCTGATTATATTGTCTTTGTTCTTGTTTGTTTTCATGAATCTTTTGATTTCTTCTTTGATTTCATCTCTGATCAACTGGTTGTTCAGTACTGAGATGTTTAATTTTTAGGCATTGATTTTTTTCTTCTGTGTCCTTTGTAATTCACTCCTAAGTTCAGTGCATTGTGATCTAAGAAGATAGTCTGTACAATTTCTATCCTCTTTATTTTATGGAGGTATATTTTATGGGCCAGATGTTGTCTATTCTGGAGAATGACCTATATGCATTGGAAAAAATGTGAATTTGGTTTTCCTGAGATGGAGTGCCCTGTATATATCTGCTAGGGCAATTTCTTTCATCTTTCCATTCAGAGGTAGTATATTGCTGTTGGTTTCAGACTGTTTGACCTATCAAGGGGTGACAGGGTATTGTTGAGGTCTCCCACTATTATTTTGTTGCTATTAATGTTCTCCAGATTTGTAAAAATTTGCACTATTTTTTTTGATGATCCCTTATTGGGTGTGCATATGTTTAGGAATGTGATTTCTTCTGTTGTATCTATCCCTTGAATATGACGAAATGACCATCTTTGTCCCTTATAACTTTTTAAGCCTAAAATTTATGTCATTTGATATTACTATTACTATTCAGTTTTTATTTTTAATATTAAAGACTATTGTTTTATTTAATTTTTTAAAAAATAATGCCTTTATTTGAGCACCTTTATTACAGACATGATTGCAGTTGGGTTTTAGTCATAGAAAGAATACACCCCCTTCACCAGTGCAAAATTTCCATCACCAATGCCTCCAATGTCCCTCCTCCCCCCTTTGCCTGTATTTGAGACATGCATTCTATTTTTCTCACTCATTGACATTTTTACCATTATTGTCAGTACAGTTGTTTTTCTAATTGTACTCACCACTCTTTGTGAGCCACTCTATTACAAGCCAGTCTTCCCAGCCCTTATCTCTATTGTCCCTGGGCATTAGTACAATAATGTCTTTTATTTTTCTTAAAACCCATAGGTGACTGATTATATTCTGTGTTTATCTCTCTCCCTCTGACTTATTTCACTCAGCATAATAGATTTCATGTTCATTTATGTATAGGAAAATTTCATGACTCTCCTGATGGTTGCATAATATTCCATTGTGTGTGTGTATATATATATATATATATATATATATATATATATATATATATATATATATATATCACAGCTTCTTTAGGCATTCATCTGTTGAAGGGCATCTTGGTTGTTTCCAGAATCTAGCTATGTAAATAGCCCTGCAATAAATATAGGTTTGAGGAAGGGATTTTTGTATTGTATTTTTGTGTTCCTAGGGTACATGCCTAGGAACCACTCCAGTTTTTTAAAATAAATTTTTATTAAAATGCTTCAAGCAGTTTTAATTTTTTTTTTTGGGTTTTTGGGTCACACCCAGCAGCGCTCAGGGGTTACTCCTGGCTCTATGCTCAGAAATCACTCCTGGCAGGTTCAGGGGACCATATGAGATACCAGGATTTGAACCACCAACCTTCTGCTTGAAAGGCAAATGCCTTACCTTCATGCTATCTCTCCGGCCACCACTCCAGTTTTTTAAGGGAGTTTTTTGCTTGGATGATTGTCCTCCAACCTCTTATTTTGAGTCTATGTTTGTTCTGATTGTTCAGATGTGTTTCTTGTAGGAAGAAAAATGTTGGATACAACAGGAGTAGTGATTGAAACTTTTGCCAGGGCATGAGATTTGGGACCGAGAGAGTGTCCTTTCACTTTGGGAGCTGGGTTGTGACTTATTGGGGCAGCAGGTTGGTCTCAATACCTACTGAGTTAAGAACTGAGGTACAGGGGCAAGCAATCTCATGAACATTGAGTGGAAATTAAAAAAGATAAAAAAAAAAGATCAGGCTTTTTTCTCTGATCTGGAGGCTAGATCTAGCAGGCATGGGGTCTGGGGAGACCCCGAATGGAACGCTTTCTCCCTAGCTTGGGTGTGCTGGGAGCCTTGGTAGGCCCCCAGCAGTCCCCTCTCCTGCCCCTCAGCCTCCAGGCCTTCCTGGGTGGCAGCCCAGGTGGCCAAACAAGGTGGGTGTCGGGTGGTACCTCCTGGATAGGGTTCCAGGCTTTCCCTGCCCTTCTCCCAGTGAGGGGGGGGGAGGGCAAAGGGAGGAGGGTGGGTAGATCCTGGCTTCCAGTTCTCTACCAAATTCTTTCTCTGATATGGAGGCTATGACTTGGATTGGACAAACTAGTTTGCCTGGAGCCTAGAGCTGGTCTTATGCCAGGAAACTTCAGGGGTCTGGTCTCCTTGTATTTAGGCCAAGGCTTTTCCTTTCCATGTCCCTCATATTTTAATGGGCCTATGCAAACAACAATTGCCACTCTAACACCGTTTTTACTGTGCTCCTTTGACTCTAATCCCTAAGAAAAACAACCCACTTAAACTTTTGAGGTTAACTTAAACTAATATGCATGTGCATGGAAATGTAAAAAAGTACTTTGCCTTCAATGTTTAAGGAGTTACATAAGTTTTATGGCTTTAGATTACTTTGTGTGCTGCTAAGAATTATTATTTATTACAATCTGGGGACTTGGGAGACAAAGTTATTGTACAAGGGTTCTGTTTTATTTTTCTTAATGTTCTTTGGCTGAAAGTTCAAAGTTTGGATATCAGCAAGGGGATTTCTGAGAATTCTGTTTAAGGGTGATTGTCCTTCCTCTATAACTTTACCTTGTCCTCTTTCTTTGCATCTTTGTTCTCATAATTAAAAATAAATTTATTATAAAAAAAGAAAGAAAAAAAAGATCAGACCTGAATACCCAACCCAAAGTCAATGACAATAAAATTAAGAGACCCAAACTACAACAAGTTATACACAAAAGTGACTTGTTGCACATGCAGTCCAGGGCCTAAGGGTGGAGACAGGGGAAGCATGCTGGTAACAGGGGTGGAGGGAGGTCAACACTAGTGGTGGGAAATGCCCTAATCCACGTCACTATGCACCTTAAATATAACTGTGAAAGACTTGTAATTCACACTGGTTTCAATAAAAATTATAAAATAAATTGTAAAAAAAGAATTGAGGGTAAAGAAGGTTAAATAGGGAGGGATAATAGATTAGGATTGTGGGGAGTAGAGGATAGAAGGAGTTCTGAAGAGGGGAGCAGGAATAATATATAAGATCCTGGCTTAGGGGACCATATGGGATTCTAGGGGATCAAACCGCAGTCTGTCCTAGGTCAACCGTGTGCAAGGTAAATGCCCTACTGCTGCACCACCGCTCCAGACCCAAGTATGCTATAAATATTAAGGATGCTCCTTTGAATGCAATTTCCCTTTCTGATCTTATTGCTTTCAGTATTCTATTCCTATTGTGGGATTTGTCATTGTGACTAATATGTGTCTTGGAGTGCTTTTCCTTGGGTTTCTTTTAGTTGGTACTCATCCGACATGCAGGCTGGTTGCATGCAGTCTTTTGTTCTGGGAGTTTCTCTGCAATGATATACTTGATTGTTGATTCTTCCTGGAAATTTTCTTCCTGGGTCTTTGGGACTTCAACGATTCTCATGTTGTTCATCTTGAGTTTATCAAAGAATTTTATATTCATCTGTTCCCATACTTTGAGGATTTTTTTCCATTGTGTGATGATTTGCTTTAAGGCTTTTTCCTCAATCTCTTCTGCTGTATGAAGTTGTTATGCATCTTCTCTTCCAGCTCAGTGATTCTGTCCTCATCAGCTATTACTCTGTTGCAGATGCTTTCTATTGAGGTTTTCACTTTGAATACCAAGTTTTTCAGTCCTGTTATTTCTTTTTTTTTTTTTTTTTTTTTTTTTTTTGGTTTTTGGGCCACACCCGTTTGACGCTCAGGGGTTACTCCTGGCTATGAGCTCAGAAATCGCCCCTGGCTTGGGGAGACCATATGGGACGCCGGGGGATCGAACCGAGGTCCGTCCTACGCTAGCGCTTGTAAGGCAGACACCTTAGCTCTAGCGCCACCTTCCCGGCCCCCCAGTCCTGTTATTTCTATTGTACTTTTATCATTTCTATTTTCAGATTCTCTGTTCATATTGTGGTTCATTCAGCTTGATTTATGATTTTTTAAAATTTTTATTGTGATCAAAGTGAATTACAAATCTTTCACAGTAATATTTAAGGTACATATTGATAATGAATAAGGGGCAGTTACACCACCGGTGTTGTCCTCCCTCTACCCCTGTTCCCAGTATGCATTCCACATCTCCCTCCTTTACCCCCCCCCCCCCATAATACTATTGCAACTGTTCCCTCCTTGTACAACTTGTTGAAAATTGGGTATCAATTCTGTTGTTGTTGACTTTGGATTTGCTATTTATGTCTGATCATTTTTTTATTACCATCAAATGAACATATGACTGTGTCGTCTTGGTACCATCCATTTTTCTCCCTCCAATTATGAGGCTGATCAAGGTGATTCCAGTAATGTGGCTCTATTAGAGATATAAGAAAAGATATGGGAGGAGTTCATTTAGGTGTTGTAAATATCCATTTGGAAAAAGACAGGGAAAAAAGAAGAAAAAGGTAACAAAATAAAATAAAACAAGACAAGACAAGATAAAAAACAATAAGGGATTAACAGAAAAAGTACAAAGAGAATAAAAAAAGAATAAACCAAAAACCAAAACCATCAGCTATGAAGAAACAAACAAAAAGAAAAAGACAGACCAGCAACTTCTTAAAAAAGGGTTGTGTTTCTTTTTCTTTTTTCTTTTTTTTTTCTTTTTTTGCATAGGCATAATAAATACTGGGGAAATTAGTACAGAAATTCCCTTGACCTAACCTACAGGGTTTCTCCACCCTTGAAGTGCACAGCATGGGAACAACTACAGGCTCTGTACTCACTCATTTACACACCCCAAGGTTTTTTTGTTTGTTTGTTTTGTTTTTTGTTCTTGGGCCACACCCGGCATTGCTCAGGGAATACTCCAGGCTGTCTCCTCAGAAATAGCTCCTGGCAGGCACGGGGGACCATATGGGAAACCAGGATTCGAACCAACCACCTTTGGTCCTGGATCGGCTGCTTGCAAGGCAAACGCCTCGGTGCTATCTCTCCGGGC
Organism: Suncus etruscus; assembly: GCF_024139225.1. Classification (NCBI taxonomy): domain Eukaryota; kingdom Metazoa; phylum Chordata; class Mammalia; order Eulipotyphla; family Soricidae; genus Suncus; species Suncus etruscus. Next base: position 46,699,130 of record NC_064858.1, read on the forward strand.
CCACCCCAAGGTTTTTTAATGGTTCCAGAAAACTTTCCTCTCAGATGTGGGTGATGACATCTCGCCTCTGTAGCTGGAGATCTTGCTATTTGCATAGGTCATAGGGTGAAGGCTTGGAGAGAGTTTTTTTTTTTTTTTTTTTTTTTTTTTACAGTTCTAGGAGTTCTGTTCCATCACTGTTGTAATCAGTCTTCAGTAATCAGTGGAGTTGGTTTTTGCTCAGATCCTAGGATAGAGCCTCGGCTATATATAATCTTTCAGCATGGTTCCAGAAGTTCTGCTCAATCGTAGTTGTCAAATTCAGGCCTCAGGGATTAAAGATCTTAATTTTTGTATGAATCCTAGGCCAAGGCCTAGTCTCGAAGCTTCCTCATTGGTCCCTTGATAGGTTTTGTCCAGTCCATGTTTATCAAAGTCAGTCTTCTGTAAATATTAATTTTAGTTTTTGCTTAAGGCAAAGGATGACATGTCTTCTGATTGCATCATATTGTTAGGTAATGAGGAAGGGCAGCCCTCTCTTAGCTCAAGTTGTTTTTGTTGTTGTTGTTATTGTTGTTTTTGTTTGTTTTTGGGTCACACCTGGGAGTGCTCAGGGCTTCCTCCTGGTTCTACACTCAGAAATCGCTCCTGGCAGGCTGGGGGGACCATATGGGACAGTTGTTACCATTTCTTCATGCCAGGATGTCATGTTCAAACTGGTGCAAGTTGGTGTGGGAGGGTATTTGGAATTTCCCCAGGAGTTTGGTTCCTGGTGCTGTTTCTGGGACCTGTGTCAGTTCCACATTTGGGATCTGGGGTTCTGGGTTGGAAGATTGCTGTTCAATCATGTGGAGTCTAAGTTGGTCCACATGACACATATTCAGGGTGGGAGGCTTCCTTGTTTTATAAAATGTATGGATTTTTATCTTTAATAGATAAGAGCTTGTTTCTGTGTATAAGATTTACCTTTACTTAGAGTGCCTATGCAAATGGGTATGGTGACATATTATATTTCTGGTGGATTTGGAGGTGAGAATGATAGTTTGCACAATCTCTCTATGCCCTGGTTTTGACCCAAGCTTTTTATCTCAGGAGAGACTTTCCTTGTAGGTTTTTGTACCAAGCAGAACCAAAACAGGTGAGATTGGAGAGAGAAAGAGAAAAAGAAAAAAATATATATATATATATATAATAGAAGAAATAAATAAAAGTACATTTTAAAAAGGCATTAAAGAAAAATGCTGTTTACAAGGCTAACTTAGTTTTGGGAATAAACAGACTAGGAGGTATTATTATGGAGGTATTAAATACATAAAGGAAATATAGGCTTCCCCATTGAGTCTTTTGAGTATTCTTGTGGGGGGTGAAATCCAGGGCAGTTTTTCATCACACATTATGTCTTGTTGGGTTTGCAAAGTTATTTGTAGCCATGAGGGAAGTGTCTTTGGGCTTGGGTCTTTCTGGGGCTGAATCAGTAGCATGTGACAGTCTACGATTAGGAGGGTAAGAAGAAGGGCCATAAAGCATGAGTCAGCAGGTGTGTTGGTTGTAGTTTCTTGCCAAGGCATGTGATGTGGGGCTAGGAGGGTGTCCTTTCAGTTTGGGAACTTGGTGGTGGTTTATTGGAGCAGGAGGTTGGTCTCAGTACCTAATGGGTTAATAACTGAGAGTAAAGAGGGTTAAATAAAGAAGGATAATGGATCAGGATTGAGGGATGAGAGAATAGAAGGATTTCTGAAGGGGGAGGAGGGATAATACATAAGAGGGGCTATTTACATTTTAGGCGTGATTTGTTTACATTTTAGGTTTGACAATCAGAGAGGAGTCCACTGTCTACAAACTCATGCTCACATAAAGACAAATATTAGTGTTCTATTCTTAGGTTGTTATTGGAGGCCTGACCCTCATAGGCTGGGTCTGAGCTCTTAAGATATGATTGATCCTCCTCACAGAACAGAACAGAGGCATTTCAAAATGTGTCCCATGTGTCAAAACGCATAGCAGGAATTCCACTGTGTTCTTAATTTTGTGTTCATGCAAGTTTTACTTTGTTATTAAACTTTGTAAACTCAGTTTTATAGGCTTTCATTTTTGAAAATTCCATGGAGTTATCCCTTTTTGTTGAATATCAAATAATTTCTTATTAGGGGAAGTGTGTGTGTGTGTGTGTACACATTCATTAATGGTAGAAGTTTTGGCTTCTAAGTTGTGCTCAGGGACTATTCCATCTATTTACTACTTGGGGATTGACTGCATTGTATCTTAATATAGATTTAATCATGTAAATCATCTTTAAGAATATCTCAATTTATTGAATTGTAGTTGATATCTGGCCCAATATTAAAAGTTTTTAGCTGTATTATTTGAGTATTCTTTTTATATATAAATAAGTTCTTTAATTAAATCATCAGGAGATACAGAGTGCTTTCCCCCTGCCCTCTCCCCTACCTGCCCCTTTTGTAGACATTTTTCTTCTATTTGAGTATTCTTAAAGTTTTTCTTTAAACTCCATTTTTTTTTCTCTCTCCTTCTGGACTCTTAAGCAAAAAATTAGATGATCTCTTATTTATTGTACAGATTTTTAAAGTAAAATGTATGTTTCTAGTTGGTTATTTCTTTGTTTTTTTTCTATGTTTATATATATATATATATATATATATATATATATATATATATATATATATATATATATATATATATAAACTCAGAAATCACTCCTGTCAGTGCTTAGGCCTTAAATGGAATATCATAATCAAACCTGGGTCTGCTGCATACAAGAAAAATACCCTACTGTTTATTCTATTTTTCCAGCCTCTATCTTAATGTAAATAATATATTTTCAAAAATTCAGGGTAAAATAGTCCAATGTTTTGTGATAACTGAGATTAGAAAACATACTCTGCATCTCAGAATGTCTGTGAACTCCAAATTTGAAAATCAATCTTCCATTGACCACTCAGTAGTATAGACTTGATCTCTTATTTTATGGAAGCAATTTGTGCTATTAGAATTCAAGTCTTCAGAATAAAATATTATATTTTCAGTGTACCACTGAAGTCTTGCAGCAATAGAGAAACCATTATAGTAAATGCATTGTGGAAAGTTACTACTACTATTACTACTACTACTACTACTAGTAGTAGTAGTAGTAGTACATAAATAAAAAGTTTCTTGTGTCTAAAGAAAAGTTAAGAGGTCTTGAGATCTAGTCTAGACAACCTTTAGGTTATTACTTTCCTAATAGAGGAATTGGGAGATCTAGCCAGGTACTCAAGCATGCCCAAGAAACAGAACCCTGACCTTATTTCACTTTTACCCTCATTAAATATAAGATGCATATTAACTTACATGCCTGCCATTTATATAATTAGATGCTAATCATATATGTGATTCATGCAGATAGTCCTTAGATGCATGTGCAACTTAGCACCACTCCTATCACACTGCCTGCTTTCCCCCTATTTCTTATTCCTCCCCTAAGTTATCTCACTCCTTAATAACCTTCACCATAAAAGAAGTACATGGCTCTCCCGTGAGAGTCTGTATCATAGTCTTGGATGTAACTCTCAATGAAAGGTGCTTTTACCTGCATCTGTTTTATGCTTCAAGTCTTTTGCTAACCAAGACAAAGAACCTGGATTTTTGTGGGAAGTCAAGTACATTCACATATTTGTTTCTAGACCTGAGAGAGTGAAACCTTTCCCTTGTCTAAATTTGGTGTTTTCCTGAGCTTCAAGAGAAAAGGTTAATTGTCAGGCTGAGCATATGAAATCTAAGAAACACTTTGTACAGATGGCAGAGTAACTGCCTCCATTGAGTCAAAATTCAACATGATCCTTCTTTATTTTCCTTGAGGTTCAGGGAAGAACAAGAACTCACCAGGCTCATCCTTTCTGGTATGACCTCCTGAGTCTGTACACTAGTGACAGTACCACTGCTATTACCATTTACCAAGTAAGGAAGATGAAGCTTTGGGAATGATGTAGTCATTTATTAAAAACATTGTGACTAATTCATGATAAAGCAACAGTTTGAACCATTTCTCCCTTATTCTCTCCAATGACTTGATGCATTATGGATCAAGATGCTCAGTTTTGGATCACAGAAAATCATTCCAGAGATGCTATGATAGGAATGTTCTTGGACAATATGAAATATTATTTTGCCATAGAATTCCTCAAGAGCTTGTCAAGTCTGTGTTAGATTTTATAGCAGGCTCAGGAGTTTCCTCTTAACTGCCTTCTTTCTCTCAAGTGTAACAGCAAAGATGTTGATAACAGATAAACCAGTTCCTGTCCCTAATTTTTGCCACAAAGACATTTCCCATTTAAAAATAAAATATTTGCATATTTAGTCTAACCTGTTTTCTGGAGAATCCAAACTAACACAATCTAGCAATCTCACCACTGAATTATTGTTGCAACTACATTATTGGTAGGGAAAATATATAATTCTTGAGATTTATTTGAGATGCTATCAAATGGAATAAAACAGGTGGGAAGATTTATAATGTCTTAAATCGCATTCAAACACAAGATGTCTTTGATATTTGGAATTCACCCAACTCAGTTGGCCCTGGACTCTGTTAGCTCTTAGCCACGTACTGCACTCATTGTGGATAATTGTTGATTCATCAGTGTAATCCAATGAATGATGGATTCTTGAGACAATTGCAATTTTATCATTTTAGCTTTCCAAAAGACTTAGTAGAATTATGATTTATCAGATAAGTCAGTGACATTTTAGCTTTAAGTTGCCTTTTATCCAAATATACTAGGATTTGGTAATGACTTTGTAAAAGCTGATGTAATTTGCACCCCATAATTATCTCATGCTTTACCACCCTGATTTTCTAAATTGTCTTTAAACAAGGGTGTGGTGAGTACTTGGATAGCTGATAATAAACTGCACAAACTGTTTTATCTGTCCCACATCAGTGGCAACTGAATGCTTACCTATTATTATCTAGCCTCCTCTCATCTGGGAAAAAAGAGATGGAGTGTGAGAAGTTCAGGCTTATTTAGGCCACACAAACTGATAGGATGAATCACTCATTTATTCTCAATAACTAATGAAAAGGGATTCAGTTATGGGTATGAAACAGATTCCTGACATTAGAAGCGATACATTGGAGAATAAATTGAAGTTTGCTAAAATGCCAAGAATATGAAATGGAATATTGCAAAAGCTACTTGGAACAGGAAAAAATGCCTCAAAAGAAAAAACTAACTTCAGAGAGTACATGGTTCTCTATTACAAAAACAAGTAAAAGTTTTTTTATTCCTAGTTGGTTTTATCTTTATCATCAATAGCAGAAATCTGAAAAACATAAACATTTGAAATTTCAGGCCAGAGAGATAGCATGGAGGTAAGGCATTTGCTCTTCATGCAGAAGGACAGTGGTTTGAATCCCGGCATCCCATGTGGTCCCCCGAGCCTACCAGGAGCGATTTCTCAGTGTAGAGCCAGGAGGAGCTCCTGAGCACTGCTGGCTGTGACCCAAAAACTAAAAAAAAAAAGAAGGAAAATTTGAAATTTCATTTGAAAGTGACAAATTGGAGACTAAGATAGGTGAATAAATTATAAGAAAGCATGTGATAACTATATTTTAATGGAGTAGTAATTGTTGCAAATATTAATGGCCAGATTTACAGTTTGTTCTAAGTGCCTCATATATATATTTTCTAATTAAATTCTTGCAAAACCCTAGATGGTAGAAGCTATTATTAACCCAATTCTTAGATTAAAATTTTGAGATGCAGGAAATATAGAGGGTTGAAATTTGGGCCCAGTTTGACCCCAAAGTTTCCCATCCAGCTTGTGGCTCACAGACCAGTAACAGTAATATTATGGAGGCACAATGTGTTAGAATTGGGCTAGAACAATGATGTAAAGGGCTAAAAGACATTCTCTACATGCAAGAGGAGTACAGTTGTTCCCCAATATTATGTGGTCCTCCAAGCACTGTCAGGAGCCATCCCTGAGAATACCTAGCTGGGAGTAGCCCCAGGTGCCATGGGGTATGGTTCCAAAATCAAGAGAAAAAAAAAGGGAGACAAAAAAAGAGATTAGAATAGCAGATCTCTAGAATCAAAATATGCATTTTATAGAATCTGCAGATCATAATCATGCATACCAAAGTTTAAAATCTGTCTCTCTGGGGCCCAGAGACATGATAAATGATCATTTCTGCTGTTACCTCCCTTAGACTGAAGATGAAATGGATGTGAGAACAGGCCTCTTTATTCAGTAGGATGAATGGTGAACACATTGGACTTTCGGAAACAATGATTGAGAAAGAGACTAATCATCAATGTTCACATTTCTAGCAAATTCTTTATTGGGAAGCTGAAGAGGAGCCTAAGGATTCAATGTGTTTTCCCTCATAATGTTCCTTTTGGGAGCTGACACGTGCATTTCTGGAAAAGTCCATAGCTTTGTTGCTCCTAATTGTCAACATCAAGAATAAAATTTACTAGTCTTTTTTTTAACATGCCTGTTCATAACATGAATAAATATGCAGATTTGGTAACCTATTAAATGATCAGATACAAAGGGTTTAAAATAAGGAACATCATAACTAAGTAAAATATTTTATTCTTTCATTAATTCATGCAAAAGAAAGTTTATTGAGCACCCAATATTTTTCAAAAGGCTGAAGTTACAGTAATAAGCAAGATAATCTGTTTTGCTATTAAACTGAGCAACTAAACACATAAGGATAGTTACAGATGTTAAAAGCAAAGCATTAACATTCGCAAGAGTGAGGTGTTGACATTTGACCTGACTGGTTTTAAGAAAGAAGTTCCTGAGGACAGATGGAAGAGCTTTCAGAACCGAGCTTTCAGAACCATTCATTACCAAGTACACAAAGGTCTGAGACTGAACAGGATTCTGACAAGTTAGAGGAAACTTGAGGCAGATAAAGTCTGGGAGAGCAGGTCAGTGTAGCCTCGAAGGTCATCATGAGTGTAGGTGGATCAGTCCAGTATGGCAATTTAGATTATGATGTAATCTGCTCTACGATTTTTCGAAGATCATAGATTTCAATAGAGGAAAGTGGTTTTTGAACCACTTTAAAGAAAAAAGAAGAAGAAATAGGATATAATGTTTGTTTCCTTTCTATTTTTTTCTCTTAGTTTTTGATGTTTGGATGAAAACATTGCAGGGAGACTTTAATGACTTTAATGACTAGATTTGTACATGTCGCTGAGTTTAGGCCTTGTATGACATGCTTCAAAATATTTCATGCAATGAGCAGTGTAGACATTGCAAACAAAGTAGCTGATTAAACGTGCAGGAAGAAAATCACAAAGTTCTCAACTTTGATTTTAAAGAAGCCCCAGTCCAGTGTGGTCAGAGATACTTCAGTGAGTTAAATAATAGAAAAAGTTAGCCTTTATTCTGTGATGAATTGGAGATAATTAATTCAATACAAACTTTTTTTAAAATGCTAATAATCTTAGGCTGACTTAAAGACTAAAGAAGGAATTAGTAAATTTGAGAAAGCTTTCATATGACTTGAAAGATAAGGTTCACACGCACAAAGATATATATGCACATTCACACACATACAGTTTTATGGTTTTCTGACACCATCCTAGATCATGAGTAGGGCTCAGAAAGCCACATTTTTTTAAAGCTAGTTCATTTGGAAGTTATTGTTATTATGTAGCTAGCACAAATAATATTTTCCCCATAGTATTAGTTCATTGTTTCCCATTGGAGCTGTGAATTTGGGTATGAAGCCATAGAATGACTAAAAGTAAGATTTTTAAAAAATTCTATTTTACATTATAGGTAAAGATGATGGCCCTTTTAGGCTATGGTGTATTAAATTATTTTAATATTCATTTTATTATCTATTTATTTTGAGGTCATAGTCAACAATATTTTAGGACTTCTCCTAGACAGGGATTTGGGATTGCTCCCATCAGTGCTCAAAGAACCATATGGTGTTGGAGATCAAACCTGAACCTCCAAATTACAAGGGATTCATTCTAGCTCTTTGAGTCATCTCTCTGGTATATCTGGTAAATATCGGAGGGGAGGACCCCAACCCTTGCTCAGGTGATATTGCCAATAAAATTTATTTTTTGCACTGATTGAGAACAAATTGATGTAATACTTATAAATGATTATTCAAAGAGTTATGCTCTTATGGTTCACTATGTATTAATTTGCTGATTTCATAGTTTCATGAACTTCTAACAATTGTCACATCTTCTAGAATGAAATACCTTATTCCCTTGGGACAGAATGTAAATAAAACCTAGTAAAAGTGTGGGTTCACACTATATGAAAGGTACACTGAAGAAAAAGAATTAATTTAGTGGGGAAAATAGCATAGGGTAACATAAATATTTGAAGGAATTTAGGATGATTGATGTAAAAAGTTATTTTATGTATTTTGCTTTTTGGGCCACACCCAGTGACACTCAGGAGTTACTCCTGGCTATGCACTCAGAAATCACTCCTGGCTTGGGGCACCATATGGGACCCCGGGGGATCGAACCATGGTCCATCTTAGGTTAGTACGTGCAAGGCAAATGCCCTATACCACTTGTGCCACTGCTCCTGACCCTGTGAAAAGTAATTTTAATAAGTATTTTTTCAGTAGTTAAGAAAAATTTATGTAAACATCATAAAACATGACTTCAATCATTTTAGCTGAAGCCAACCTTTATAATATATGGTAAAATCTAAAAATAAAAAGAATCACTCTAGCAAAATTGAATTACCCAACACTGAAAGAGAGCAAATGAACAATATTAAGGAAAAAAACATAGTAAAGAAATATTTTGATAGAATGTCCCCTAAAGTTCCGCCAACTTAGTTCTCACCGTAACATTTTAGAGCAAGCTATACTGTTGTCTGTGCTTCCAAGAGTTTCCTTTGGACTACAATGATCTTTCTTTAACATTCAAGATAAATCTTTACATATAATTAAGGAACTCTGATATATTCAAAGCAAGGACTTAATGCAGGGTTTTTCTATTCCAGAAAACAGAAAATAAACCCAATATTTCTGTTGAGATAAAATGAGTTAAAGTTAAATTAAGAACTGTAACCAACTTGAAAGCATTTTTGCAATTTACTCAGACAGGCCTAAAATATTCTTTTTATATTTGTTTCAAATATAGTTTCAAATCACTCTTCTGTAGAAAATTAAGATATTTAAAATTTTTAATGTGGATCTCATTAAAACTTTATATTTAGAATGGGATTGATTGCTTGTAGATATTCAAAACTATGCTATGGAACTTAATTATATATGTGCATATATGTCCTCTGCTCAGATGATATAATAATTTAAAACAGTTGCTTATAAAATGCCTATTATAACATGTTCCATATTGCTTCCCTTTCTACATTTCTGTGATCATATACTCACTACCAGTTAATAGTTAAAGAAATGCAGATGCTAAAAAAGTTTCTTGAACTTAACGGGAAAACTTCAACAGGTAATAAAAAATAAATTAATTTTTAATATAGATTCTTTGGACCATGTTGCATTGTCTAGACTCCCCTATCCTCCCTCTAATACTAAAATCTTCAACTCAAAGATTTAAGCAGCCTCCAAGAGTTGATTAGTCTCAGGAACCACTTTATTTGACAATGGTGGGCCATACCCCTCAGCATATTGGGGTGGAATAAGAAGTGTAGGATAATCTATGAAAGATATAATCTTTGTGTTCTTATTCAAGATAATTTTTCAAGTCTATGGTTTTATTTCCCATAACAAGATGTTAATAAAATAACTTTTTTCAATATATTCAAGGTCATTTACCACAAGTCCATAGCAAATCTCATACTCAATGGAGAAAAACTAAAAACCTTTTCTCTAAGATTTGGCACAAGACAAATTTACCTTCTCTCATCACTTCTATTCAACAGAATAAAAATACTTGCCATAAAATTAGGCAAGGAAAGATATCAAGTGCATCCAGATAGGAAAGAAGTCAAGCTCTCACTGCTTGCAGATGACATTATACTATATTCAGAAAATATATTTAGAAAATATTTATATTTATTATATATTAAGATATATAAATATACACAATATATTTATAAAATAAATATATTATATTATGTTAATAATATAATATTATTATATATAAATACATTTAGAAAATATATTTAGAAAATCATAAGGACTCTACCAAAATGCTTCTAGAACAATACATTTGTATAGTAAAGTGGAAGGCTACAAAATTAACACAAAAATCATGTTATTTTTATATACAAATAATGAAAGAAAATAAAGAGGCATTTTAAAAATCCCATTCATAATTGGACCTCAGAAAAATCAAATACTTCGGAGTCAGCTTTACTAAAGAGTTGAAAGACCTATACAAAGAAAACTATAAAACACTGCTTCATTAAATAAAAGAGGACAGAAGGAAATGGAAACATAATCCTGATCATGGACAGGGAAGATTAACATCATTAAAATGGCAATGCTTCTGAAAGCATTTTACTGATTTAATGCAATCCCTCTAAAGATAACCATGACAGTTCTCAAAGAAGTGGATCAAACACTCCTGAAATTTATTTGAACAATAAAAACACAAAAATAACTAAAGAAATCCTTGGGGAAAGAAAATAGAAGCCATCACTTTCCCCAACTTTCACTTGTATTACAAATAAATAGTTATTAAAACAGCATAATATTGGAGCAAAGACAGACCCTCAGATCAATGAAATATAACTGAGCATTCTGAGACTGACACCCATGTAAACCAACCAAATAATCTTTGGTAAAGGAGTAAGAAATACAAAGTGGAGCAAGAAAAGCCTCTTTAACAAGTGGTGCTGAGAAAACTGGTCAATTACATGCAGAAAAGTGAACTCAGACCTCTTGTTAATACCATGAAAAAAGGTCAAATCAAAATGGATTAAAGACCTTGTTATCAGACCTGAAGCCATACGGCACGTAGAAGAAAACATTGGCAATGCACTCCATGACATTGAGACTAAAGACATCTTCAAGGAGGAAACACTACTGTTCAAGCAAGTGAAGGAGAGATAAACAAATGGGACAACAGTAAACTGAGAAGTTTTCGCAGTTCAAAAGATACAACGTGAACTAGAATACAAAGGTCACCCATGGAATGGGAGAAACTATTCACCCAATACTCATCTGACAAATGGTTAATATCTAAGGCATATATATATATATAGTACTGGTAGAACTTAATAAAAATATCTAAACCTATCAAAACATGGGAAGAAGAAATGAACAGACATTTCTTCAAAGAAGAAATACAGATGACCAAAAGGCACATGAAAAAATTCTCTACATCATTCATCATCAGGGAGATGCAAATCAAAATAATAATAAAGTATCATCTCATGCCACAGAGAATGGCACACATCACAAAAAACAACCAGTGATGGCATGAATACAGGGAGAAAGAGACTCTCATTCAGTACTGCTGGGAATTACTGGTGCCTTTCTGGAAAACACTGTGCATATTTTTCAAAAAACTGGAAATTGAGCTTCTTTATCATCCAACAATACCACTCTTATGGATACATCCTAGGAACACAAAAACACAATACAAAAATGTCCTCTGTACTCCTATGTTTATCCCAGCACTATTTACAATAGCCAGAATCTGGAAGCCACACAGATGTGTGGCTAAAGAAACTGTGGTACATCTACACAATATAAAACTAGGCAGCCATTAGAAAAAAAAATGAAGTAATGAAATTTGCTTATACATGGATAGACATGGAGATAATTATGCTTACTAAAATGAGTCAGAGGGAAAGGGATGAACAGGATATAATAAAAATAAAGGACAGTGTGGGGATGATATCTAGTGATAATAGGGATGAGGATTAGGAAGATCAGTCTATGGTAGGAAGCTTACCACAATGAGTGGAGCTATAGTTAGGGTAGAGAAGGGTCTACTATAAATGTAATAGAGAGAAGTAAAATGCCTATTTCAGAAGCAGGCAGGAAAAGGGGTTGGATGGAAGGGGACATTAGGGAGAGTGAGAGAAAACTGGGGACATTGGTGGCAGGAAATGTACACTGCTGAAGGTTGTTGTATGCTATATGACTAATTCAATCATGAACAACTTTGTCTGTGAAAAAGAACGTATTATGAACAATCTTGTAATCATGGTGTTTAAATAAAAATATTTTTTAAATTGCACTAAACAAATACTGTCTTGCCTCACTAAGTAGTCTAACCCTAAATAGAGCCATTAGGAACCATAAAATTAAGTCAGATAAATAGCACAAAGCTTATGATGTTTGCCATGCACATGGGTCATTCCAATTCAATCCCAAGTAGCACATGGTCCCTCAGCAGAGCCAATGATAATTTTTGAGCAGAAAACCACTGGATATGGCTTCTACCGATCCCTTCCCCCCCCCCCAAAAAAAAAGACAATCATCAAATATCCTGAAGGTATTCATATAACTGTTTGGGAAGGTTTCTATGAAAATAAAGATCTTTGAAGAAAACATCATTAATTGGAATGCATATCTGTTTATCCCACCTCCTATGTCTTTTGTTATTAAGCATATGGTACTACCAAAATTGTTAGGAATCTCAGGTTTCAGGATTTTATTTTTGCTTTCACTGAGGCTCTTGAATTGAAGGGGACCTGGGGAGAATTAATATACTTCAATAATCCTATAACATCATTTCCCAGTGTGATACATCCATTCTTGCCTGCTGTTTTCATATTGTACTCCTTTCATCCCTCTGTCTTATATTGAAAGCCCGCTGTGCTGGAACACTGCCTCTATCATTCTTAACAAGCTGCACATATCCCGAGCATTTGGCAAATGACAAAGTTTTTTCTAGTGGAAACCTTTTACCAGGGCCTTGTCAAATACCCCGGGCCTGTAGGAATTAACTAGAGTCCTATTGGTAAGCCCATGTCAGATGCTGCTGACTTGTTCCCACTTGCCACCCTGGGAACTTCTGCTGCCCTTTTCAACACTCTTTTGAGTTGGACACATTTGTTGTGGGAAACTGTGAAGGTCAGAGTGAGAGACAAAGAAAATCATTAAATTGAAAAACATCCTTTGCTAAACAATTCACCACAGTTCCCAATCTTACTTACACGTGTCCTCTGCTCCAAACTCATGCATGAACCTCTCTCTTTCAAGTGTCTGGAAGAGAACCAGTTATAAGGGAAAACACCAACTAAAACTTCTGGATTCTATATCACTGACTATACTCCAAAAAGAATCTCAACTGCCAATTCCAAGGCGAATGATTAGGTGAAAACAATTTGGCATTTTCATTTGTGGAACTCAAGTTCTCAGTAATTTGTTGGTCTAGTATAATAAACCAAAAGAAAAAGAAAGAAAGAAAGAAAGAAAGAAGAAAGAAAGAAAGAAAGAAAGAAAGAAAGAAAGAAAGAAAGAAAGAAAGAAAGAAAGAAAGAAAGTAAGAAAGAAAGAAAGAAAAAGAAAGAAAGAAAGAAAGAAAAAGAAAGAAAGAAAGAAAGAAAGAAAGGAAGGAAGGAAGGAAGGAAGGAAGGAAGGAAGGAAGGAAGGAAGGAAGGAAGGAAGGAAGGAAGGAAGAAAGAAGAAAGAAAGAAAGAAAGAAAGAAGAGAAAGAAAGAAAGAAGAGAAAGAAAGAAGAGAAAGAAATATAAGAAAGAAGAAAGAAAAAATATAAGAGAAAGAAAGAAATATAAGAAAGAAAGAAGAAAGAAAGAAAGAAGAAAGAAAGAAAAAAGAAAGAAGAAAGAAATAGAAAGGAAGGAAGATAAAAGGAATAATCATTTGTATTTTTGTTGTTAAATTTATCTGGGTTATAGTTCCTATAATTTTTTTCAGACATTAATCTGGATGGTTTTGTTGATTAATTTTGGATGATATTAACATTTAAATTGGTAAATTTTAAGCCAGAATGATAGCTCAATTGTCTGAATTCATGCTTTGCATATGGGAGTTCCAGATTTGATCACAGTATTGCATGATACTCTGAGCATTACTTGGTGTGACACCTAAGCACAGAACTAGTAGTATCTCTAAAGTATCACAAGGTGTGATCACACACACACACACACACACACACACACACACACACACACACACACACACCCCAAATGACGACCTTTGCATGAAGATTATCTTCATAATATGGCTAACTGATCCAATTAGATAAAAAGCCTTAAAAGAACAAAAGATTGATTTCTCCTGAACAAGAAAGTATTCTGTTAAAAACTGTCTCTGGATTTGAATTTATACTCTTCCCAGAATCTCCAGATTCTGGCTTACCTTATTAAAATTTAGATCTTCCAAGTATCCCTATTCACATGGGTGAATTCCTTAAAATTCCTAAACATCAGGAGAAACTTCTCTAAGCATCTCTAAGCATTTCTAAGCATCTCTTCTACTCAGGTCTCTTCTCCTGATCCCTGGTTTCCTCCTGTCTATCCCTCTCCCTTTCTTTCTCCTCCATCCCCATTGGCCCTTTCCACTATGCTCCCTTTCCCACCCCACTCCTCTTCTCCCCTCCCCTCCCCTTCTCTCCACTCCCCTCCCCTCTCCTCCCCTCCTCTCCTCTCCTCTCCTCTCTTCTCTCCTCTCTTCTTCACTCCCCTCCCTTCTCTCCCCTCTCCTCCCCTCCTCTCCTCTCCTCTCCTCTCTTCTTCTCTCCTCTCTTCTTCACTCCCCTCCCTCCTCTCCCCTCTCCTCCCCTCCCCTCCTCTCCTCTCCTCTTCTCTTCTCTCTTCTTCACTCCTCTCCTCTCCTCTCCCCTCCCCTCCCTCCCCTCCATCTCCTCTCCTCCCTTCCCCTCTCCACTCCTTTCCTCTCCTCTCCTCCTCTGTCCTTTCCCCTCCTATCTTCCCCTCCCCTGTCTTCTCCCCTCCCCTCTTCCCCTCCCCTCCCCTCTCATCCCTTACCCTTCATTACCTTTCTCTGTCCTATCTCCCCCATCCTATTTCCTAGAGACCCCTGAAAAATATGAATACCTATCTAAATACACACAGTGATACGACATAGGTGTTTTTCTAACAAGATTGTCCCAGGTAGGTTGATAGAAAGATTGATGCAGGATCAGAAAGCTGGGGTGGTAACACTTTGACCAGTAGCTATTGGAATGTAGACTCAAGAAAAGCCTGGCTTTCTGTCCAGCAATAGTTAGAGTAAGCCCAATAATATCTTTGATGATTTTTAGCAAGTCACTGTACTCTATTTAGTCAGTGCTTAGTGAAGCATACTGTGTATCTTAGATTAGTTATTTCACCCCTGCAAAGTATCCTAGCTGACTGGGAGGTGTGAAAGGCCCCTCCTCTTTCAAAGAAATTACCTCCTTGCCTTCCTGGGACACAATAGCCTCACTTTAACCATGTGCCTCTTTTGGTCTCCACATATCTGCTTGAGTAATTATTATTCATCTGCTAGGCCTTTCACAGAATTCCAGCTGTAAATAGCACTCATAATCACCACCATCACCACAGCTGGTAATGAAGAGAAATGTGTTGGGTAATGAGGAGAGCAGCCGCCATTAGAGTAATGAAGAAAAATGGACAGAAATGCCTCAGGAAAGGCACCTCCACTATTTCTGGATGTAATTGACAAAAGGGAACTGTTTTCTTTCCTTCTCTTTCTCTCTTTCTCTCTTTCTCTCTCTTCTCTCCTTTCTTCTCTTCTCTCTTTCTCTTTCTTTCTTTCTTTCTTTCTTTCTTCTTTCTTTCTTTCTTTCTTTCTTTCTTTCTTTCTTTCTTTCTTTCTTTCTTTCTTTCTTTCTTTCTTTCTTTCTTTCTTTCTTTCTTTCTTTCTTTCTTTCCATATTCTCCCTTCATCTCTTCAAGCCACTTCAAAGTTCCTTACATTCATATTCATAGAAAATTGAAGGAGAATAATAAATTCATCAGGCAGAAGAGCTCAGTGTTGTGGTGCCAATCATGAAAAGAGGAAATAAGAATATTTACAGAACTAATGAAAAGGAAAATAGTGTGTGTGCAGAGTGGAAAGCATCGTTTTATTCTTGTTTTGATTTTTTTGTTTGTTTTGGATCACACCTGGTGGTGTTCAGGGGTTACTCCTGGCTCTGTGCTCAGAAATCATTCCTGGCAGGCTTGGGGTACCGTAAGGGATGCAGCCGGGATTCGAGCCACTCTCCTTCCTGGATCGGCTGCATGCAAGGCAAACACCCTACTGCTGTGCTATCTCTCTGGCCCCTCATGTTTTGATTTTTGAGACTGCATACCAGTCTTCTTTCAACTACATACAACAGCAAACTCTGGCAAGAATGATGCTGACAATACCCTGAACATGTGGGTCTTGGTCACTGCTAGCCCAGGTATAGCTGAATAAAATATGGTCAGGCTACCCACTTTATTCCTCTTGTGTGTTTTATTATAGATGGATAAGTTATTTATAAATAAGTTGTTTATTATAGATAAATTGTAGGTATCTATTATAGATAGAGTCAGTTCATATCTATAATGCCTGTTATACTCAATACGTCTTTGATAGGCAATGTTTATATGGCAGGGCATTTTTCTGATTTATCCATTGTCTCAGGTTAAGGTTATACCAAGTATATTTCCTAAAGAAATTTCTTTTTTTGTTTTTGGGGCATCTCAACAGTGCCCAAGGCTTACTCCTAAATCTGTACTCAGGGATACCTTCTGCAGAGTTCAGAGGACCATATTTGGTGCCAGAAACCAAACCTTAGCCGGTTGTGTGCAAGACAAGTGCCCTACCTGCTGTACTATTACTCTGGCTCCTACAGAGCTACATTCAATGAACTCATCACTCTAAAATTTCTGTATGTTAGGCTATGAAAAGACAACAGAAAATGCAGAAGTCACTCAAAATCTTTGTTTGGTGATGAGACACCAAACAAAGAATGTAAGTGCATATGCAATGAAATATTATTCTATAATATAAAGGAAGAGAATGTTGATCCCCGTGTCAAAAGTTCAGCAGCAGTCAAAGTAAAATGAACCAATTGAGGAATAGTAATTAGTAAAATTTATTGTGCTAAAAAAGACAGCTTAAAGACTGAAAACACTCAGACTTATAAACACTAACACATAGGAAAGGGCTCAGGAGTATATTTTTATAAATCAGCTGGTACAGCGTGGAAGAAGTGACTCATTTCTCTTAGTGACTGGTTAGAGCATTAGCAGTTTATTAAATGATAGGGTATTTATCAGTTGTTGCCACACATCAACCTTGGGAGATTGTTTAAAATTTACTTTCTAGCGGCATAAACAAAAAGTGACCCAGGTCATGTTATTCTTATAAAATAAGCAAAAGTATGCTTTGCTGGTATGACTAAGCCAGTTTTGTCTGTTTAAAGAATTCTCAAGGCTGGGTTACTTTTGTTTTTGTATTTTAATATGTGTTACAGCATGAACCTATCTTGAAAACAATAAGCTAAATGAAATAAAGCCTAGTCCAATGGGATAAATGAATGATTCCATTTAATAAGAAGTACCTAGGACAAGCAAACTCAGAGATGAAATAGACTAGATATCCTAGGAAGTGGTACTGAGGGGATGGACAGTTAATGTTTAATGAGGAGCTTAAACTTCTCAGTGTGATATGATGAAAAGGTCTGGAAATGGGCAGTCATGTAGGTAGCACAAGTGTATTTATGCAACTGAATTATAGACTAAAAAGGGTTCAATAATAATTTTTATTTATTGATTGATTGATTTGATTTTTGGGCCACATCGGTGATACTCAGGGGTTACTCCTGGATCTGCACTCAGAAATCACTCCTCTCTTGGGGACCATATGGGACTCTAGCGGATCGAACTGCAGTCTGTCCTGGGTCAGCCAGGTGCAAGGCAAATGCCCTACCGCTGCACCATCGCTCCAGCCCCTTAATGATAATTTTTTATATCATATATATTTCATCATAACAAAATATATCTGCCCAGGCTCTGATCCCTCCTAAAAAAATAAAAGACCATAGCTACCATATTGAGTCTCAGTTACATACTGAGTACTCAGTCTTGCTTCCTGTCTTTGAAATTTCTTATGTTCAGAGAAACTAACAGACAACTTGAATCTATGAGGGCAGCTCTAGAGAGGACAAACAAAGACAAATGACTGAGAATTGTAGACAATGCTAGTGAGTAACTGGCAATTCTCATAGATAGTCTAATGAATGGGCCTTCTTTGAGATAGATTCTTTAGGCTCATCCAAGTCTTTTTATTCTTTAAGTTTTGGGGTATTAATTAAGCATCAATAGACACTAAATACAACAGTGCACTCTATATACAGATGTATAAGTTCATGTTGATAATAATTCATAATAATATTTGATAATATACTTTAAATGACCTTAGATGATATTAAGTTAAATTAATTACTACTTTATTCTATAAAACAATTAGGGAATGCTAAGTACTGATGATGAGAAAAAGCAGTCTGTGCTCTGACTGCTTTTTAGTCTTACTTGGTTCTTTACAATATGGCTATTCTCTCAAGTACAATATCATATCTTTTTATATTTGTGTAAGAATGATTATTTTTATATAAACTGAAAAGCTTTGGCCTCTGTCTTCAGTGATTCAAAATTCACTGTTGAAGTGCATAAGATGAAGTCCAATCCTGTCTCTAGATTTCAAGTTACTACTTGAGTATTATAAAAACATTCACTAAATGGAAAAGTGTAAAATTACCATCTATTAACTGTCCTTTCTCTTCTGTATCCCACAATATTTCTGGAACAATGATGATAAAAGAAATTTTAAATTTCTTTGGAGGTGGTGATTAAAATAGTTTTGAAGAGAAAATTCTTTACCATTTACTAAAATCTAGAATAGACTGGATGGGGTTCATCTATACATAGAATCTGGGAGACAAAACCTGGCTGTCTGAGGAAAAATGTTATCTACTTGAATTTTGCAGAACTTTCTCAGCTATTGTGGAAAGATACAAACAATAGCAGAAAACTATCCAACTAAACAAACAAATTAACAACAAAAAATGCACATAAAGTGGCAGGTCAGAAGGAAAAATGGAATAGAAGATTCACCGAGAACCATGTCAATAAAATTGACAAAAAAATATTTACATCATATTCCATGAATTTCCAGATCTAAACCTTTATAATACATAAAATCTGTTGGAAGTCATTACTTTGAATTTGAGTCAGATCTTTTGAGTCAGATTTTTTTTCTGGAGAAGAAGAAGCCAAATGAAGGCTAGGAATGGAAGAGATCAGTGCCCTATGACTTCCTATTCCCTTCCTTGCAAATACAATGTGAACTAAGCCACCATTTGTTGACATCATAGCTCCCTCTTAGTATTTGTGAAGCAAAAGGCAGACAAGGATACAGGCCCAGATATTTCCTAGAGATATAAGGTAACTAGGTAATTTCATTAGAGCATTTAATCCCTCTGAGCTTCTGCTTTGTCATCTCTAAAAATGGGGCTATCATCTTTGTCATGCTTTGTCATCTCATGGGGCTGGAGCAATAGCAGTGGGTAGGGGATTTTTCTTACAGGCGATAGACCTGGAATAGATCCCCAGCATCCCCTGTGGTCCCCTGAGTCTGCCTGGAGTAATTTCTGAGCACAGAGCCAGAAGTAATCCCTGAGTGCCATTAAATAAGAAATAATGGGGCCACTCAAGATGTTTGGACTGGACCACAATCCACTAAATTTTCCCAGAACTTGACCAAAATAGTATAAATAGTTTCTCCATTTTCATAGATCATGTCCTACTTAAAGAAGAAGCAGAGTTTTATGCCTTAAAAGTTTATGACCTAGGATTGTTTAAGAGGAAACAGTAGGATTGTAAGAACCAGTCATCAGAGCTTTTATTCCAAGGGTGTTCTTACCTTAGCATGAATTTATCTAAGGAATGAAAAATTGCATATCTCTTTCAAATCAGATTGGCAAATCTGGAAGGATGTGAAACTACCACCAATGTAAGCAGGACCTATCATTATATTTGGTCTGTGATCAATATAGGGAAGTGTCAAGTTAGAAAGGGAAAATTCTAGAAGAAAAGGTATGCCTTTATCAGTTTTGGCCTATTTTGTGGTGAAAAAGTCTAAATGATCCTTTTTTTTTTTTTGGTAAATCATTGTGATTTACAAAGCTACTCATAGTTGAGTTTTAGACATACACTGTTTCAGCACCAATCCCGCCACCAGAGTCAATATCCTCCCACCAATGTTCCTAGATTTCATCCCATGTCCCAACCGCACTACCCCAGACTGCCATCTTAACAGGACTGTTTCTAAGTTTGGTTGTGAGAATTTGGGTCTCAAAATTTTATTATTGTTGGTTGACTTTGTAGCTTGTATATATAGTTCTGTTCTTTCTAACCCCACCAATGATGATGAGGACATATTCTAAGTGAGTGAATCAGCAAGTAATTCTTTGATTTGGTTATGCATTTTTCCATTCCTCGTGAAGAATCCTTTGATGTCATTTTTCAATCAGTATCTGCAGGTAGATCTCCAAGCTCACTTCATTTGATAGTGCTCAAGTCAGTGGCCTGGGGCTGACAGCGCCCCTGAGAGGAATGAAGCATCTACTGAAAGGAGTTGAGGAGTTTTCCTCACAGAAAAACATTTAAAAAAAAAAAGAACTTTTTTAAAGAAAAAAAATAGATTTCCTTGTATTAGAATATTGTTCACCATTCACTAAACATTAGGATAATCATTTAATTGGTATATGAACATAGCTAAAGATTAAAAAGAAAATAGACAAGAATGTAAGAGGTGGTACTCCCTGCATAAACTTGGTGCACCCCAATCAGTCTTTTATTTTTAAATAATTTTTAAGACCCATGTGAATTACAAGTGTTTCACAGTTATATTTAAGGTATATACTGACAGTGAATTAGGGAAGTTCCCTACCACCAGTGTTGACCTCTCTTCACCCCTGTTCCCAGGATGCATCCCATACTTCCCCCCAATTGCCCCTTGGATTGCTAGTGTAACTGGTTCCCTTTGTACATAGCTTGTTGTAGATCTTGATTCTGTTGATTTGACTTTGGGTTTGGTATTGAGGCCTGGTCATTATTTATTTTCACTCAAAGTTCATGTGACTCTTCTTGGTACCAGTCTTTCTATTTGTCTTCCTTCCACAGTTTTCATTCGCTCAGATCCTCTGGTTAAAGTGATACTTTCTTCTCTCCCACACCTTTATGGACCATTTCCAGAATAAATCCCTTCACTAAATGGAGGTAGGACTGCGATTTTTCTTAATTTTTTCTTAATTTTAATTAGACACCCTTCTCCTGGTGGGAAGAGGGGGTCATCTTTCTGGAAAATGGAAGATGGTGTCTCCATTGTGACCACTCATTACCAAGGAATGAAAGCTCCCAGAAAGTTTTAGGAACTGTGAGGATTCACTAGATAAGGTGCTATATTCCTTTTGTTTCTCTCTCTCTAAAAAAAAAAAATGAAATTGGTTGAGGGCCAGAGCAATAGCACAGCACAGCACAGTAAGGCATTTGCCTTGCGCGGGGCTGGTTCAATCCCCAGTGTCCCATATAGTTACCCAATCCAGGAGCTATTTCTGAACGAATAGCCAGGAGTAACCCCTGAGTGTCTCCGCGTGTGTTCCAAAAACAGACAAATAGACAAAAAATGAAATCAGTTGAAATACTGGAAGTTTCATATTTCTTCATCCTCCATAGAAGTAAACATTGCTGATGTCCAAAGATCCCAGGAAAACTTGGATCTAGCAAATCACAGCAGCACTTTTCATTATCTATTACAGGGCCTCAGGAGAGAAACGAAGTAATTCTGCTTGACTAACTCATTTCAATATAGTAGAGTAATAGTGAGGTAAGGATTTTGTCCAGCATATATTCGAATTTCTTGGTCAGATAAGAATTTTCTGTTCAATCAATAGAGTATATTTATGAAGGCAATGGATTCTTACAAGTTTAAGAAGTTCCTAAACCAAGAAAGATAGTCTTAGGTCATTAGGATCTTCCTGACTATGAAAGTCTGATATACTTGCACAGAATGCAGGAGCTTATGTTTTTTATTTTATTATAATTATATATATTTTTTGGTTTTGGGATCACACCCGGCATCGCTCAGGGGTTACTCCTGGCTCTACACTCAGAAATCGCTCCTGCCAGGTTCAGGGGACCACATGGGATGCCGAAATTCGAACCACTGTCCCTCTGCACGGAAGGCAAACGCCCTACCTCCATGCTATCTCGCCGACCCCGGGACTTGAGTTTTTTATGTGCTGGATCCTGGTTTAATCTTCCATTACATTTCTCCTCTCCCCCAGAATCAAACAACTGCTCCCTGGAGTTGCCTCACAACAATTCACTAAACTGTTCACTGAGTCCCAGAGCTTACTAAGGACTGTTTGTGGAGTACTCCCTCCCCCCAAAATATGCCGTTGTTAGAGTTAGGATGGTTAGCCAAGAGCCATGCTGAATAACAGAAAATTATTCAGACAGCAGAGCTCGATTTTTTCACATATATAAAAGAGGGACAGTAGAGGCATCTAACCTCCAAATGGTGTCAGGACAACATAATACATTGAGGTTTATAGAATAAATAATGTCTGGAATATAGTGAGTGCTCAATAGAAATTAGATGTAATGATGACTATTACTCTCCACATTTTCAACATTTCAGTAATTCAAGAAAAAAAACAAGGAAAGAAAGGAAGTTCAGTAAGGATCATTTAAGAAAAATCCTGAATCCTGCAAAACTTGTAAAAACTGTAAATCAAGAAAAACTTGTTTTCTGGACACATCCTTCTTTCACTTTCTCTCTCCTGTTACTGCTCAAACTCTATTTCTTCCCAGAATGATTCTTCCCAAAATGAATTGCTCTCTTGTCATACATGCCTATCTTTTATCAATCAACTTCCACTTCCACTGGTTCCATTCCTTTAGGGTTTTGTTCTGAGCCAAGTGGTAATAAAAACAATCAAGCCTGGTTTAAGATATTAATGAATGTTGGGCAAATGTTATGCTTTTGGGATACTACATTTTCATTTCATAAAATGAAGTTGCCCTATTTGTCAGAAGAGACTAAAATTGAGAATTTTAAATCATGTGAGATATGATAAGGATGAGAATTTTCAGACTATCTTAACATCTGGTTTTCTTTGAATCATAAATAATTTGCTATTTTGATAATCTCATAGATTATTATTAACAAAAGTTAACAGCTACATAGAAACATCATAGACAGACTTGGGGACTAAAGTATAAAACACTGTGACTAAATACAATGTTATAAGGGTGAAAGGCATGGCCTCAAGACCCCAGTCTTACTACCAGTCCCGTATTCCCAGGGATCATATCAGTGAGAAATTGAACAAGCCCAATCTTTAAGGCATACTTTATTTCCCTAGATATATTGTTATAAACACAGGAGACTTGCAATGGGGGATTCTGAGGAACACACAAGGCCTCAGAACCGAATAAATGTCTCTAGAAAGACAACAGAAGTCAAGGAGTTTGATGGTTAAATGGAAGCAGGAGAAAATTTAGGTGCTAAGATTAATCTGGTGGAAAGGATTCATAAGCAATTTAATATGTAACACAGGCTAAAAAATCTCTTTCTTGGGGCTGGAGAGAATACAGTGGGCAAGTTTGCCCAAAGTTGATCCAGGCTTTATTCCTGGCACCCCAATTAACTCCCTGAGTTCAGAGGCAGGAGTAATGCCTGAGTACTGTGAGGTTTGGCTGCAAAACCAAAAGTTATCTTTTTCTTTTGGAGCAAGACAGATAGCACAGTGCTTAACTTGTTTTCTTTGCATGCTTCTGAGCTTGTTAGGATTTCTAAGAAATGAAAAATAATCTTTTTCTTTAGGTGGACAGTCAAGTGACATCAAACAAAGATTTTGTTATTCTTACTCTTATTGTTGCTAGCATGATAATAAATAAATTGAAGGAATTAAGAAAGATATTAGGAACAAAATGCAGTAAAATGATTTGGGGGGGGTTTGGGCCACACCCAGTTCAGGTGTTCAGGGGTTACTCCTGGCTATCTGCTCAGAAATAGCTCCTGGCAGGCACGGGGGACCACATGGGATGCCAGGACCTTAGATCCTGGATCGGCTGCTTGCAAGGCAAACTCCACTGTGCTATCTCTCCAGCCCCAGTGAAATGATTTTTATAGTCCAAAATACAAGAATTTTTAGATAGCAAGTGCCATGGCTTCTTTAAAACCTTTAAAAGTTCATATGCCTAAGATCTAACACAGGGAAAGTGAATGGGATCTTTGGGTCTAGGTCTCCATTTCCATATGATTTAAAAGGTTCTCAAGTCATCCTAATGTTTAACCAGTTTTGAAAAGACTCAGTGGTGAGCTGTTTCTTTATCAGCTAGAAGGAAGAGTAATATGTCAGAGACTTCTGGAAGTTAGCTGAGAGAATGTCAATTGATTGGAGAGGAGGACAGTGATCAGCATTGTAAACCACAGTGATTAAATAAAAAAGGGGGGTGAGGAAAAAAAAAGAAAAATTGCCTGTCATAGAGGCAGGCTGAAGGATGAGAGGAAAATTAGAGACAGGGTGGAAGGAAGTGGACATTAGTGAAGGGATTGTAGTTAGAACATTTTATTTTTGAATCTCAATCATGAATAATTTCATAACTTCAGACAAGAGCACCAAATGCAAAGGGTACCCTATTTGTAGTTATGGAGGAAGGAAAATGATTTGAGTTAAAGCAGGATGTCCAAGAGATTCTACTTTTTTTTTTACATTATCTAAATTAATGGGAAACACCATATCTATTCTGATATGTTTATTTTACTTGAATTGGCTCCTTATTAGTTTTTCTCTAATTCCTAGCTGAACTGAAATTGTAGAACAGGAAAAAGTGCTAAGAAGGTGGCCTTGAGTTTTACAGTGTTTTTGTTTTGGTGTGGTTAACTTATTTGGGGAAGTAATTTTTTTTCTATTTTTTGTAAAAAGTTGTGCACCTAATGAATTCCCAGGAGGAGAAATATCATTAGAAAGATACATATAAAATATAAAATTTGGATCCAGAGACATAAAAAATTATGGCTATAACAACCCACACAGCACAAAGCTGGCCATCTCAGGAGGAGAGGGTATGCCAAACAACCACCCTGCTAAAGCCATGCTAGCTGCCTCCATCACCCAGAATCAACGTTTTCCTGATTCCTGTCTCATCTCTGACCCTCCAGGATTCCCTTCAGGGACAATAATATGACCACACCTCAGGTATGCAGGTTATTGGGCTGATATCACCAGGGCTTTTTTTTTTGGAGTGATTGCTGGCAACCTCCTCCATATCTTCCTTTTTCCAGTAAAGCCTACCTGCTCTAACCAAGCTCACACATGCAATTATCATGATGGAACCAGGATTTCTTCCAGGAGGCCCAGCAGCTAAGTATATCACCCTAAAAATTATAGTATCATAGCTTTGAATACTTGGACAACTTCATTTTTTTTTGGTGCTGTCATCTTAAAAGAACACCCCAATTCAACAGAGTAGACATATAACAAAAAGAGCTTACTAAATCTTCTGCCATTGTATTAATTGTTTAATTAGTGATACATTAATTTTTACAAGTAAGCTTGCTACTGTACTTTCTTTTCCTTTTTATTTTTTTTCATTTTTTAATAACTTTGCTTTCACTTATCTAGAAACTAACATATTATGATCAACTACATAAACTATGTGATGCATTTTTTAAATAAATTTAAAAAATAGATTTAGAGAGATAGTACATCACAGCACTTACACTTAAAGCACTATTAATCTTTCATGTGGATGACCCAGGTTGAATTCTCAGCACCACATATTGTTCTGTGATGGCTACCAGCAGTGCTTTCTGAGCACAGAACCAGGAGTCAAACCCTGAGTAAGCCAGGTGTGATCTAATTATCCACTTCAAAAAAAAAAAAAAAAGAAAAGCAAAAAAAAAAAAAAAGAAAATTAGTGTGCAGACCAGGTTAAATAATCCTTGTTTAATTAAGAAATAAAAAGGAGGGCCCAGAGAGATAGCACAGCTGTGTTTGCCTTGCAAGCAGCCAATCCAGGACCTAAGGTGGTTGGTTCGAATTCCGGCGTCCCATATGGTCCCCCGTGCCTGCCAGGAGCTATTTCTGAGCACCGCCGGGTGTGCCCCCCAAAAAAAATAAATAAAAAGGATAAGAAATCAAATGGTTGCTGTCATTACTATTACTTTTATTGTTGCTGCTATTTTAAAATGGAGAAGTATAGACAGAAAAGAACTCTAAGTTGGGAAGGAGAAATAGGAGAGCTCTGTATTGTTACAAAGCTTCCATTATCTATTTTTGTTTGTTTGGGGCCCATATCTCGAAGTGCTCAGGGATCACTCCTGGTTGTAAGCTCAGAAATCCCTCCTGGCAGGCTCGGAGGACCTCATAGGATACTGAGGATCGAACCAGGGTCTGCAGCTTGCAAGGCAAACACCTTATCCACTGTGATATTGCTCTGTCCCCTCCATAATCATTCTCTAGCAAGGAGGTTATTCTAAGTTTCATGAGGGATCCTTCTCTTAAATGCTTTGGGATATTTTGAATACTCTTCATGTTTTTAATTCTACAATTAAAATATTAATGTTGCATGTGTGCCTGTTCTTAACTTATTTTTATTAAGTCATGTTGACAATCACACACACAAAGAAACATGCAAGCTCATGATAGTCATTTTCATTTTTCCAAGAAGGCCTTGCATTTCTTACAAATAGAGTTTCAGTATATGAAACTTTGCACTTGAAAAACGAAACAGATCTTGTTAGTTCTAATAGAAAAAGGCAACCCGATTTCCAACGCTCTGTTTTAATTTTGGTTTATCTGTCAAAGATTTTATTGAAAGTGAAATCCATATTCCTGTTTAGTTTTGGTATCTAAAATCTAAACATGTGGGAAAAGATCACAGATTTAATCACAGAATTGAGACTGAGATACTGGGATGTATTTAAATAGGAATTTAAATAGGGGTTTTTAATTTTTTGGCAAATGGTTACATATTATTTGTCTAAATTACCTACAAGTCTTTTTGGAGAACCCTGCTTAATGTAATGAAATCATTAAAAATGAAGAAAATAACCTCAAATTTTTTGTCAATGTCTTAGCAACATCAGCCATTAGTGCTCAAAACAATAGCTGGGGGGTGAGGAAGGAGGTCATGATTCAAAAAGAGTTCAGATGCCCTCTTTTTTTTTTTTTATCTCCATGAAGACGTTCTGCCTTATTTTCTTTACCATGAAAAAGATCCCTAAAGTCTTGTTCTGGGTTTCTGTAACCTAAATAGAAATTTGACTAGCATCTGGAGCCTTTGATATCAGTCTGCAGAAAAAGGAGGGAGGTTGCCTTGAAAGCAGGAACTCATTCAGGGGAACCAATTTAAATTTCCAAATAGTGTCTCTACAACTGGAAATGTGATGGCATCTACATCATGAATTTGAAAAGAAGCTTCTGCAGGCAGCTCATCTAGTACCCTTGTTGCCATTGACAACAGGATGATGTCACTGTCAGATCCTCTTGGGATGTTAGCCTGCATCCACTGGACCCATTCCTGCTGCTGGCTGCTTCACATTTGGAACTTTCCATGACTGGATCCAGGCAGCCTTCCAGGATTTCTGACTTCTGGGGGTTACACATCCCAGGACTGCTTTCTGGCCTTTGAAGCAGCAACATCTATTAACATACTGACCACCATTCTTAACACTGATACCTCAGGATAACAGTAAGTGGGTTTGGGCCTGGAGAGAGAGATAAGACACTTGTTTTGTAAGTGGGGGATACTGGTTTGATCCCCAGCACTGCATGGTTTCCTGAACACTGCCAAGAGTGACTCCTAATTATAGAGCTGAAAGTAAACCCTGAACATGGCCAGGTGTGACTCTCTTAAGTCCCCCAGAAAATATGGACTTGCTGTGGCTAGGGTGAGAAAAGTTCTATACATTCAATATTTTAGGAACCTGAACCCCTCTTAGAGGTACTGTCTGACCTGTGTTTACACAATACAGAGGTCCTAAAGAGGATCTTTGGTAAGCAAGATAAGCTGCTGCTGATCAAGCAGTAACCATGGAGGAAGTTAAGTCTTTAACAGTGAAAGGGAATGACTTTCTAATTTTCCCTTCTGGGAAGCCTAAAATATGACAACTCACAACAAAGTGCCAATGAATCTCTTTATTGAGCAGAGATAAAAACAACAAAGAAATAAAGAAAAAATAAACACAAGCATTTCCTGCTAATACTGTCTACACACAAAGAGATCACCTTGCTCTAGATTGAGTACATATTTTCCCGTGGTCCCTGGCACCCTACAGATATATGTAATAAATAGTAGATTCAATGGATTCAATGAGATGAAAATGCCAGGTTCTGATGAGGCTTTAAGTATCTTTTTATTCCCCTTTCCCTGTGCTCAATTTTTTCCTCTTCATTCTTTCTTGAGTCATAGTTTTATAGGTCATCATGCCTTTTCCAGGACAAGAGGAGATAATTTGATTTGTTTTGTGAAGTTAAGTCAGACAAATCCTTGACTTCGTAAGAGGTGGAGAATTCACAGTGATTTGGAAACATTTAATTTCTTCTTTTTCTATTTAACTTCCTTACACTCTCTCCCTCCTCACACACAACATTTTTATTACAATAGCCACTGCTCCTTTGGCATTTGAAAATGTATGTTTTTAGTGTTATAGACATAGGTGGATTGAATCAAGAAGAGAAATGGTAGCATTTTCATTAGAAATGGAAAAAGAAATGTTTTTCCAAATGTAGAATTCATTTTAGAAATGGGTAGTTATTTTTTCCTTTTTTGTTTTGTTTTGTTTTATTTTACAATGAGCTTACATTTGAATACTTGCTAAATGCCAGGCACTATTTGTGGGGAGCCTAGCTGATGAAACCTGGGACATAGGACACCTCAGTAATTCCTAATCTGGTCACCCACGTGACCAAAAGGCCCATGCCTTGAGAACAAAGGAAATAGACAAAAATAAAGTAATTCAGAGCAGCCCAATATATCCAGCCAGAAAGAAAAATATAGAGTTTGCCTTTGTGTTAGCAAACATTATTAAGAACTCTGTTTGAATCTTATGCCTTTTAGTAAAACGTGCTCAGGTCTACCTCTGCCCCTCCCTACTACCTGCCCCAGTTTATGCTAATGAATGCTTGTAACTGTGATTGGTGTAAAATTTGTAACACCCCTGACGTGTTTCAGCCCTTAAAAGCTGATCCCCCAACAATAAACTTCCCTTTTTGAACAGCATACGTTGTCTTGAAGGCTTCTTTTACTAATCTCTCTAGTTCTTCTTTACAGGTCGGTTCTGCTCGAGTGAACCCATTAATAACTGGCAACTTTCATTTCCACACCCCCGCGGGTCGGGGGACTCCCGTGAAAGTTGCAACTATTCTCCATATCCCACACATGGTGACGTATTTCATCCTCATTACATCAAGTAAATACTTGAATTACTAGACTAGAAAGCCAAAGCACAGAGAGGTCAAATTATGCAAGGTAACCAGTTAGTAAGTGTCAAGGCTAAAATTTGAATCCAAATACATCTCTCCCTTTCTCTCTTTCTTTTTCTACCTTCCTTTCCTTTCTCCCTCCTTTCTCCCTCCCCTCCTTCATTCCTTCTTTCTTTTTCATCAGCCTTCCTTCCTTCCTTCCTTCCTTTCTTTCTTTCTTTCTTTCTTTCTTTCTTTCTTTCTTTCTTTCTTTCTTTCTTTCTTTCTTTCTTTCTTTCTTTCTTTCTTTCTTTCTTTCTTTCTTTCTTTCTTTCTTTCTTTCTTTCTTTCTTTCTTTCTTTCTTTCTTTCTTTCTTTCTTTCTTTCTTTCTTTCTTCTTTCTTTTTCCACATCGCAGTTTATCTTCATTCTATGGTAATTGTGATATATAAATTAAAAGAAAGACAAGGAAATTACAATGAAAAGAAAATGAATTGTTTGTGAAGAACATTTTAAATAGGTATTGAGCTTAAGCAATTGAAATGTGATTCTGTTTTCAAATATTCATAAGAGTTACACTAATGTTTTATACAGGGAGCAGGTCACTTAGGCTGGTTGCCTTGACATTCTAAGTATGATGTCAGATTGCCAACAAGGTTCCTGAGGAAAATGTTTGGGTTTACTTTATTATCCCTCTGCTAATATTCCATGATCAAAAACATTTTTTTTTTGGTGTTGGGATCATACCCAGAGATGCTCAGGGGTTACTCTTGCTCTGTATTCAGAAATTAGTCCTGGCAGACTTGGGGAACCCTATTGGATGCTGGGGGTAGAACCCTGTTTGGCCACAAGCAAAGCAAGAGCTTTCCTTGCTGTGCTATCACTTAAGCCCCCCCAAAACATTCTTAAATCTTCTTATAATGGACAGAATACCCAGCCTGCCTTCTTTGAATTTCCATCTCAAGAAGATAAAATGGGCATTTTCTTGGTAGCATATTTCATAATATTTCTTTGCTGGAAAGTCCTATATTTCTTCTTCCTACACCAGGGTTCTAGAGCTCTTTATTTATGTATGTATTTATGCATTTATTAATTTTAAATTTTATAATCTAAAAGTGACTCCAATATCCTTACTTTCCTGTCTTTTTCTTTGAAATCTTCGGTTCAGTTCTCCCCCTTTGTGTAAAGACAGCACAGATTCGCCTGCAGCCGTCCAGATTTGCAACTAAGTGCTGCCACTCAGCCACATGTGTTTCTTTCTCTTACACACAGGCTCTTTGGGGGCCACCAGTAAACACACTGACCTTTGGAATATGGAAAGAAAAGAGCTTTGAAATGAAACTGGCACAAACAGCGGTTGGACAGCCGTCATCTGCAGCTGAAACAAAGAGGGGCATAGTGTTCAAGCTGTCTTCATAATCACACCAAGCACTTATCACTCAGGCTCCAGTCTGAGCATCCACACAGTGGCCCTCACCCCCAGCCCCAAACAAACAGCCCAGGCTGAGCAAGTACATAGGCCACTTTGTTGCTGGGGTCAGCTCTGCAGCTGAATATCACATGTGACGGAGACTGGTTTCCAGAGCTGCAGGCTCTTTCCTTTCTTCCTTCCCCATAAAACCCCAGCTCAACTTGGCACAGGCATTCAGGTGAGGTAAGTGCCAGTTAACAACAAAGAACCTGAGGGCTTTCAAATTTATGGCTCAAAGCTAAGTTCTCATGAAGTGAATTCTTCTCAATTCCAAAAGCCTCAGTTTTCAAAGAGCAAGGATGCTGAGTGTGGTTGAAAAAAATTTTTTGGACTACAACCTTAAAACTGACTTATTTTCTCCTTCCTGGGAGCCGGGAGTCTAGCAGGAGGAGGTTTGGCAGGCCCCCGCCATGCCGGAGGCCTGCTTGGCCAGGCCTAGGGGGTTGTGGGACTTGGGTAACCCCAGCACCCCTCTGCCGCCTTGCTCCAGATCTCCAGGGCTTCCCCAGGCCACACGCCTGGGCAAGCCAGTGAGTTGGGTCCCTTGGTGGAGCTTGAAGGTACCCTAGGCCTTCCCCCACTATCCATGCGGCTCCTTAGGGAGGGTCTGGGTGGGGCTCTGAGCTTCTGGTCTCCCAGCTTCTTGAAGGATCTCTCCTTCCTGGGAGCCGGGAGTCTAGCAGGAGGAGGTTTGGCAGGCCCCCGCCATGCCGGAGGCCTGCTTGGCCAGGCCTAGGGGGGGTGCAGGACTTGGGTAACCCCAGCACCCCTCTGCCGCCTTGCTCCAGATCTCCAGGGCTTCCCCGGGCCACACGCCTGGGCAAGCCGGTGAGTTGGGTCCCCTGGTGGAGCTTGAAGGTACCCTAGGCCTTCCCCCACTATCCATGCGGCTCCTTAGGGAGGGTCTGGGTGGGACTCTGAGCTTCTGGTCTCCCAGCTTCTTGAAGGATCTCTCCTTCCTGGGAGCCGGGAGTCTAGCAGGAGGAGGTTTGGCAGGCACTGGTAAGCTCTGCCCAGTCTACATTTTCACAAGAAACATTAATAGTACTCTCACAAGAAACATTAATAGTACTCTCACAAGAAACTGTAATAGTACTCTCACAAGAAACTTTAATAGTACTCTCACAAGAAACTTTAATAGTACTCTCTATCATTGAATTATGTTTTTATGTATGCAAAATGTCCATTTTGTACTTTGCCCTTTTGCATACCCCTTCATAAGTTCATATTTCTCTTTAACTTCTTTAACTCCTATCATCATTACTCCTTTTATACCCTTTCTAACTTAAGTACTGTTGAGTCCTAAGTCAGAGACCAAAGTGGTGCCCTAGAGTTAACACCCACCCAACTATTTTAAAAGGCATAAAAAGGACACATATCTTTTCAACATTTTATGGGTGTTTTCTTTGACGGCTATAACTTTTGCTAAATACTTTCTTATACAATGATGACCCCCCCCCCCCATGTTTTTTATCTTCTCTTTGTGAACTGCTCAATATGGAATTTGGTGTGAAAGAATCCCTCAGTTTAATACTTATGTTTGAACCAAGTCATGGGTCTTGTTGGAAATGTTCTTATGCCCCCATATATCTGATAGCACCACGTGGCTTTATATCTTGTTTGCGTAGGCACACTAACATGGAAAAATACTATACATACCAATAAGTTCTTATCTAATAAAAATGGGAACACACAAATCTTGTAGTGCAATGAGACCTTACACCCTGAACATTGACATAAAGACCTGGCACAGGCCTCAGAAGAATGGGCATTCTCCATTCACCCCTTGATCTACAGAAGACATTTACAAAACATCCAAGGTTGTATATAACATCACCTGGTGGCATTCCTGTACCAGGAAAGACCCTACAGCTGCTCTGACATCTACTCAAAAGAAACACCCCTTAACACTGAGAAGACAACAAGAACAAAGACCTGCTTACTGGACAGGGCTTGCTGTATTGCCCCTTAATTGTGAGGTTTGTCTATAACATCACCTGGAAGCAATCCTCTACCACGGAAGACCCTACCACTGCTCAGACATCGTCCTGCTCAAAAGAGACTTCCCTTAACACTGAGAAGACTTAACAACAACAACCTGCTTACAGGAAAGGGCTTCCTGCATTGCCCTTTCATGGTGAGGTGAAATGAGAAGGCACTCCACATCATGATTTCAATGTAGGACATGCAGATTCCAGAATCTTTAATACAGAAACATGAGACCAACAACAGAGACTGTGTGAAAAGTGTGTTGGCACTACAGACAATGTCTTGGATCGAACGATAACTTTCCTGAGGCCTAGAGCTGGTCTTATGCCAGGAAACTTCAGGGGTAGGATCTCTTTGTATTTAGGCCAAGATTATTCCTTTCCATGCCTCTCATATTTTGGTGGGCCTATGCAAACAACAATTGCCACTCTAACACCGTTTTTACTGTGCTCCTTTGACTCTAATCCTTAAAACGCACCCACTTAAAATTTGAGGTTAACTTAAGCTAATATGCATGTACATGGAAATGTAAAAAATACTATGCCTCTAATGTTTAAGGAGTTATGTAAGTTTGATGGCTTTAGATTGCCTTGTGTGCTGTTAAGAAATATTATAATGTGCTACAATCTGGGGACTTGAGGGACAAAGTAATTGCACATGGATTCTGTTTTATTTATCTTAACTTTCTTTGGTGAAAGTTCAAAGTTAAGATATCAGCAAGGGGACTTCTTCTGATAATTATGTTATGGGTGATTGTCCTTCCACTGTAACTTTACCTTATCCTCTTTCTTTGCATCTTTTGTTCTCATAATTCAAAATAAAAAATTATAAAAAAACTGACGTATTTTTTGAACAGGTTGTAGGTGAGGGCACTGGGGAGTGGGGCACTGGAGGATGGGGGTGGAGGTTCATATAGAAAACTCTGCAAACAAACCCCAACAAAGAAGTAACTTGGGTGCAAACTTGAACTGCAAAGATAAATAGAGCTAATAGCCCTGCAAATTAGGGTTTGAAGAAAAAAAAATCTTAACATGTCTCCTATGGTCTTTGGAAATAAATAGGGTCAGACTACAGAATGAATAAGAGTGATGAGAATGTCAATCCAAGAGATCTCTAAAGTTTTTTTTTTTTTTTTCTCCTCAGCTTTCTAATTTGTATTGGAGTGTTTAATCTTAGGGATGATTTTAGTAATACTACAATCCTTTGGGTGTTTGTCAGTTTGTGAGACATATTTTTGGGAAATATTTTTAGGCCACAGAGGTCTGAGGTCTGGCTAATCAAGTAATCTGATCTGACATCTGAAAGCCTGGAAATACCAAGAGTTTTGGCAATGGGAACATAAAGGAGTTAAAATATATTTTGAAACCATTCATCTAATTATTAATTGTACTCAGTGTTTAATATTTTCAATGCCAGCTGAACGTAGCAAAGGAAATGACAGATGCATATTAAAATGCATGCAAATACTACACACAAGCCACATTTCAATATATTGTTTTGCATTCATAATTTTAGTCTTGTGATTTGTATTTATTTTCATTTCCTTGAGAACAAAGACTTTCTTTTTCCCCCACTTGGGAAACAAGGCTGGACTTGTTTCTGCCACCCTTCTAATAGTATTCCTGAAAAAGCAGCAAAACTCATGGCTCAGGAAGCATTTCCCACCACCTTCTTGCAGGCCCCTTAAATTGGGTGGCATTTACAAGGCATTGAAAAGGTAAAACTGCAATCAATCAGTGGCTTGGTTACATAGTGGCAGGCATCATATATTTTTGTTGTTGCATTAAAACTGAACAGATAGCTTTCTCCAAAAATTAAGCTGTTTTAATGTACAACCTCCCTTTGGACTTAAGGGGTATAAACTTCAAAATCCCCTTCCCATTTAATCCAATCACAGATGGAGCATATTTCCTAACCTCAGAGAGTAGGGGATGTCTGTCTGGTCAGTAAAAAGTGATGCACAATTTGGGCCCAGAGAGATAGCACAGCGTTGTTTGCCCTGCAAGCAGCCGATCCAGGACCAAAGGTGGTTGGTTCGAATCCCGGTGTCCCATATGGTCCCCCGTGCCTGCCAGGAGCTATTTCTGAGCAGACAGCCAGGAGTAACCCCTGAGCAACGTTGGGTGTGGCCCAAAAAACAAACAAACAAACAAACAAAAGTGATGCACAATTTCTACCTATTTCTGGCCATCAGAATTCATCAAATAATCACAAGCACTAGCCAGTACTCTTTCCTTGTTCCAGATCTCCTGGCGAGGTTTAAGGGCCAGATAAATACCAAGGAGCCTCTCTGATGGATAAAGTTTGGATCCTGGAATAAAATCACATGGAGTAGCTCTATGTGCCACCCATCTCCCCTGACCCATGAATCACAATAGCCTCAGATACATGTACACTACAGAATAGCCAAGCTCTGATGATCTCTTTTCCTACTTGAGCATCTAACCTTTTGCTTTCATCTCTTAAATTATGTCATGGTCAGTCAGAGAGACTGATGGCATATGGTATTAGATATGTCTCTTGTAAGATACATCAATATGAGTTTGTTATATAAGAGTAAATGCACTATCCTGGTGTTTTCACTTTTCACTCACATTATTTGAGGTAAGTCAGCTGCCATGTCCTGCACATACGTGTGAAGCAAGTAGAAATGCCCATTAGGTGAGACATGGAACAAGAAGGCATCCTCCAACAGCAGTCTAGGAATTGAGTCCTTTCATCATCTTTAATCAGGTGAATTACTAGGGAGGAAATTCTTTAGCTCCAACTGATTTTGAGCTGCTGCAATTCCAATCAACGGATTCAATATGATTTTTCTGAGAGATGCTGATCTGGAATTCCTTAATTAGTGTCTCCTGGATTCTGATTCTCAGAGAATGTCAGCTAAGAAATATTTAGATCTAATGATGACTTGGAATCATTTTTTGTAGAGCAATAGATAACCTAAACTCTGAAAATAAAAGATATGCTTTTATAGGGGCTGGAGCAGTGGAGCAAGTGGTAGGGCATTTGCCTTGCACACACTAACCTAGGATGGATCGTTGTTTGATCCCCTGGCATCCCAGATGGTCCCCAAGCCAGGAGCAATTTCTGAGTGTATAGCCAGGAGTAACCCCCGAGTGTCACTGGGTATGGTCCAAAAAGGAAAAAAAAAGATATGTTTTAATAATGTTAAGTCACTGAGACAATGGGATTATTTGTTACAGTACCTAAAAACAAACTTATTCAAAGAGGTATGTAGAAACTATGTATGTACTGTGTATGAATGTACTATGGTTATCCCTACAAGATAAAGATAAGTTCATTTTCTCTCCTTGGAGCTGCCACTGCTTAGCAGTGCCTAGACGAGGCAGATAATAAAAGCAACTTTTAGTAAAGTATGTATATATATATATATGGTAATCCTATATTTAGTATGTGCAAAATCAATGCTATTAGAGCAGCTATACTTTAAGACTAGATGGAATAAGTTACATCTAATATAGTCATAAAATATGGTATTTTGTTCATATCAAATGCATAAAAGGTGATCTGTTAATTATCAAGTGAAGGATAGAAAAATTCAGAAACTTAGTGATGTTTGTATTTCCATATTTTCAAGCTTATGTGTGTTATGGCAAGATACCATGTTACCTACGTTAGTCTGTAAAATCCTTATAACAACTGGATATAGAGTATGGTATTCTTCTGGATTTACTATTGAGGAAATCCTCTCACCAGTGTA
Source organism: Suncus etruscus (assembly GCF_024139225.1). Lineage (NCBI taxonomy): Eukaryota > Metazoa > Chordata > Mammalia > Eulipotyphla > Soricidae > Suncus > Suncus etruscus. The sequence goes on from NC_064858.1 coordinate 46,735,644, forward strand.
CAGAACCTAGTCTCAATTACAGAGAAATTCCATGACCTAATTTATGCTTGACTATGTAGTCCAAGAATCTTGAATTTAACCTATATATCCCTTCCATTTAATTCTCAAAAGAGGTAGGAGATTATAGCAGAATCCAGGAAAAATTAACTAAACTTGATAGAGTGGGCTGAGAGAAAATCATTGTGAAGAGCTAATAGAATAATCAAGACTTGTTTCTTGAGTCATTCACATTCAAAGGTGAAGAAAACATTATTATCATGAGGCTATTATCAAATTTACAACAATCCAAAGAATATAAATTTATTAACCCAAACTGATGTACATCCCATCAAAATTCATCTTTGCTTTAGGAAATATTTAGTCAAGTGGCTTTTATAATTTTTTTTGAGAAAGCATTGGATCACATACAGCTGTGCTCAAGCTTATTCCTGGATCTGTGCTCAGGGACCATCTGTAGAGCCAGAGGTTGGCAGCATCCAAGGAAAGGGTCCTATCTCGTTTCTTGAACAATCTCTCTGCCACCAGCATTGCTTTTTTTAAAAAAATTTTTTTATTTAAACAAATTTATTACATACATGATTGTGTTTGGGTTTCAGTCATGTAAAGAACACCATCCATCATCAGTGCAACATTCCCATCACCAATATCCCAAATCTCCCTCCGCCCCACCCAACCGCCGACTGTACTCTAGACAGGCTTTCGATTTCCCTTGTACATTCTCATTATTAGGATAGTTTGAAACTTAGTTATTTCTCTAACTAAACTCATCCCTGTTTGTGGTGAGCTTCATGAGGTGAGCTGTAACTTCCAGCTCTTTTCTCTTTTGTGTCTGAAAGTTATTATTGCAAGAATGTCTTTCATTTGTCTTAAAACCCATAGAAGAGTGAAACCATTCTGCGTCTTTCTCTCTCTCTGACTTATTTCACTCAGCATAATAGATTCCATGTATATCCATATATAGGAAAATTTCATGACTTCATCTCTCCTGAAAGCTGCATAATTTTCCATTGTGTATATGTACCACAATTTCTTTAGCCATTCATCTGTTGAAGGGTATCTTGGCTGTTTCCAGAGTCTTGCTATGGTAAATAGTGCTGCAATGAATATAGGTGTAAGGAAGGGATTTTTGTATTGTATTTTTGTGTTCCTAGGAGTTCCAGGAGTGGTATAGCTGGGTCGTATGGGAGATTGATTTCCAGTTTTTGGAGGAATCTCCATATCGCTTTCCATAAAGGTTGAACTAGACGACATTCCCACCAGCAGTGGATAAGAGTTCCTTTCTATCCACATCCCCGCCAACACTGCTTGTTCTCATTTTTTGTGATGTGTGCCAATCTCTGGGGTGAGAGGTGGTACCTCGTAGTTGTTTTAATTTGTATCTCTGTGATGATTAGTGATGTGGAGCATTTTTTCATGTGTCTTTTGGATATTTGTATTTCTTCTTTGTCAAAGTGTCTGTCCATTTCTTCTCCCCATTTTTTGATGGGATTAAATGTTTTTTTCTTGTAAATTTCTATCAGTGCCTTGTATATTTTGGAGATTAGCCCCTTGTCTGATGGGTATTGGGTGAATAGTTTCTTCCACTCAGTGGGTGGCTCTTGTATCCTGGGCACTATTTCTTTTGAGGTGCAGAAGCTTCTCAGTTTAATATATTCTCATCTGTTAATCTCTGCTTTCACTTGCTTGGAGAGTGCAGTTTCCTCCTTGAAGATGCCTTTAGTCTCAATGTCCTGGAGTGTTTTACCTACTTGTTGTTCTATATATCTTATGGTTTCGGGTCTGATAGTGAGGTCTTTAATCCATTTGGATTTTACCTTCGTACATGATGCTAGCTGGGGGTCTAAATTCAATGTTTTGCAAGTGGCTATTCAGTTGTGCCAACACCACTTGTTGAAGAGGCTTTCTTTGCTCCATTTAGGATTTCCTGCTCCTTTATCAAAAATTAGGTGATTGTATGTCTGGGGAACATTCCCTGAGTATTCATGCCTATTCCACTCATCTGAGGGCCTGTCTTTATTCCACTACCATGCTGTTTTGATAACTATTGCTTTGTAGTACAGTTTAAAGTTGGGGAAAGTAATTCCTCCCATATTCTTTTTTCCCAATAATTGCTTTAGCTATTCGAGGGTGTTTATTGTTCCAAATGAATTTCAAAAGAGCCTTATCCACTTCTTTGAAGAATGTCATGAATATCTTTAGAGGGATCACATTAAATCTGTATAATGCTTTGGGGAGTATTGCCATTTTGATGATGTTAATCCTGCCAATCCATGAGCAGGGTATGTGCTTCCATTTCCACGTGTCCTCTCTTATTTCTTGGAGCAGAGTTTTATAGTTTTCTTTGTATAGGTCCTTCACATTTTTAGTCAAGTTGATTTCAAGATATTTGAGTTTGTGTGGCACTATTGTGAATGGGATTGTTTTCTTAATGTCCATTTCTTCCTTATTACTATTGGTGTATAGAAAGGCCATTGATTTTTCAGTGTTAACTTTGTAGCATGTCACCTTGCTATATGAGTCTATTGTTTCTAGAAGCTTTTTTGTAGAGACTTTAGGGTTTTCTAGGTAGAGTATCATGCCATCTGCAAACAGCGAGAGCTTGACTTCTTTCTTTCCTATCTGGATTCCCTTGATATCTTTTTCTTGCCTAATCGCTATAGGGAGTACTTCCAGTGCTATGTTGAATAGGAGTGGTGAGAGAGGACAGCCTTGTCTTGTGCCAGAATTTATAGGAAAGGCTTTCAGTTTTTCTCCATTGAGGACAATATTTGCCTCTGGCTTGTGGTAGATGGCCTTAACTATTGAGAAAGGTTTCTTCCATTCCCATATTGCTGAGAGTTTTTTTTTTTTTTTATCAAGAATGGGTGTTGGACCTTATCAAATGCTTTCTCTGCATCTATTGATATGATCATGTGATTTCTATATTTCTTGCTGTTGATGTTGTGTATTATGTTGATAGATTTACGGATGTTAATCCAGCCTTGCTTTCCTGGGATGAAACATACTTGATTGTAGTGGATGTTCAAAAATTTTTCCATTTCTTCCAGGTTTTCATTTTTAGTGGCATAGAGTTTCTCAAGTTTCTGATTACCCTTTGGATCTTTACCATATCAGTAGTAATCTCTCCTTTTTCATTCCTAATACGAGTTATCAAGTTTCTCTCTCTCTCTTTCTCTCTCTCTCTCTCTCTCTCTTTCTTTGTTAATTTTGCCAGTGGTCTATCAATCTTGTTTTTTTTTTTTTTTTCAAAGGACCAACTTCTGCTTTCATTGATCTTTTCAATTGTTTTTCGGGTTTCCACTTCATTTATTTCTGCTCTCAGCTTTGTTATTTCCTTCTGTCTCCCTATTTTTGGGTCCTTTTTTTGAGTACTTTCTAATTCTATGAGCTGCGTCATTAAGCTATTCAGGTATGCCCTTTCTTCTTTCCTGATGTGTGCTTGCAAAGCTATAGATTTTCCTCTCAGCACTGCTTTGTTGTGTCCCATAGATTCTGATAGTTTGTGTCTCCATTGTCATTTGTTTCTAGGAAGGTTTTGATTTCCTCTTGGACCAACTGGTTATTCAATATAAAGCTGTTTAAGTTCCAGGTATTAAAGTTTTTCTTCTGTGTCCCTTTGTGGTTCACATATAATTTCAGTGCCTTGTGGTCAGGGAAGGTAGCCTGCAACATTTCTATCCTCTTGATATTATGGAGGTATGTTTTATGTGCTAGCATGTAGTCTATCCTGGAGAATGTCCCATGTACATTATAGAAGAATGTGTATCCAGGCTTCTGGGGGTGGAGTGTCCTGTATATATCTACTAGGCCTCTTTCTTCCATTTCTCTTTTCAGGTCTAGTATATTCTTGTTGGGTTTCAGTCTGATTGACCTGTCAAGTGTTGACAATGCCGTGTTGAGGTCTCCCACAATTATTGTGTTGTTATTGATATTATTTTTCAGATTTGTCACCAATTTTATTAAATATTTTGCTGGCCCCTCATTTGATGCACATATGTTTAGGAGAGTGATTTCTTTCTGCTGTACGTATCCCTTGATTAATACAAAATGTTTATCTTTGTCCCTTACAACTTTCCTAAGTATAAAGTTTGCATCATCTGATAATAGTATGGCCACTCCAGCTTTTTTATGGGTGTTGTTTGCTTGGATGATTTTCCTCCAGCCTTTTATTTTGAGTCTATGTTTGTTCTGACTATTCAGGTGTGTTTCTTGTAGGCAGCAGAGGTTGGATTGAGTTTTTTTTGATCCACTTAGACACTCTGTGTCTCTTTACTGGTTCATTTAGTCCTTTGACATTGAGAGAAAGAATTGTCCTGGGAGTCAGTGCCATCTTTATATCAAAGTCTGGTGTGTCTGTTGGTCAGTCTTGTCTTAAAGTAGGCCGTTCAGTTTTTTTAAGACTGGTTTTGAGTCTGTAAAGTTTCTGAGCTGTTGTTTGTCTGTGAAACCATGTATTGTTCCTTCAAACCTGAAAGTGAGTTTTGCTGGGTGCAGTATTCTACGTGAAGCATTTATTTTATTGAGTTTTGTCACTATGTCCCACCACTGCCTTCTGGCCTTGAGTGTTTCCGGTGACAGGTCTGCATTAAATCTCAAGGATGTTCCCTTTAATGTAATTTCTCTTTTCGAACTTGCTGCTTTCAATATTCTGTTTCTATCTGTGGGATTCTTCATTGTGACTAGGATGTGTCTTGGGGTGTTTTTTCTGGGGTCTCTTTTAGTTGGTACTCTTTGGGCATGCAGGATTTGAGCACATGTATTCATTAGCTCTGGTAGTTTCTCTTTAATGATGTTCTTGACCATTGATTTTTTTTTTTTTTTTGTTTTGTTTTTTGGGCCACACCCGGTGACGCTCAGGGGTTACTTCTGGCTATGCGCTCAGAAGTCGCTCCTGGCTTGGGGGACCATATGGGACGCTGGGGGATCGAACCGCGGTCCGTCCTAGGCTAGCGCAGGTAAGGCAGGCACCTTACCTTTAGCGCCACCGCCCGGCCCCGACCATTGATTCTTACTGGAGATTTTCTTCCTGGGTCTCTGGGACTCCAATAATTCTTAAGTTGTTTCTGTTGAGCTTATCATAGACTTCTATTTTCATCTGTTCCCATTCTTTGAGTAATTTTTCCATTGTTTGATCATTTGCTTTAAGGCTTTTTTCCAATTTTTTCTGCTATATGGAATTGTTATTCATCTCATATTCCAGAGTACTCATTCTATTCTCAGCTGCTGTTAACCTGTGGGAAAGTTCAACCATGTTTTTCTTCAATTCATCTACTGAGTTTTTCAGACCTGTTATTTGACCTGAAATATCAGTTTGGAGTTTTCTCATTTCTATCTTCATATTCTCTTGATTCTTATCAGTGTTCTCTTCTATACTTTCTTTGATTTCTTTGAACATTTTCCATATTGCGATTCTAAACTCCTTATCTGAGAGACTGACTAGTTGGTTGGTCATGTTCAAGTCATCAGAGTTGTCATCGTCATTCTCAATGTCTGGCGCTGACCTGCGTTGTTTCCCCATTGTCACACTTGTATTGGGGTTTTTTCTACGTGTTGTGGTTGTATTCATTGGCTAAATGATGTGCACGGCTGGGAAGTGAAGGGAGCAGCCATTCTCCTCTGGCTCCACCCTTTCTGGGCTTGTAAACTCACCTCCAGGGAAGGCTCCAGGGAAGGCGAGCCATTCGCAGATGAGCCACACACAGGATAAAATCAGGCTGAAAATGGAGCACAGCACAGAAAACAGGCAGATAGTGGTGCTGGCATCTGAGTTCCAGCAGAGTTCAGTGGCTTCCCCTTTCTGGGCTTGTAAAGTCAGCCATTTCTTCTTCACTCACTCGCTTGCTGGGTAGCTTCAGAATGCAGTTTTTTTTGGGTTCGCTTCCCAGGGCTCTGAGGAGAGCTTGATGGATTCAGGAAAGACAGAGGAGCATGGGACAGGGTTCTCTTTAGGTCCTCAGTTTCCTCAGAAGAAGCACAGCAGGGCAGAGACTCCGTAGGTGAAGCAATCAGCACTACACCTGGCAGTCCCCACAGTCAGCCATTTCTTACTCACCCAGCATTGCTTTCATATAATTGCTTATACCCTCTTGCTACTGCATGAGCTGCAACCAGACGGGTTCTTTACTCCAGAAACTATGATGGAGACAGAGAGAGAAGATACTAAATTGTGGAAAACGAGGTCCATGTGGAATGCCAAAAGGCAGTGAGGCTTGGTCTTTCAGCTTACTACACAGACTTTCATAATGAACTCTTTTCAAGACTTGAAAATCTACATTAGCTTCAAAGAAATCAAGAACAGGCCAAAGCAATCCAAGGAATGGATAGACATTACTATGCCACTCTTGTTGGCCCTGCTATTCACGGGTTTTTCATGAGAATGCATGTGTGATGAGAGCTTTGGTGAAGTGTTTGTGATGGCAGCTCCCTGGTTTCTCTTAGCCCAGCATGGTGGAAAGGAGTGCAAGTTGTTTACAAGGAATACTGCCAATGGGTTAATGAGGATTTTTTATGACTTGTATGTGTTTGCAGAACTGAAAGGTTTTGAAACCCAATTTTAAGGCAGACCTAGAGCTTTGGAGACAATGATAGCCACCTGTGGTTAACACAGAAAAATCACATTCATTTCAGGTTTTATGAAATTTGGTTGCCAACATATGGTCTCATTCTGAGTAAGAACTGATTTTTAATCTGTCACGTATCTATGGAAGAAACTTCAATAGATATTTCTTTTGTTTTCCTTTTTTTTTTAATCACACCTGGCAACGCTTAGGGGTTACTTTTGACTCTATGCTCAGAAATCGCCCCTGGCAGGCACAGGGGACCATATTGGATGCCAGGATTCGAACCACCATCCTTCTGGATGTAAGATAAACACCCTACCTCCATGCTATTTCTCTGGCCCCTTGATAATCTCACTTTATGGGGTCATGGATTTGCAAAGAAAATGAATGATGAATTAATTTTCCACAAGAATATTAAATTCGTGTAGAATAATATACCATTAAAATGTAGAAGGATCTTGGGACTGGAGCAGTGGCACAAGCAGTATGGCATTTGCCTTGCACATGCTAACCAAGGATGGACCACAGTTTGATCCCCAGGCATCCCATATAGTCCTTCAGGCCAGAAGTGACTTCTGTGCTCATAGCTAGGAATAACTCCTGAGCATCACTGGGTGTGGCCCAAAAAGCAAAAAAAAAGTTGAAATATCTTTATATATAAAGAAATTAGTATGTCCATCATAAGTAATTTTTGAAGTATTTCCTAAAGTATTTCCTAAAGGATCTAATTCAAACAGGAGCTATATTAGATTTGTATTTTTTAAAAAATAGTGTTAATGCTTTCTGTTGGTACACCGTTTATACCATTTATCAATTTATGTTTCTTCCCAATCATTCTGAGTTGATGAAGTGTTGCTGGAGAAAAAAGAGCCCTTCATTTGTGCATCTGCATACTGCGTTCTATCTGTGGAAAAAAATCAATCTCTTGGCACCAATTCATCACGTCTAGGCTTTCCCATTAGAGAAAAAAAAAGATTTAAAACAACAGGAGCCAATGATTTTCTTTGCAGGAATTAGTTCAGAATTTTCCAACAGGCCCTACTGTGCAGATGGGCTTGTTCAAGGTCGTTCTCTTATTAAAAATGGTTTGGTGATATCCCAGGTAACTATTCAAACAGACCCCATTATGCCACATGGATGCACATATATGTGTTTTTTACTTATAACTTGCCTCAGGGTTTAGAAATGTTGACTTTAAAGAAGGTACAAAGCATCACAAAAAGTATAGAAAGCCAGTGAGTGGGGGAAAATATAAGAAGCAGAAAAAGACCTAGTGCCTGTGAGTTGAGAGGTTTTTTTTCTTTTCTTTTCTTTCTTTTTTTTTTTTTTTTTGTGGTTTTTGGGTCACACCGGGCAGTGCTCAGGGGTTATTCCTGGCTCCAGGCTCAGAAATTGCTCCTGGCAGGCACGGGGGACCATATGGGAAGCCGGTATTCGAACCGATGACCTCCTGCATGAAAGGCAAACGCCTTACCTCCATGCTATCTCTCCGGCCCTTAGTTGAGAGTTTTTTTTTTTTTTTTTTTTTTTTGGTTTTTGGGTCACACCCGGCAGTGCTCAGGGATTATTCCTGGCTCCAGGCTCAGAAATTGCTCCTGGCAAGCACGGGGGACCATATGGGGCGCCGGGATTTGAACCAATGACCTCCTGCATGAAAGGCAAACGCCTTACCTCCATGCTATCTCTCCGGCCCCTAGTTGAGAGTTTTTAAGTGAGGTGCTGGTACCAGACTTTGATGATGCCCGTTTTTTCTTATGACAAGTGGTTACAATTTCTTTATATTTAATTCTTCAACACAACTAAATGTTTTTAAAAGCATACATATATGTGTATTATGCAAGCATGTAATATTATGTAATAATGTAACATGGAATTATCTATCTCTATATTTTCCTTATAACAAGAATTTGATTTTACATTGAATAATACTAGTGGAGATCCTGTTATGTTTCCTATCTAGCACTACATTGTGCCCTGAATAACTAGTCTAAAGTAAAAATCTTACCAAAATTTCTTCATGCTACCAAATGATTACTCCCAAGAAACTGCTCAATTTTACATTGGCTTTCAAGATTCCACATGACCCAGCAAAATACCTTCCCAGTGCTGTGAGGTAATCCTTCTCCCTCAAAGTTCTAGACTTAAAGACACCTAAACAAGTAAATGTTTCCACTTGAAATCTTCAGTCCTCTTCATCTGTGTTTCTCTCTCTCTCTCTCTCTCTCTCTCTCTCTCTCTCTCTCTCTCTCTCTCTCTCTCTCTCTCTCTCTCTGGTCATAACCATGTTCCAATCTGCCTACTTTGATCTAGGTCTTAATTTTGAAATCTTCTCTGGTCTCCCACACTGAGGAGAGTTGATCTACCCTTGAGTCTCCACAGTGACAGTTGCAACATTTAGATGTAGTCAGCATGGAAAATCCTGGTTTCCCATGACACAGCATTTCCAAAGTAGGGTCTAAAGAATGGGTATACCAGCCTCTTAAAAGTGCATATACCATATCCCCATTTAAAAGAAAAATCTTGATGATTTTTTATGTGAGAAAAGTTGTAAAATCATAAAAATGAGCTGTATACTTCCCCAGGGCAGGTACTGTCTCTTTGAACTTGGTCAGTAATGGATGGATAAGAAATAACTAATTTCTTTTGGGCCACAGATTGGCCTTCTACATCACCACTTGTAACAGATAATCACAGTTCAAGATCTAGTCTTATTTCACTCCCTGTCTGTCTCAGATTCTAGCCCAAGGTCCCTGACTGAATTGTTAAATAAAGATTTTTTCAAGGACTGAAACTCTGGTCTACAGAAGCTCCAAGTGCTGTGCAGCAGGTCAAAGATGCAGCCAAAGATTCACAAAATTAGCACAATGTCTGCTTAGTTCCTCAAGAGGAGAGGCTAAGTGAGACCAAGATCTTAGTTGGCAGTGCTCTGATGTTCCTTTGGAGAAAACCTTGATGTGGGCTGTGAAATGTCAACTCCAGATTTGATTAAGCCCAACTCCACAACCCCAAGGCAAGTGTGTATCCACGGTCTAATGTAATTATTGGAGCCACTCTGCCAGTTCCTTTCCAAAGGACTGAGCTAGTGCCTCATCTATTGATACTGACTCCTACAAAATGAAGCCTGCAATTAATTCAGCTTGGCTTTGGTGGAGAGAGCCTCAACAGGCGATCTGGCTCCTTCCAGAAGAAAAAAAGAAGTATCAAATTCTCCACCCTACCCTATAAGGAAAAAATATAATAAAGTGCTAGTGCTGAAAGGGTGGGTCCCAAAAGCTATAGTCAAAAGTTTTATGTCTTTTGCTTGGAGCTACTTTGCCTGTTTGGAATTTTCCATTTCCTCCTACTAATGATAACCTATCAATTTCAGTTAATCCATACTTTGAATTTTTAAAGGCATCTGCAAATAAACACTATGAGCTTTTGCAATGACAGTGGATTTTGAGTTGAATGGCTAAGTATATGGAAGTGGAAACTTGGCTTCCCCACCTTATACACACACTTGAAGGATGAGTCAATAAAGTCAGGCCAAAATTGAGTCCCAAACTAAAGTAGGCACATGAGGATCTACCAAATTGAACACAAATGCCAAATGAAATCTCGAGCAGACCAAATTTTACTTCTACATTCTTATAGGGAAGAGGAGGGAGAAACAGGCATCAACTTCCAAACTCAACCACAAACCAGAGTTTCACTTTGTTCTTTTAAATTCAGAACTCATTTGAGCTCTTTCTTCCTCCTTCTCCCCCTCTCCTCCCTTTTTGTTTTAGTGCATGTTTGTTTTGCTATGCAGAAACTTTTTAATGTAATCCCATTTGGAAGCAGAGATAAACAGATGGGACTATATTAAGCTGAGAAGCTTCTGCACCTCAATGGAAATAGTGACTAGGATACAAAATCCACCCACAGAATGGGAGAAACTATTCACCCAATACCCATCTGATAAGGGGCTAATATCTAAGATATACAAGTACAGAACTTAAAAATAAAACAATATATAACCTCATCAAAAATGGAGAGAAGAAATAAACAGACACTTTCTCAAAGAAGAAATACAAATGGCCAAAAGGCACATGAAAAAAAATGCTTCACATCTCTAATCATTAGGGAGACGCAAATCAAAATAACAATGAGGTACCATCTCACAACACAGAGAATGACACACATTACAAACAATAAGAACAATCAGTGCTGGTGGGGATGTGGAGAGAAAGGAGCTCTCATCTACTGCTGGTAGGAATGCCATCTAGTCCAGCCTGTATGGAAAATAATATGGAGATTCCTTAAAAAACTGAACATTGTACTCCCTTACAATCCAGCTATATACCACTCCTAGGGACATACCTTAGGAACACAAAAAATATAATACAAAAATCCCCTCCTCACAACTATATTCATTGTAGCACTGTTTACAATAGCCAGAATCTGGAAACAACCCAGATGCCCTTCAACAGATGAATGGCTAAAGAAACTGTGGTACATACACAGAATGGATTATGCAGCAATCATGAAAGATGAAGTCATAAAATTTTCCTATACATGGATGGACATAGAAACTATTATGCAGAGTGAAATAAGTCAGAGGCAGAGATAGACACAGGAAATGACTGAAAAAAAAAAAAAGAATAGTCTCAACCATATGTGGATTTTAGAAAAAAAAAGACATTATTGTAATAATACCCAGAGACAATAGAGATGAGAGCTGGAATAACCAGCTCATGATATAAAGCTTACCACAAAGAGTGGTGAGTGCAGTTAGAGAAATAACACTGACAACTACCACGACAATGTCAATGAGTGAGAGAAGTAGAATGCCTGTCTTGAATACAGGCTGGGGAGGAGGGAGGCGGGAACATTGGTGATGGGAATGTTACACTGGTGAAAGGGGATGTTCTTTTATGACTGAAACCCAACTACAATCATGTTTGTAATCATGATGCTTAAAGAAAGATATTATTTTTTACAAAAAGAAGAAAATTGGGATGCACTTGTGGAAGCATTTTCTAATTTTCATTTAAAGAAGGTATCCAGTGGATGGCACTGAATATTTTTTTCCTGAAAATAAAGTAGTCCAAATAACTTTATGAACTTATATTTTAGAAAAAAGTTAAATAGGCCACATAAAGGCAAAGAGGACTTGAAAACACTTAAATAAAAATAAGAGTGTTCATAAGTGGTGAGGATTTCAGCTCAGCACTAGAACACATGTTGCATATATGAAACCCAGAGTTTGATGATAAACAACACACACAAAATCTGCTACATGCGCTGAGAAAACACTACAAAAGAACCCACAAAATAGAAATCACAGTACAGATTTATATATTTAATATAAGTTGAAAATGTCCAAATGTGGAGGAAATCTCTGGTTATGGCTGTGGTATTGGATGATGTATTCAAAATGACTATATTGTAAATCCCAATACCTCAATAAAAATGTTTAATAAAATTTAAAAAATGAATAAAGAAAGATTCCATGTTTCTAAAACTCTATTTCTTTTAAGTTTTCCATCTTAAAGTATAGCTGCCCATGGTAAGCTCTTGGTGTTTTGGACTACTGAGGGATCTATTGTAATCCCTCCCCTTTTACTTCTTAAAAAAAAGTAATTTTACTTTTTTCCTTTGTGAGTCTAGACAATGGTGTCTTTTTTAAAATTTATTCCTCTGAAGAACCAGCTCCTAGTTTAATTGACCTCTTGTAGTACTTTCTTGATTCTAAATAATTTATTTCTACTTTATTTTTTATTTCCTTCCTTCTCTTGGCCTTTGGAAGAATTTCATTGTTCTCCAGATATTTAAATTGTGCATTTAGATGGTTGATTTTATTCTTTCTCCTTTACAAATTTAACCCTATATTGTTATGAGTTTTCCCCCAAAGTATGACTTTTGTTATGTCCCATAAGTTTTAATAACATGTTTCTTCATTATTATTAGTAACAAGAAAAATTTTTAATTTTTTCTTTTATTTTCTTTCTATTCAGCTGTTATTTAGCAATGTGGTGCTCAGTTTCCAGGTGTTAGTGTTTCTAACCATTATTTCTTATAGTTTATTTTCATCTCTATGGTATTGTGATCTAAAAGGATGTATGTTTTGCATTTTATGTTTGTGAATTTATGTATGTTTCATCTAAGTCTTAATATGTGATAATGATCAATGTGTATTAGAGATAAAGGTTTATTTGGTTTTTGAGGATCAAAGTTCCTGCATATATATCCATTAGTCCCAACTCTTCTATTTATTTATTTATTTATTTATTTATTTATTTATTTAGATAGTTAGTCTTTACTGATACACTATCTTGTTGTTCTGCTCAATGATGACAGTAGCCTATTGGAACTCCCTACTGTTGTATTTTCATTCACTTGTTCCTTAAGATGTGAGCAAAGGCCTTATAAATTTGTGGATTCAACTTTTGGTGCATAAATGTTAATTACTTGGTACTTTTTTGATATGTTGCTTTCTTTTTTTTTTTTTTTTTTTGGTTTTTGGGCCACACCCGGTGGTGCTCAGGGGTTACTCCTGGCTGTCTGCTCAGAAATAGCTCCTGGCAGGCACGGGGGACCATATGGGACACCGGGATTCAAACCAACCACCTTTGGTCCTGGATCGGCTACTTGCAAGGCAAACGCCGCTGTGCTATCTCTCCGGGCCCGATATGTTGCTTTCTTAATCAATAAAGTGTCCATCTCTACCTCTAATTACTTTCATTTTTAAATTTAATTAATTAATTTTTAAATAATATATTTATTTAGGCACCATGATTACAAGCATGTTTGTAGTTGGGTTTTAGTTATAAAAAAAGAACAGCCTCCTCCACCAGTGCAACCTTCTCACTAACAATGGCCCCCATTTCTCTCCTCCCCCACTGCCTGTCTGTATTTGAGAAGGCATTTTATTTCTCTCACTCACTACCATCATCACTATAGTTGATAGTGTAGTTATTTCACTAATTGAACTCACCACTCTTTGTGGTAAGCTTTATATTGTGGCAGGTCCTTTCAGCTCTCATCTCTATTGTCTCTGGGTATTATTAAAATAATGTCTTTTATTTTTCTTAAATCCCACAGATGAGTGAGACTATTATGTCTCTCTCCCTCTGACTTATTTCACTCAGCATAATTGTTTCCATGTCCATCCATGTATATGAGAATTTCATGACTTCATTTTTCCTGATGTCTGCATTGTATTCCATTGTGTATATGTACAATAGATTATTTTTAATAATTTAAGAACTATGATTACATGTTCGTAATTGCATTTCAACTATAAAATGCACACTCCAGCTTTCCCACCAACATTGACCCCCCTTTCCATTTTCTACATCCCTAGCCCACCCCCTGACTGTCTTCAAGACAAGGATTGTATTTCTCTCTTTATCCTTGTCATGGTAGCTGTTAGTGTAGTTATTTCTCTTATCTTCACTTAACCATTCTTTGTGATAAGCTTATTATCATGAGCTGGTCCTTCTAATTACTTTCCTTATATTGAATGCTATTTGGTTTTAGTATGGCTGTTGTAACTTTTTGTTTGTTTTCAATTGGCTTGTATGATTTTTCCCATCTTTTTATTCTGAACCTGTGTTGATCCAGTGATTTTAGATATGTTTTTATTTTTAAGAAGAAAATGGAAAACTTTTGTTTCCTGATTCATCCCACCACACTATTCCTTTTGATGAGAGAGTTTAGTCCATTAAAATTTAGAGAAATTGTTTCTATACAGGGTTATGTTGCCATTTTATTGTGTGGGATTGTGGTTGTACAAGTGGCTATTTGATTTATATAAATGGCCTTTCAATATCTTATTCAAGGCCAGTTTAATTATAGTAAGAGTTGTCAGCTCCTGTTTGTCTGAGAATAAATTTATCCTTACCTGCCATCTAAATGAATGCTTTATAGAGTCATAAATTCTAGGTTGAAAGTACTTTTCAGTCATTAATTTGAATATGTAATTCCATTCTGCTCTCACCTGTAAAATTTCATATGAAAGATCCATTGTGATTCTTATGTGATTTCCCTTTTATTTAAGATTTTTCTCTTTATGTTTTATAAAGTCTCTCTCTTTATATAGTCTGTCATTTTTATTACAATGTATTTTAACTTTGTTTAGCTTGAGTCTATTTTGCTTGGTACTCTTTTGGACACTTGAACTATACAGAATTCCAGGAAGTGGAGAAGTTCCCAGTTCTTATCTCTCCCACTACTTATTCTTTCCTTTTTTTCCCCTCTCTTAGTAGTCCTATGATTTGGATATTATTATTTTTTTTGATATTCATTAAGTACCTTACATTCTCTTTTATTCTTTTGCTTCTCTATTTTTAATCACCTCCTTTGATCAATACTGCCTTGTATTTTGTCTTCAAGGCTTCTATATGTGAAATTCTCTTCTACATGTACAAATTTATATAGTTCTTTACATTTATATAGTTCTCTAATGTGCAATTATGCTACCACGTCTTAATATTGTGTTCTTTAGTTCTTTGAATTCAATTTGTATGGAATCTATCATAGTTCTTTCTTAAGTTGGTTGAATTTTTTGTCCAGTGATTGCTTAATTTCACTGTCAAGTTCTTGATGAATTTCTGTCACCAATGCAGTAAGTGGTGGTTTTAGATCATGATAATCTTTATCAACCAGAGTCAAGAGCTTTGGACTTTATTTTTGGGTCACATCCAGTTGTGCTCAGGGACTATTTTTGACGCTACACTCAGGTATCAATCTAGCAGGCTTGGGGGAATCATATAAGGTTCTAGGGCTCAAACCCCAGTTGGCTGCATGCAAGACTGTATTATATCACTCCAGTTCCTGGGCTCAAGAATTTTTTAATGGGTTTGGGAATTTATCTGGGTTCCTGTGTCTGTTTGACACTGTAGTTGAGTTCCTCTGTTTACCTTGATTCTTCTAGTATTATCAATACAAATGATCTAGGCCTGGGTTTTGTTACTTAAGAATTGACCTTTTCAGTAGTTTATACAAAAGAGCTACTAATAATACCTCTGTTGTTCAGATTATTTTTTACACCATTTAGTGCTATTTCAGTATGACAAGCACTCTTCAACTAGTTACTCTATTTAGTTGATTGAGATTTATGAACATATATTATCTATGAATTGGTACTGTCCTATCTTTCCTGCTCTAATATGAAGATGTATTCATTTCTTGGAAGCTCACACCTATGTTTTGAGGATTAGAGCTCATGTCAAACAGTGTGTTCCCCTGGTCTAGGGGTGGAGTGTGGGACAGAGAAGAGTCCCATGGTTCTGGGCACAAATCAGCTTGCCCAGCACTGTGCCATGAAAAGAGTTTCATATGGCAAACCAACCTTTGATAGTTGGCACCCTGTATGGTCCTCTGAACCCCACCAGTATGAACTCTGAACATAGAGTCAGGAGTAAGCCCTGAGCATTGTTAGGTCTGTTCCAAAACAAGTAAACAAACTAAAAAATAAGGATGTGTAGGATAAAAACATGGAGATGTTATGAGTTGCCAGATTATAAGTGTATTTTTGAAGATAATTGGCAAAATAGAATGCAAAGAAAATAGACATCAGTAACACCAAGAATTTATATCTGAGGAACTGGAGAGAGAATTGCCTTTAATTTAGATCATGAAAACAGTATGAAAGCAATAATATGGCAATAATCATGTTATAATTGTTTCTTTTTATTGTGCTATATTTTAGATGTCTACTAATCTTCAATTTAGCTCAGAAATATTAGAAGGTAGTTATATAAATGTTTTGGAATTCAGTGTGAAGATCAAGGATAGAGGTAGATATTTCAAATACATTTGAAAGAGATCATATTTAAAGTCCTTTAAAGAGGTAGAATTTCTTAGGGAAAATTAAAAAGAGAGTCTAAAACAAGGATTAAATTTAGAAACACTCACTCTCATGTCTGGAAGATGGGAATATAAAGAAGTATTAGCAAAGAATACTTAAAAAGAGTGGCCAGTGAGACAGGAAGTGAAGTAAGAGTAGTCTCCCAGGAGAAAAGTGTAGAAAGTCTTTCAATAAGGAGGAAATGAACAAATGTGTGAAATATTGCTAACACATTGAGCAAGATGAGGACTAAAACATAACCCATATTTAGTAACATGGGAGTCATAGTTGATGCTGACAAGAACAGTTTGTGAGTATTGGGAATGAAAGTCTGTGCAGAATGTGTTTAGAAGAGACTGGGAGGAGCCCTAGTTACAGTTTATTTCTCCTAGGATCATGCAATACTTTATATTCCTATAATTTAAATTTTCTAGTCTTTTTCATAAGATTCCATTTGAAAAGTGAGAATCATGGAGACTGAGCACTCCGTATTAGCCCTGGTGATTCCCAATACAGCAGGACTGAGCAGAAAAACAACCTATGGTCCTAGACTTGAACTGTTGGACTAGAACAACCAAGTATAACTAGAAGTGCTATCCAGGCCTCCTGAGCACAGCTAGAGAACATCTACTCATACCCCTTCTCCTCAAATTAGAATTATGACTGTTTAACTTTGGAGTCTGCATAGCATTGGGTTGATTTATTTATTTCATGGAATAATTATTTGATAATTAAGTCTTCATGCCCACGACTATTAAGGTCCAGAAGCTAAAGTTTTCACTACATGATGATTCAAGTGATTCTTTGATTATGTTTCTATTTAATAAAGTTAGCACTGAAGTCTAAAACAGAGTCCAGAAGCAAATTATGATTTTCTAATAAAATCCATTAACAAAAAAGAGAAGTATCTTTAATTTCGTAGGATAAATTACTGAAATCTTTCTGTCTCTCTAAGTAGTGTTAGTGCAGATAGATATTGCAAATTTGTAATTTACTTATATTTTATTTATTCAATAAGAGGATATGTTTTTATAAGTATTGGGTGTGTCATTTTATTAGAAAAAAAGAGAAATTAGAGCAGTCACTAGTTGAAGATATTTTTATTGCAAGGAGATGATTACTTTCTGGGTGTTAGATACACAGCTATGGTCAACCTTTTGACATGGGAAGTAAGAAGTCAAAATTCTAAGGCAGTTACCGTTAAAGTCTAATATGTAATGCCATAGACATATCTAAGCACAATTGATATGAAAAGTAAAGAAGAAATAATACGAAATTAAGTAGAAGCAGTTGAGTGTTTCCACTTTCCACTTCAATTGACAATGATCCAAAGAATGCAACTACCTTTACTTTGTTTTGTTTATTTTTGTATCAAACCTGGTGATGCTTGGTTCTTCGGTCTCACTGCTTCAGAATCACTGCTGGTGGTAGAAATCCACAGAGGTTGAGGTCAAACCTGAGATATCCGCATGTAAAACATTTTGGCTCATTGATCAACCACTCTGACAAAAACTTTCTCTTTATACCAAGACTTTTCTCCCTTATTTTACAGAGAAATAACCTTCTAAAATACTATTACATGAATTCTTTTTTGTTTCTATCAAATCTATTCCTATATTGTAGGTTATAGATTTAATTATAGACAGTAATGCTACTGAAACACCTTAGATACTTAATGCACCATGAAAAGCCCTTAAACAATGGTAAATTACAAAACATGCCTTAATGCCATGGTCACAAAACTAAATGATCTTCTTGACATGCACTTCAAAGCTAAAATAAAATTACATTTCCCATAGGCTTTAGAGTTTAATCCACTTACCAGTAACCCTGGTCTCCTCCAATTTCACCCACACTTCTTAGAGAGGTTCTATTTCATTCATCAAATCAATTCTCATCTATAGTGGTTCTTAGTCCTCAGCTTTAGAAAATATAATGAGTTGCATCCAAGAGCCAGAGCAAGAGACAATTATTTTTAGAATATATTAAATAATCACCTTTTTCAGGTCAGGAAGAAGTTTTCCAGTGTTTTTGGTATCATTAATACAGACTGTTTAGGAAGTAAAAAAAATAGAGAGGAATGGCACTTGCTTACATATGGCCAACTCAAATTCAATCCCTGTGCCATACAAGGTTCCCCTAACACTTCTTCAAGTGAGTCCTGAACACAAAGCTAGAAATAAACCCAGACCACCTTTGGGTTTTGTTCAACACTATTGAACCAAATTGAATATTGCAAATATTAAAAATAAAACAGACTTTAATTAGGAATCTCAATCTAATGTAATTATCACTAAATCATTACATGGAAAATATCCATTATCACAGTAAATTCTGATCAAGTATAAGTTGATATAATTAAAACTGACATCTAATAATTATGTCATACTCATTTTCAAATTTAAAAATACATAAGAGAGGAAATTATTATAATCAGAATACAGCAGTGACATGCAAACTTTGCTCTGCAAATCAAAGGCTACTATCTAGAAATTGTCCTTATTTCTATTTTTACAAGAAGATCAAGAAAAATTATGCAGTTTTATAGATTTTTATAATTTTTTACCCTTTTGTAAAAAGGAAAACCAATATCTTGTTCTAATTCATCATTGGTTTATACTATGAATTTCAAGTATTTCAATTCGCACCTCAGTATCTTGTAACACCAAATACACCATCAAATATCAATGTTATATATTCTACCATATAACATACTCCTCTATTCATTCTTTCCACCCAGCATTTCCTTTCCCTTTCAAAACTGCTATATTTTCTCTGAATATAGGAGTTAATTTTGTTGTGCTATTTTATTTTGTCAATTAATTTGTTTTATTCATATTCCATATATGAGTGAAACCACTTGTAATGGTTTTTAATTTTAACTTTTATTATTTTTCTTGAAACAATCACTTTAATGTCAATTCATTTTTTGTAATAGCACGCATAATTTCATCTTTTTTAGTATCAGAGAAATCTGATATCAGCTATATAGATCAAAGCTTCTTGGATGGACATTAATATTGAGTGCCTTTTTTGAAAACTGTGAAAAGTATTGCTATGCACATTGTAGAAAAAATATCTCCTTTATCAATGTTTTCAAGTTTTCAGGAGTTGTATTACTAGATTTTATGGAACTTCAAATTTTGTTTGTAAAGAATTTTACATACAGGTTTCCATGGAGGAATTTGCATTCCCACCAAAATATACCAGAATTACTTTCTCTTCATATTCTGACCAATTTTTATTGTTTTCAATATCCTGACATGGCCATTTCACTGGTGTTATGTTTTAATTTCACATTTTATTAATAATAAGCATTTTTAAAACTTTCATGGATATGTCTTCTTCAGAGAATAGTCTGAATTGAGGGCTGCCTATTTTTTATTTTATATTTTTTTACTTTGCAAATTTTCTTTATTTTAAATATAAAATCTTTATTTAAGCACCATGATTACAAGCATGATTGTAGTTGGGTTTCAGTCATAAACAGAACACCCTCCTTTACCAGTGCAACATTCCCACTACCAATGGCTCCTTCCCTCCTTCTCAAACTCTACCTGAATTTGAGACAGGCATTTACTTCTTTCACTCATTAACATAGTCATGATAGTTGTTAGTGTAGTTATTTCCCTAACTGCACTTACTACTCTTTGTGGTGAACTTCATATTGTGAGCTGATACTTCAGGTCCTCATCTTTATTGTCTCTGGGCATTATTACAATAATTTTTAATTATTGTAATTAATATTTCTTAAAATACATAGATGAGTGAGACTATTCTGTGTCTATCTCTCTCCTTCTGACTTATTTCACTCAGCATAATAGATTTCATGTACATCCAAGTATAGGAAATTGCCATGACTTCATCTTTCCTGATGGCTGCATAATTTTCTATTGTGTATATGTAACACAGTTTCTTCAGCCATTCATCCACTGAAGGGCATCTTGACTGTTTCCAGAGTCTGGCTATTGAAAAGAGCACTGCAATAAATATAGGTGTGAGGAAAGGATTTTTGAATTGTAGTTTTGTGTTCATAGGTTATATACCTAGGAGTGATATGACTGGATCAAATGGGAGCTCAATTTCCAGTGTTTTGAGGAATCTCCATATTGTTTTCCATAAAGGCTGAACTAGACTACATTCCCACCAGCAATGAATAAGAGTTCCTTCCTCTCTCCATATCCCCCCCAGCAATTTGTAATATGTGCCAGTCTCTGTGTTTGAGATGGTATCTCATCATTGTTTTGATTTGCATCTCCCTGATGATTAGTGATGTGGAGCATTTTTCAATGTTTCTTTTGGCCATTTCTTCTTTGAAGAATTGTTTGTTCATTTCTTCTCCCCATTTTTTAATGAGGTTAGTGTTTTTTTTCTTGTGAAGTCCTTTCAGTGCCTTGTATATTTTTGATATTAAATATTTGATATTTTGATATTTTTGATATCTGATGGATATTGGGTGAATATCCATTCACCAAAAGGTGGCTTTTGTATCCTAGGCACTATTGCCTTTGAGGTGCAGAAGCTTGTTGGTTTAATATATTCCCATCTGTTTATCTTGGCTTCTACTTGTTTGAAGAGTGCTGTTTCCTCCTTGATGATGCCTTTAGTCTCAATGCCCTGGAGTGTTTTACTTATGTGATGTTCTACATACCTATGGTTTCAAGCCTAATATCAAGGTCTTTAATTCACTTGTATTTCACCTTTGTGCATGGTGTTAGATGGAAGCCTGAGTTCGTTTTTTTGCAAGTGGCTAACCAGTTGTGCCAACACCACTTCTTGAAGAGGTTTACCTAGCTCCATTTTGGATTTCTTGCCCCTTTATCAAAGATTAGTTGATTATATGCCTGTGTAACATTCTCTGAATACTCACAGCTATTCCACTGATCTGAGGATCTGTCTTTATTCTAATACCATGCTGTTTTAATAACTATGGCTTTGTAATACAATTTAAAGTTAAGGGGAAGTGAAGCCTCCCATATTCCTTTTCCCAAGGATTGCTTTAGCTATTCGTGTGTGTTTATTGTTCCAATTTTAATTAATTTGTGGTATTGTTGTTGTTGAGAGGTGTATGTTCTTAATATGTTTTAGATATCAAGACTTTGTCAGATAATACATTGTCAAGTAATGTGAACATTATTTCTCTCGATATTATCATGTTGTAAAGGCAAAATGTTCAAATGAATAATTATTACCAATTGATAGTTCAGTGTCTTTATGGCAACTAGATATAGGTAGAGTTATCAAATTCCAAAATCTGCATTCAATCTTGCATTGCCTTTAAACAATTTCGGTAATAGGACAAGGGGAGCTTTCTTCAATCACAAAAACTCTCTGCAAATCAGGGCATTTATTAGCACAGATGAGCTTTAGTTTAAACAGGCCTGATTAAATACTCCACTATCCCTCCTAACTACATTGCCTACATATTTTACACAATAAGAATGACAATTTTTTTTGCTCTTTTCTCCCTTATACTTAAAATATTATTTCCTTCCTCTCCTAGTAATTTTCATATGTGCAGTTAAATGCTGTAACGAATATAAAAGCTTGGAGCTAAGGCACTTTGAGTTTGAATCTTAGGTCTAAAAATAACCCCACCATAGTACACTCAACTCCAAAATACAGATTTTATATCTACTAAATAGTAATGTCATTAAATACTTTTGGTTGGTGTGATGAATGGTTGTAAGAATAAAATGAATAAACTGAACAAAGCATAGAGATCACATGGACAAACAATGGGCAAAGGATGAGTTAGCTTATAAAAAGAAGAAAATGTTATCTTTTTGTTTTTTATTTTGTGGACGATGCAAAGCCAAGGATTGAACTGAGATTGGTCAGCATACAAGGGACATGCTTTCAGTTCTGAATTATTTCTCTGAACCCATATTATCATTTTTTAAATTTAGTTACTTTATTTAATCACTTTGAATGTAAAGTTGTTCATGTATGGGTTTCAGTCATACAATGTGTATCATTCTTCACCAGTGCACATTTCCCACCACCAACATTCCCAGTTTCCATCCCATCCTCCCCAATACCTGCATCTGGGGCAGACATTTTATTTCCCTCTCTCTGCATCTCTCTTTATTTTTTCTTCTTTTAGAGACTGTGGTTAGCACTATTGTTACAGAAGAGTATAAGCAGAACACCAGGCTCCAAATGAGGATCTGGTGACATGCGGGTCTGGAAGCAAACAGTGATGCAGGAAATAATCCACACAGTGAAAAGGTACAAGAATGGGTTCAGGATAACCAGCACTCAAGCAAGGAATACCACCAACAAACCTTCTGCTCCTAAGAAGAAAAGCAGCTTAGTGGAGAAAGACAGAAGAATGAGTGCCTGCCTTCCTCAGACCCCTGCTTTAATTGACAAGACCACATCCTAGTGTGGAGAGGAATACCAAGTAAGGAATAATCCATTAATCCCATCACCAGATCCCACCCTACAGTGGAGTATGAATATTGAATAGGGTGGGACCAATAATCCAACAAAAGGGGTACCATACATATAACTTTATCTCTTTTCAGCACCCAATTTTTGTTCAGAGTGATCAATTCCAACTATTATTGTCATAATTCTTCCTTCTCTATCCTAATTTTACTCCCCTGTTATTTGTGACAAGCTTCCTACCATAGACTGGCACTAATGGCCTTGTCTCTATTATTTCTGGATATTATTGCCATACTATCTTATTTTTCTTATATCCATAATGAGTGAGGTCATATTATTTTTAACAGAAATATTTGTAAGATTTTTATGGACCCACTAACATAGTACAAAACTGGTTTATGATAATAGTAACTGAAATGAAATAAAACCTGTGCCACCCAGCCCTAGACAAACTTTAGTTAGTACAGAATCACAGAAAAGCCTGGCAGGGGGAAATCTTAAGAAAAAGGAAAGCTGCTTTTTTGACACTTAATTGGTCTCTTTTTTCCTGTATTTGATCTAGGATCTTTGGAAAATCAACCTGTCCTAACAAGCTGAAGCAGTGAAGAAGGAATCCATTCAGGTGCTATCATTCAACCCACCTCAGAATGTTCTGCTTTAAATAGATGAAAAAAAAAAGCAAAGACATTGTTAATCTGTTTACATGGGACTGAGTTTCTCTGTTTTTAGCAGAAGGATTCTTGTTTTATTCCAGCTTCTTTCTGAGGGGAGCCTTCCTCTCTCAGTCCTGTATTCAACTAATTATGACCCATGAGGTAGTTTCCAGGCTGAATAAGAAATCAAAAGGGAAAGGGGTGGGGGGAGGCGATGTGGATTTCAGAGAAAAAAAAAATAACCTAAGAAAAAATATGTTCTCAGAGGGGGAAAATTAGAGAAGCAGGTCACTGAGTTGGGGCCAGGAAAAATCCACATGAGTGTTAATTGGTGCAATGAAAGTATTTCATTTGAACACATTCAAAATGAACTGTGTGCATGGGCCGCAGGACATTCTCCGCCTCCTGAAAAAGATACCCGGGGCTTATAGATCTCTAAGCTTTTCTGTGTCATTTTCATTCACTAATCAGTGCTATTCAGCCAACAGCACACGTGGTCTTCCACAAGGTGCCCTGATAAACACAAGGACCACATAGCAACAATTATAATCAAAGCCAATGGAGATCCTTTTTTCAGGTTCTGAAATACGAAGCTTCAGAGGCAGCATTGCCTCCAATAAAAACCAGTTTTTTTTCCTTTCCTTTTTTAGGTTCAGCTAAGTTATCTCAGTTTTAGGGTCAAGTTCTTGACAATTCATATATCACTGGAGATAGAATACATTTGCCTAAAGCAAAGACATAAATGGCTTAAAGGTCCAGAAAAGTGTCCTGTGTCAGTCGACATTAGCTGAGGTTAAACTCTGCTGCTGTGACTAGAATATTGACATCTTGTTTAAAGTCAATATCTTGAAATTGGTGCTGTGGCTTAGCATACATATTTTCTTAATGACTTTCCAGGGTAATAAAGTCTATACAATAACACTGCACACATTGAAGGGTCTGCAACTCCTGTCTCTCTCTCACATTCTCACCCAAGTATCAAGTTTTCTTGTTATTCAATTTTATGTTGAAAAATGAATAAGTGGCACAAAATATAATCCTGAAAACCTAGGGGGAGTCATTCTTTTATTTTTATTGTATATTTAATTAGTTTGCAAATACTGATGTGAAAAATGGGAATTAGAACCTAGTGTACCAACTGAAAAAAGAGTGTAACATAAGCTCAAAACAACAATAATAAGAATGAAACATGAAAAAAATCAAAAGAGAAAATAAAAGAAAAATAAGGCCTCCCAATGCTTACCACAGGCTGTGCTCTTTACACTGACTGTATAGAAAGAGGAGGTACAGTAAATGCACCCCATATACACATTAACCCAGGCCCTTTGCCTGGTCTGTATTATAAATTGGGGGACAAAAAAAAAAAGAATGAAACATGACAGCCTGCCATCAAATTCTAGCAAATTTAATTTTGTAGAAATATAGAAAAGATTAAAAAAAAGGATATTCTTAGAAAAATAGAAGGATTTTTTTGGTTTATAAATTTACAAATTCATGCAAACATTTGTTTCCATGTTGTTTTTTTCTTTTAACTTTCCTTCAGCTTGCCTAACCTAGCATGATTTATTGTAGATAGCTAAGGAGCACTTTAATTTGCTAATCTGACCAATCCCAGACATTATGAACTTGATCAAGTTTTTTAATTTACTTAAAGAAAATGTGCCACATATTTACATAACTGATCATAATAAATTTGTTTTAAGATGAAGAAAGCAAAGTTATAAAAAATAGAAAATAGAAAATAAAACTAAAATATGAAAGAGAAAAGAACAAAGAAAACGTTCAGTAGCAAGTATATTTATGAAAATCATTGTATCACCAATAAACTCATTAAAACAATAGCAGAAGATTTAGTAAGCTCTTTTTTTTTTTGGTTTTTGGTTTTTGGGCCACACCCGGTGGCGCTCAGGGGTTACTCCTGGCTGTCTGCTCAGAAATAGCTCCTGGCAGGCATGGGGGACCATATGGGATACCAGGATTCGAACCAACCACCTTAGGTCCTGGATCGGCTGCTTGCAAGGCAAACACCACTGTGCTATCTCTCCGGGCCTGTAAGCTATTTATTTTTTTTAAAGATAAGAGACTGAAAAAATACAGTAAAAAGGTATGTGTGTGGTAGTTGTCGTTTGCATAGGCCCACCAAAATATGGAGGAAATAGAAATGAAAAGCCTTTGGCCTAAATACAGGAATACCTTATCCCTGAAGTATTCTGGCATAAGACCAACTCTGGGCTTCAGACATAATAGGTTGTCTAACACCTGAGTTGTTCTCTGTGGTCCCAGTAAAAGTTTTTCACACAATTGAGGTTGTTGCTGTTTAGGTTTCTATAGTTAGAGATCCCTGTTTGCTGCTTTGTTCACTTGCCTTTTCTCTTTTCTAATTTTCTCTTTGGGTATCTCTAGAGGAAGTGATTTTGGAATACTACTCAGGGACCATGTCCAGTGACACTTATGAGACCATGAGGTGTCAGGGATCAGACACATAGGCCCCACAAGCAAAGAATTCCTTATTGTCCTTCAATCTGTCTTTTGAACTTAATGCTTAATAAATGTTTCTAAAAAATTTAATAAATGATTCTAGGCTGATGAGTTGTTGATGCTAGTTTTACGTGAGAGTCTAATAGAGAGTTTCCAAAATATAACTATGTTTTGGGGAAGTTGACACTAGTGATGGGACTGATGTTGAAAATTCTATGCCTGAAAACAATGATGAGCAACTTTATAAATCATGGTGCCTTAATATATATCAATGTCTGGGCCCATTTCTTGACCATTTGAATTAGGTTATCTATAACTATGACCTGGAACTAATTGTCTTTAATTTAGACATGGCAAAGTTCTTTCCCAGCTAATTTTCAGTTAATTATTGCTCTATAGTAAAACATTTCAATTCTTTGTTTTGTTTTGTTTTTTTTGTTTTTGGGCCACACCCGTGACACTCAGGGGTTACTTCTGGCTATGCGCTCAGAAGTCGCTCCTGGCTTGGGGGACCATATGGGACACCGGGGGATCAAACCGCGGTCCATCCAAGGCTAGCGCAGGCAAGGCAGGCACCTTACCTCTAGCGCCACCGCCCGGCCCCAAAACATTCCAATTCTTAATGGCTTAAACAACAGGTTGCTATTCTGGAAGGGAGAAGGGTACTTCCCAATTTTTATTTATTTATTTTTTTTGCAAGTGGCTAGCCAGTTGTGCCAACACCACTTGTTGAAGAAGCTTTCTTTGCTCCATTTAGGATTTCTTGCTCCTTTATCAAAAATTAGGTGATTGTATGTCTGGGGAACATTCCCTGAGTATTCAAGCCTATTCCACTCATCTGAGGGCCTGTCTTTATTCCAATACCATGCTGTTTTGATAGCTATTGCTTTGTAGTACAGTTTAAAGTTGGGGAAAGTAATTCCTCCCATATTCTTTTTTCCCCAATAATTGCTTTAGCTATTCTAGGGTGTTTATTGTTCCAAATGAATTTCAAAAGTGCCTGATCCACTTCTTTGAAGAATGTCATGGGTATCTTTAGAGGGATGGCATTAAATCTGTATAATTCCTTGGGGAGTATTGCCAATTTAATGATGTTAATCCTGCCAATCCATGAGCAGGGTATGTGCTTCCATTTCCGCGTGTCCTCCCTTATTTCTTGGAGCAGAGTTTTATAGTTTTCTTTGTATAGGCCCTTCACAGTTTTAGTCAAGTTGATTCCAAGATATTTGAGTTTGTGTGGCACTATTGTGAATGGGTTGTTTTTTTAATGTTCATTTCTTCCTTATTACTATTGGTGTATAGAAAGGCCATTGATTTTTTTAAGTGTTAACTTTGTAGCCTGCCACCTTGCTATATGAGTCTATTGTTTCTAGAAGCTTTTTTGTAGAGTCTTTAGGGTTTTCTAAGTAGAGTATCATGTCATCAGCAAACAGCGAGAGCTTGACTTCTTCCTTTCCTATCTGGATTCCCTTGATATCTTTTCCTTGCCTAATCACTATAGCAAGTACGTCCAGTGCTATGTTGAATAGGAGTGGTGAGAGAGGACAGCCTTGTCTTGTGCCAGAATTTAGAGTAAAGGCTTTCAGTTTTTCTCCTTTGAGGATAATAATAATATTTGCCACTGGCTTGTGGTAGATGGCCTTAACTATATTGAGAAAGGTTCCTTTCATTCCCATTTTGCTGAGAGTTTTGATCAAGAATGGGTGTTGGACCTTATCAAATGCTTTCTCTGCATCTACTGATATGATCATGTGATTTTTATTTTTCTTGTTGTTGATGTTGTGTATTATGTTGATAAATTTATGGATGTTAAACCATCCTTGCATTCCTGAGATGAAACCTACTTGATCGTAGTGGATGATCTTCTTAATGAGGCATTGAATCCTATTTGCAGTGGTACTGAGAGGAAAATTTATAGCTTTGTAAGTACATACCAGGAAAGAAGAAGGAGCACACCTGAATAGCTTAATGACGCAGCTCATAGAATTAGAAAGTGCTCAACAAAAGAACAAAAAATACGGAGACAGAAGGAAATAACAAAGCTGAGAGCAGAAATCAATGAAGTGGAAACACAAAAAACAATCCAAAAGATCAATGAAAGTAGAAGTTGGTTCTTTGAAAAAAATAAACAAGATTGATAGACCAGTGGCAAAACTAACAAAGAGAGAGAGAGAGAGAGAAAACTTGATAACTCATATTAGAAATAAAAAAGGAGAGATCACTACTGATATGGCAGAGATTCAAAGGGTAATCAGAAACTACTTTGTGAAACTCTATGCCACTAAAATGAGAACCTGGAAGAAATGGATAAATTCTTGGACTCTTATAATCTTCCATGGTTGAATGAAGAGGATGTAGCACATCTAAACACTCCCATCGCTATTGAGGAAATTAAGACAGTAATCAAATGTCTGCCCCAAAACAAAAGCCCAGGCCTAGATGGATTCACTAATGAATTCTTTCAAACCTTTCAAGAGGAACTACTACCAATCCTGGCAAGACTCTTTCATGAAATCGAAAAAACAGGAAAACTTCCAAATAGCTTTTATGAAGCCAACATCACCTTGATACCTAAACCAGACAGAGGTGCTACGAAAAAAGAAAATTACAGACCAGTATCACTGATGAACACAGATGCAAGGATCCTCACCAAATTTCCTTACTCCGGTGGATATGTCTGTGATCCTCCGGTGAACAGGACTGCAGTTCAGTGTAAGAACCTGAGATGTAGGGCTGCTTGAGTCCTGAGTCCAGGCCATATTGAGTACTTAGAGGTCTTCAGGGCTGTAAGCAATGTTTCTGGGGGACCATTGTTTTGAGGAATGACCTGGAGTTGATTCCATGTGTGGCATACATCTTAACCCCTATATTGTCTCTTTTTTTCCCCTAGTTGCTGTTTTTGATTATTTTCTGTGTCATTGTAACAGGGTGTAGCTGGCTCTTAAGCTCCATTTAATGCTACTTCCAGTGATTCCATTTCATTTACTGGATAAGAAAAACATTAAAGCTCCCTTCATCTGATGAACACCTCAGTTGTTTTCAACATGGCAAGTCTGGGTTTCCTCACAGTCTTATGGTCTCAGGTTAGTCTTTTGGGGGGATGCTTTATCCAGTGGTGCTCAGGACTTCCCCCTTAGCTCTGTACCCTGAGATCACTTTTGGTGAGCTTGAGGGACCATATGGGGTTCCTAGGATCAAACTCAGGTTTTTCCTATGCAAGGAACCCTACATACTATTCCATTTCTTGGGGCCCCATCATATTTTTTAAAATAAAAGTCAATGGGGTCAGAGCAGTGGCGCAAGTGGTAGAGTGTTTGCCTTGCATGTGCTAACCTTGGATGGACCGTGTTTTGATCCCCCGGCATTCCATATAGTTCCCCAAGCCAGGAGCGATTTCTGAGCACATAGACAGGACTAACCAGCCCCTGAGCATCACCAGATGTGGCCCAAAAACTAAGAAAATTAAAATAAAATAAAAGTCACAATTTTTCATTTAAGACTAGACTAGAGAAAATAAATCTCACTATGAGGAAAGTCATGGCATCTGACACTGAGGAATTCAACAGCAGCCACTTTTGGGGACTACAGCTCACATACCACATATCCCTGATCCTAAAGTTATTACAGGTCTCTCTAACCCATTATTGAAATATTCTTAGGATAGAACCTCAGAGGTCACTGTAAATAAATAGTTCTGTCTTATAGATTGAAATGACTTGATATATATGCTTATCATGGAAGGAAATAAAAAGTTAAATTCTTCCTGCTATGGTCTAGAAAACTAACAATTCTTAATTCTCTTAATAGACTAGAAAAGGGCCAGTGGCCCTAGCACCCTACCTGGAAGTGGGAAAATAAAGCCCATAAGTTCTCAGTTAAAATGAAAATGACACATTTTCCTCTTTGTTCATAAATGGAGAACTATGATTGATTGAACACAAGGCATCATTTTAGGTGTCATAGATATCAGAAAACTTACTTAGACATCATTGTAGTTTATAGGATTCATTTCTGACAGAGGCAAAGTATTACAATTATCGATTTCACCCTATATTTTAGTATTTTAATTTGGGTCTCTGTGCCATACCTGGATGTTCTCAAGGTTTACTCATAGTAAACCACTTCTGGCCATGCTCAGGCAATCATATGTGATACAAGGAATGAACACAGGCATTCTGTATGCAAGGCAAACACCTAAACCAATATATTATCTTTGGTCCATTAACTTATATAAATATCTAATTGTTTTTAGGCTATTTCTTTTCTTTTCTTTTTCTTTTTTTTATTTTTTTGGTTTTTGGGTCACACCCGGCAGCGGTCAGGGGTTATTCCTAGCCATCTGCTCAGAAATAGCCCCTGGCAGGCACAGGGAACCATATGGGACACCCGGATTTGAACCAACCACCTTAGGCCCTGGATTGGCTGCTTGCAAGGCAAACGCCACTGTTCTATCTGTCCAGCCCATAAATATCTAATTGTAAGAAGAGTTTCTCTCATAACAGTTATTTGTGAGCTATAAATTAGATAAAATGGATCATAAGCTTAATGTCTTATTTGTAGCAAGATCTTAGTTTTACAAAAATAAGTTGTAAGCATAGGATAAAGTTTCTCAGATTCTCCTTCTAGCAGTTTACAATTCTATACCACATTGTAAGGTATGTTTATTATAGAAAATCAATGTTGAAGTCTTCATTTTTCAAATGTCTTTATTATTTTTATCTATTAATATTATCGGTTTTTGAATCCCATCCAGAATGCCACATTATATCTAAAGGTTCCATGTCCTTAGATTTTTTTTTTTTGGCCTGTGTAGTTTGTCAAACTTTTCTTGACTCGGTGACCTTGACCTTTTGTGATATGTACTAACCATAATTTTTGTAGACTTTTGTAGAATTTTGATTGGAATGAATCTTATGTTTTATAGTGATCATATTGGAATTATGTGTTTTGGGGAGGAAGATAGCAAGTCATCATTATTGATGTGAACTATGGTAACCTGTCCAAGGAAATGTTTATCGGGCCTTTCCACTAACAAGATATTGGCTTTTCTTTTTCTAAACTGTGCTCAGCACAAAGGAGCTATACATAGACCAACCACACATAAGGGAAAACGGGGATTGCTCAACTTCCTTGAGGATCACATAGATATACAAATTATTAGGAAATGTTCCATGTGGGAGATTAAACTAGCCTCCTTTCCCTCTACCCCTGCTTTCCCCCTTTTGTTTTATTTACCCAGATATATATCGGTATGAACTAATAGGTTGTTATATTTTCCTTTGGGATATAATCCAATACAAGCTCATTTTATTACTTAAGTTGTCCCAGTTATAGATTGCTCTTTGAATAAATTCTCCTGTACCCCCTTTGATATACCCATTGACATATAACTGTTGTTGTTGTTATGGAACATTTCTGGTTTTGTTTGTTCCTCTTTTTTATTTGTATTCTCTTTAATAATATATTTATTTAAACACCATGATTACAAACATGTTCATAGTTGGGTTTTAGTCATAAAAAGTACACCCTCCTTCACCAGTGCACATTAAGTACCCCTAGCTCAACTTATCAATTTCATGCCTGAGTTTTAGAATTAGCCATTTCTCCAAAGAAGCATGTTCTTTTGTTCTGAGAACAGTATTTGAAAACAAAATCTGAATATAAAAGATTCTTTTACAACTGAAACCTCCTTAGAAAGATGGGAAAGAAAACAAAGAGGGTAAATTTGTTCAAGAGAGAACACAAATAGCAAATAAACATAGAGATAAGCAAAAAAGATTCAGAGAACACAGGCTGTAAGAGCAATTCTTTTTGTTTGTTTGTTTTGTTTTTGTTTGTTTTTGGCTTTTGGACCATACCTGGCAGTGTTCAGGGGTTACTCTTGGCTCTGCACTCAGAAATTGTTACTGACAGGCTCTGAGGATCATGTGGGATGCAGGGGATCAAACCTGGGTTAGTCCCAGGTTGGCCACTGCAAGGTTCTACCACTATGCCATCTCTCTGATCCCTGTAAGAACAATTCTAGAGAACTGTTTTAGTTACTGAATATTTTTGATTCTAGACCCTTTAAGCAATAACAGAGCAAGGAGTTATTTGTGTATCACTCTCACATATGTATACATATCTGTAATCATTTCTATATGTTATTATTAAGTATTTCTATATTTTTATTATTATTTCTATATGTAAATTACATATGTATTAAAATAACAATATGTATGATCAAATATTTCTATTAGACTAAATGCTATCTAACATTAAGCCATAGTCACAGAAATCTACCTCTTTGGGAGTTGGGAAGATAATAGAGGGGAGAAGGTTTTTGTCTTGTACTTGGTCAAAACACTGCAACTTATTATTGCTCTTTGAGTCACACCAGTAGAGATCTCTGAGCACAGAGATAAGAGTAGCTCATGAGTACCAAAGCATAAGACTAGTGGTACTACGGGGGGGGGGTGAGGTGCCACAGAAAAGGAGGTCCTGGGGAAGTCACAGTCAGAAAAAGTTTGATCTGTGGCACCTCGCCCCCTCACCCCATAGTACTGGTTGTTTCACTAGTCTTATGGTATGAACCTCCCCATTTATACTATTTTCTCCTGTGGCTTCTTTAGAATATTCTAGGAGTCCATGTGGAGAAATATGATCTTGAGGTTGAGAAATGATTTAGTTAGAAACTGGTGTCATGTTTGGCTGTGATTGAAGCTTAATCTTAATGATGCTTTGGGATCATATGTTGTGTTGGGAAGATTGTATGTGGCACTGTGGATTGAATAGGGATTGGCAAATGCCTTAATCTCTGCCTCTAAGCCATCCTTCACAGAGGTCATTTTATATATTTGTAATCAACTAAGTTATTTTTTCATGTTTTGCATTCCATCTAACCTCCTTAATATTATTTTGAAAATTTGCATACATTAAGTTGTACTTTTTGTACTACAAAATTCTTTGGGTTTTGATAAATGTATGTGCCATCTTGCTGTCACTGTTATTCTTATTTGTTAAATAAAGATTTATGTCATGTTTACTAGGTGACAAATACCAAGTTATTTAATTTTTCAGTAACCTTATTAGATACCATCATTATAAGAAATGAAATCATAGTAATGTTTAGTAATTTCATAAAATCACTTTACTAGCATAGGTATTTTTGGACTTAGAAAAAACACTTCTGCTCTAGCCATTTTCTCCTTGTTGTCATACTTATTTCTTCTACTTTTTCTTTTATAGAGATATTTGTCTCCTACTCTTAGCCTGAACCTATTTCTGTTTAATCTATCGGCCTTATTATTGTTATTGATCTGTGAAGTCAGAGGGGTATTGATAGGAACAGCAGGGTAAAATACCCAAACAATAACTGAAGTTTTCTGACATTTCTAGCAAGCTGCCCTTAGAAGCCCATTACTGGCTTTGAACCAAAAGTAATTCAGTGTCAGACTTGAGACTTAAAGGAGTGATCATCTTCAAGATTAATATTTTTTTCAGTAACTTGCAAATGGGTTCTCTTTCCCTGTCATTGTAAATTCAAAACATATAAATCTTTATTCAACAAAACATGAAGTAAAAAATTGGCCTCTCGGTTTTCAAAATTAAAGAAGCTGTTGAAAAACTTAACAATATTTTTAAAAGATGGATTCCAATTTATGTTTCACTTTTGTGATAGAGAGATGTTGAGGTATAGAATTTAGAGATATTCAGAAAAGCTTTAAGAAGACAGAAGATCTTTACCAAGATGCTTCACTGGTCTACTCTCAATGAATTTAGAGTAAAAATATATGCAGAAAGGGTAGGCAAGTTTATTCAAGTAAAATCACATGTATGCAATGAAATAAGGTCACCCAATTAACTAATTACTTCTTATATATCCGTGGTGTAGCAATCAAATCATTTGCTGTGAGAAGTCTGGGCTGACAGAACAGACAATTCAAATTTGAAATTCACTTGACTATTAAAGTCTCACAAGGCAATGCTTCTTGGAATTCAGAGACAATTTTGCTTTCCCTTATACTTTCTCATTGAGCAAGTCTAAAATCCAGGACAATGGCAATGGAAATTATGATGCTGAACCTTGAGTATTTTCATAAAGTTCCTCAATGCCTAACAAAAAAAAATAGCAATGAATGTCTAATACGTAGTTTCTTGATATCTTTCTATATGTGTTTCATTTAAACTTAGAAACTCTGTGTAATTTTTTAGGTAAAGTAAAAGGTTTGTTGTTGCTGTTATTTATAATGCTCTTGAAGGAGAGAAAATTGAGACTGTATGAGATCATCATTCTCTTTCTCATACAATCTCATAATAGAGAACTCAGAACTCAGATCATGGACCTTTTGGCATCTTCCTTCTGCTCTGCAATACTGGTTGTGTTCCTGAGTCCTGGAGCAAGGAATTGGATTGGTGGAATATGTGTAAAAGTAGTGGGAGAGCAGCTCTTAAAAAGTAATACTAGGAGGCCCGGAGAGATAGCACAGCAGCATTTGCCTTGCAAGCAGCCAATCCAGGACCAAAGGTGGTTGGTTCAAATCTCGGTGTCCCATATGGTCCCCGTGCCTGCCAGGAGCTATTTCTGAGCAGACAGCCAGAAGTAACCCCTGAGCACCACTGGGTGTGGCCCAAAAACCAAAAAAAAAAAAAAAAAAAAAAAAAAAAAAAAAAAAAAAAGAAAAGTAATACTAGGAGGCAAGTGATGGTAGCATTCCCTTTATAGATTAAGGGGAGAGGATGTAGGATCTATAGATAACCAGATAAAGACTGGCAGGGCAGGGAGAAGTTGGAGAGAACTCTTCCCAGTTATGTTTGATTTAAGTCACAGGTATGATTCCCAGTTTTTCTTCACTAAAAAAAAAAATTAGGATATGTTCCCTTACCTAATATCAGTGGCATGTTATTAACCAGAAAGTGGAGTTATTTTAGACCTCCTCCTGCAGAGCAATATCTGATGTATCATCTTATTTCCTCATGGTCTAGTCTAGCTTCTTAGAAGTCTTGACTTTTCTGCTAAAGGGACCTGAGAGGTTAAGTAGTAATTCTGCAATTTATTGCCTCTGTTCTACATTCTTGGTTTATGAGTATTTGTAGACCCAGAGACCAGATTTCCAAAGCCCAGCATATGCTGCTTTAATTTTTGTCATTGTCCTGTAATTTTATGGAAATGACTGCTATGAAGCCAGCAAATGACTAATAAAATATCTATGTCCACTAATTTTTAATGTCATTCTGGAAATCCAGAACAGAGACCATCTGGTCATGGTGCTTACTTTAATATAAAAGAGTTCCTGAGTTGAAAATTATGTTTTGGACAGCATAAAGAAATGAGAATTCTATTTGTTTACCAAAAACAAATCATAATAAGTTGTTTCATATATTGATGAGACTTTCTTTTTGCCAATACAGCTCTGCTTGTGGAATAGTATTATGAGCAGGAAGATAATATATAGGTAGCAAACAAGAATAGTTCTATATCTCTTTATTTACTTGCACTGAATAAATATTGTTTTCTAACTACATGGGTTATATATATAGCATATGTCAATATATGTATAGGCTGCATTATTATCAACAACAAATGTCTACTTTTTAATCATTCAGCATGCTACTGTTTTATCTATTAATCACTATTCATGTATCAAATAATATACCAAATATCTTGTATACCTTTTAAGATTTAATTGTGGCATGGGAAGAAAATAAAAATATAAGTTAAGATTCCCCTTCCTCTACTGAGGAAACACAGGTGTCACCTGCCCAGAGACACAAAAGTATAAGAAGCCCTGGCACAGGCAGAGGCTGACAGAACCCTTGATAAATAGAGGGGTGGATGCCTCCTCACTCAGAGGACAAAATTAAGTCGAGAGGCACATGCCCTTTCTCAGCTGAGGAAACACAGGTGCTGCCCACCTAGAGACACAAAAGTAGAGGAGCACAGCTGCTACATAACTGCAATTATCCCCTAATTAATGCACACCAGAAAAATACATAGAAAAAATCCACACTGCAAAGGACACTATGAGAAAGCATCACAGAACATTACCATGCTTAGAGAATGAAGATGATAGATATAAAGATCCAAAAAAGTACCAGTCACTTACATATCCTCTCTGAGAAAATCTTTCAAGAGGAAATTTGGAAGGTGTTCAAGGAACTCAATGAATCCATGGAACTGAACAAATCACAAATAAAGATCAAGAAAACATAAAAGTAGAAATAAGAAAATTCCAATCCGAGATATCAGGGTTAAAGAACTTGGTAACCAAAATGAAAACTTAATTGAAAAGTCTCACCAACAGAGTAACAGCTGCTTAAGACAGAATCAGCAAGCTGAGAGATGAGATACACAACAACTCCCTACAACAAAAGAGGCTAGCAAGAGAGCCTTTAAACAAACAATCAAAACAATCAAAAAATCCTCAAAGAATGTGAACAGATAAAAATAGAAATCTGCAATAAACTCAAAAGAAACAATATAAGAATCATTGGAGTCCCAGAGGCCCAGAAAGAAAATTTCTATGAAAAGTCAACAGTCAAGGAATTCAATGCAGAAAATCTCCCAGAGCTAAATAATGTATGCAATTTAATACTGAATGCCCAAAAAGGTACCATCTAAAATTGATCTAAAGAAAACAATCCAAGGACCATCCTAGTCACAATGACAAACTCTACAGCAGGGGTCTCAAACTCGCGGCCCGCAGACCATTTGCGGCCCTCCGTACAACATTTTGTGGCCATGCCAGCCTTCAAATACCGCAGTATTCGCGATTATTCGCTTACCGAATAATTGCAATAAAAATCGCATTAGTAAGAAAAATCGCATTAAACATTCGCATATGAAAATGTTTAATGCGATTGTTTGCGATTTTTTTCTTACTAATGAGATTTTTTATTGCGAATATTCGGTAAGCGAATAATCACGAATACTTTGTGCTTAGCGCAGATGTCATTTCTGCTGCTCCTGCCTGCTGTCTCTTGCATTATTGGAGGCCTAAGGGAGAAAAGGGAGAGAAGTTTATTACAGAATTAGATTTTTGTCATACCTTCATCATGACTTCATCAAAGCCTGCAGTAAAGAGAAAGAGTGATGACGAGCACAGACAATTTAAGGAAAAGTGGGAGATGCAGTATTTCTTTGTTGAGCACAGGGGCATCCCCACATGTCTTATTTGATCAGAGAAAGTTGCAGTGCACAAGGAATACAACTTGAAACACCATTATTCAACTAAACATGCTGAGGAATGCAAAATATCAAGAAAATGAGAGAGCCAAGCGGGTTGCCAGTCTTAAAGCATGTCTAATGAGGCAACAAGATTTCTTCAAGAAAGCAACCAAAGAGAACGTTCATCAGTCGAAGCTAGTTACATGGTTAGTGAGATGATTGCTAAGGCAGGGAAACCATTCACAGAAGGTGAGTTTGTTAAAAAAAAAAATGTATGTTACAGGCTGCAGGTATTATCTATCCAGAAAAGAAAGGTCAGTTTAGCAAAATCAGCCTTTCTGCCAACACTGTGGCAGAGTGCATTTCTGACATGTCAAGTGACATTTATCATCAACTGTGTGAGAAAGCCAAATGTTTTGATGCATAATCAGTTGCTCTTGACAAGGGCACAGATATAACAGACACTGCACAGCTCACAATTTATGTCCGTGGTGTTGATTGCAATTTTGAATTGACAGAGGAGCTGCTCACAATAATTCCAATGCATGTCCAGACCACCGCTAATGAGATATTTCGGCATCTGTGTGATGCCATTGAGAATGCAGGTTTGCCATGGAAGAGGTTTGTTGGAATAATTACCGATGGATCGCCATCGATGTCAGGGAGAAAAAATGGACTGGTGTCACTTGTTCAAAAAAACTTGAAGAGGAGGTTGTAGAAAAGGCCATTGCTCTTCATTGCATTATCCATCAGCAGGCCCTTTGCAGTAAATGCCTGCCGTGTGACAATGTGATGTCTGTTGTTGTGAAATGCATCAACCAAATCAGATCCAGGGGCTTAAAGCACAGGAGGTTTCATGCGTTTTTAGAGGAAATAGAGTCAAAATATGGAGATGTGCTCTATTTCACCAAGGTACGTTGGCTCAGCAGGGGAAATGTCCTGAAAAGATTTTTTGAGTTGAGAGAAGAAGTGAAAGCCTTCATGGAGAAGGATGGAAATGCTGTTTCTGAGTTGAGTGATCACAAATGGCTCACGGATTTAGCTTTTCTTGTTGACATCACACATAAGCTGAATGCACTAAACAAGATGTTACAAGGCCCGGGGCAGCTGATCAAAGTGAGAGCATTCTTCACAAAACTTGTGCTATGTAAATCCCAGCTCTCTCAGACAAACCTTTGCCATTTCTTAGCATGCAAGTAACTTGTGGATGCAGGCATTCCATTCAGTGGTGAGAAATATGTTGATGCTATTTTTAAGCTAGAGAAGGAATTTGATCACAGATTTGCAGACTTCAAAAAGCACAGAGCCACTTTCCAAATTTTTGTGGACCCCTTACCCTTTGATGTGCAAGATGTCCCTCCTGTGCTTCAAATGGAGCTCATTGGCCTGCAATGCAACTTTGATCTCAAAGCCAAGTTCAGGGAGATTAGTGGAAAAGCAGATATGCATGGGCAATTTTTAAGAAAATTGCCCCCCAGCTTCCCTGATCTTTCCCGAATATTCAAGCACACCATGTGCCTTTTTGGGAGCACATGTTTGTGTGAAAAGTTATTCTCCACATTGAACTTCAATAAGTCAAAGTACAGGTCTAGAATTAATGATAATCATCTTCAAGCCATACTGAGGGTCTCAACTGCTTCCTCTCTAAAGCCAAATGTGGTTCAGATTTGTGAAAAGAAGCACTGTCAAGTCTCTGGCAGCAAGGAATAGGCAAAAGATGCCATGTTCTGAAGAACTGTTCATGATCTTCACTCAATGTTATATGCATGTTCAGAAGAAATAATTAAAACTGTTAATAATGACTTTTGATGACTTTTTTTGTGAAATCACTTATGCAGCCCTGCCTCACCCCAACTTTGGCTCCTGCAGTCCCCAGGTAAATTGAGTTTGAGACCCTTGCTCTACAGATTGGGATAGATTACTATAGGCAGCAAGATCAGAAAGGGAAATTGTGTTTCTTAAGCATCCTTAAGGTTTAAAGCAGACTTGTCACAAGCAACCCTCAAGACCCAAAGTCAGTGTTGGAATATAGTGACAAAAATCAAATAAATAAGTGATTTAACAAGAGTACTTCACTTGGCCATATTTATATTTAGGTTTGTAGAAAAGATACACGATTTATAGATAAACAACAAGCTGAGAACTTTATAGACTCAAAACCAACCTTATAAAACAAGAACTGAAATGTGTGCTTTAAGGCAAGACTTACCCAACAAACACATGAAAGTCTTACAAAGAGTTGACACTAAATCCCATGACTAACAGCTCTTTCATTGTCAATAAACTAAATGCATCAGTTAAGAGACAGAGTGGCAAAATGGATCAAAATGTTGAACCCAACATTTTGCTGCCTCCACGAAACACATTTGAATAGTTGGAGCAAATATAAACTCCAAGTCAAAGGTTAGAGAACAAATATTAAGGCAAAAAACAACCTTAAAAAGGCTTAAGTGGCCATACATATATCAGATGACACAGATTTTAGGCTTAAATATAGAGATGGATACTTATTGATATAAAGGGTTATGTGCACCAGGAAGAAAATACACACATAAACATATATGCACTCAATGAGAGACCAGCAAAATATTTAAAACAGTTGCTGACAGATTTGAAGAAAGACATCAATGACAGCACAATGATCATAGGAGACATCAACACTGCCCTCTCATGCCTGGATAGGTCACCCAGGTTAAAACCCAACAAGTATATACTAGCGCTAAAGGAAGAAATGGAAGAGAATGGATTAGTATATATATGACATTCCATTCCCAGACAATTGAATACATATTCTTCTCCAGTATACATGGGTCTAGTCTCCAATACAGACCACATGCTGGTCCATAAAGCATACATTCAAAAATCAAAATTATAGAAATTACAAGAACAACCTTCTCAGATCATCATGCACTAAAATTAGCAGTAAATCACAAACAGACACAGAGCAAAACTTTAATTCCTGAAATTTAAAAAACTCACTACCAGACAACCAATAAGTCAGATATTAAGTCAAAGAGGAAATCAAAAGATTCCTGGAAACAACAAGAATGAAGACATGAATTATCAGAATTTGTGGGACACAGCAAAAGTGGTATTAAGAAAAAAATTACAGTTTTACAAGCATTCATCAATAAAAAAGTTCTACAGATATAATAATGGCACAGCTTAAAAACTTGGAAAAAGAAAAACAAAGTGAACCAAAAAAAAAATAAAACAGAAGGAAATAATAAAGCTTAGAGAAGAAATTAATGAACTGGAAATACAAAAGAAATTTAAAGATTAATGAAATCAAGAGTTTGACAAGCCATTAGCCAAACTCATAAAGAGAGATAAACTTCATCAAATGATTTAGAAATAAAAAGGGAGAGATTACTACAGATATGATATTACAGAAATTAGAAGGGTTAACAGAGATTACTTTGAGAAACTATGCCACTAAGTATAAGAACCTGAGAAAAATGGATAAGTTCAGGGACTGTTATAACCTCCTAAGGTTTAAAACAAGATGATGTAGCATATCTGAACAGACCTATTAATATTGAGGATATAAAAATGGTAATCAAAATTCTTCACAAAAGCAAAAGCCCAGGTCTAGATGCATTCACTAGCAAATGCTTTGAAACCTTTCAAGAGAACATACTGCCAATCCTTTTCAGACTTTTTAAGAAAATTGAAGAAAATACACACTCCCAAATAGTTTTTATGAAGCGAATATCACAATGACACCAAAAACAGACAGAGATGTTGCAAAAAAAGAGAACCACAGAACAATTTACTTGATGAACACTGATGCAAAGATCCTCAACAAAATCCTAGCAAACAGGGTCAAACATCTCCTCAAGATCACCATGACCAAGAAGGATTCATCTCAGATATTACAGGATTGTTTAATATATGTAATGCACTATATCAACAAAAGGAAATATAAAAACCATATGATTATATCAATATATGCAGAGAAAGCATTTGATAAAGTTTAACAACCAATCATGATATAAACTCCCAACAAGATGGAAATGGAAGAATTTTTCTCAAAATAGTCAAAGCCATTTAACTCAACCCCATGGAGACAAGGCTGCCCCATCTAGCCATTCCAATTCAAGATAGTACTGGAAGTACCAAAAGATATTAAGGGCATCTGGATAGTAAAGGAAGAAGTCAAACTTCCATTTTTTTGCAGATGACATTATGCTATATTTAAAAAACCTTAAGGACTTTACAAAAAACATCTAGAAACAATGATTTGTATAGCAAAGTGGCTGGCTACAATATTAATACACAAAAATCAACGGTCTTCTTATATACAAATAATGCTAGGGAAGAAATAGACATAAAAACAATCTCATTCACAATAGTACAACATAAACTTAAATACATTATTGCCAACTTAACTAAAGAGTTGAAGAAACTATACAAAAAACTATGAAACACTTTAAATAAATAAAAAAAAAGGACAAAAAGAAATGGAAACATAGATCCTGCTCATGATTAGGAGGATCACCATTATTAAAATGGCAATACTCCCTAAAGCATTGTACATGTTTAGTGAAATCCCCTTAAGGATACCCATGACTTTATTCAAAGAAGTGAATCAGACACTCCTGAAATTTATTTAAAAGAAGAAACACACACGAGTTGCTAACGCAACCCTTTAGAAAAGAAGATGGGAGTCATCACTTTTCCCAACTTTAAATTGTATTACAAAGCAATAGTCATCAAAACAGCATGGTATTGGTATAAATCAGATCAATAGAATATACTTGAATATTCAGAAAATGAACCTCAGATATACATTCAATTAATCTTTGATCAAAGGACAAGACACTCAAAATGGAGCAAGGAAGCCCTTCAACAAGAGGTGTTGGAATAACTGGTCAGTCACATAGA
Source organism: Suncus etruscus (assembly GCF_024139225.1). Classification (NCBI taxonomy): domain Eukaryota; kingdom Metazoa; phylum Chordata; class Mammalia; order Eulipotyphla; family Soricidae; genus Suncus; species Suncus etruscus. The sequence continues at coordinate 46,777,575 of NC_064858.1, forward strand.
AAAAGCAAGCTCAGGCCTCTATCTAACACCATGTACAGAGGTCAAATTGAAGTGAATTAAATTCCTTGATATAAGACTTGAAACTATAAGGAATATAGAAGACAAACACTCCATGACATTGAGACTAAAGACATCACCAGGAAGGAAACACCACAGTCCAAACAAGTGGAAGCAGAGCTAAACAAATGAGATTACATCAAACTGAGACACTTCTGAATTTCAAAGTAAACAGTAACTAGGATACAAAGGCCTCCTATAGAATGAATCTATTCACCAAAAACCCATTTGATAAGGGCTAATACCCAAGATATAAAAGGTACTGATGGAACATAACAGGAAAAAAATCTAACTGCATTTAAAATGAGGAAAAGAATTGAACAGACATTTCCACAAAGAAGAAATACAGATGGCCAAAAGGAACCTGAAAAAATGCTCTACATCACTTATCATCAGGGAGAAGCAAATAAAAACAACAATGATGGGATGGAGAGGTTATACAGTGGTAGAGTGTTTGCTTTGCACACAGCCAACCTAGGACGGATGGTGGTTCGAATCCCTACATCCCATATTGTCCCCCCTACCTGCCAGGAGCGATTTCTGAGCACAGAGCCTAAAGTAACTGCTGAGTGCCACCAGATGTGACCCAACCCCCCCAAACAAGCAAACAAACAAACAAACAAACAAACAAAAAAACCCAACCACAATGAGGTATCAACTCATACCACAGAGACAAGCACTCATCATAAAGAACAAGAACAACCATTTTTAGTATAGATGCAAGGAGAATGGAACTACTGCGGGGGAATGCTGTCTTCTCCAGTCTTTCTGAAAAACAATATGAATATTCCTCAAAAAACTGGAAATTGAGCTCCCAAATGACACAGCAATACCACTCCTAGGAAAACAAATACATAATACAAGAATGCCCTCTGTACCCATATGCTTCTCACAGCATTATTTATAATTGCCAAAATATGGAAAGAACCCAGGTGCCCAACAACAGATAAGTGACTAAAGAAACTCTGATATATTTACACAATGGAATACTATGCAGCTGTTAAGAAAAATTAAGTAGTAAAATTTGCATATATCTGGAGACTATTATGCTGACTGAAATGAGCCAGAGAGACAGAGAGAGTAATAGATATAGAATAATCTCACTCATCTGTGGAATGTAAGAAAAATAAAACAATACGACAGTAATATACAGAAATAATAGAGCTGAATGCTAAGAAGGCCAGCTCATTACATGAAGTTTGCCACAAAGAATGATGACTGCAGCTAGAGAACTAACCATAGTGACAACTACCATGACAATGATAGTGTGGGAGAGATGCGGAATCCCTGTCTGTTAGGCAGGGATTTCGGATGGGGGAGGCATATAAGGGAAATTGGTTGTAGGAAGATTGCACTGGTGAATGGCGGTATATATACTATGATGGAAACCCCAGTGTGAAATTTTTTAAAATATGGATATTAAATTAAAAATATAAAAATTTAGTGAAAGCCGGCTACCAGAGGGGCCTCTGAAGAAAGGCAGATCCTTTGTGAAGGCAGGGGGGAGAGGCTTGCCCCTGCTGGGAGAGACCAGGGGCGGGGACCTGTCAGCTTTGTTTGTATCTCTACTCTTCTGTCTCCTGAACCTCACCTGAGAGGGCCAAGAAGAGCCCAGCAAAAACTTTCTCTCTTAGAGGTTCCAGAAGAGCACAGCTGCTCCACTTTGCTTCAAAGCCATGTGCTCTTTCTAACTAATGAACTCAACCATAACACGCAGAAAAAAATCACACTACAAGCATGACAAGGGAAACCTCGCAGGAAAACATCATGCACAGAAAATAAAGATGATAGCTCTGATGACTCCAAAATACCAACCATGTGAATAATCTCTCAGATAAGGAGTTTAGAATAGAAATATGGAGGATCCTCATGGAAATCAAAGAAAACGTAGCTCTAGCTGAAAAGGACATAAAGACAGAAATAAGAAAACTTTAAACTGAAATAACATCTGAAAAATATGGTAGCTGAATTGAAAATCTCAATGGAAAGCCTCTGCAACAGGGTACCAGCAGCCAAGGACAGAATCAGTGAACTGGAAGATGAAATGCAGAACAAATCCATACAGCAAAAGAGATTGGAAAAGAAACTTAATGCAAACAATCATACAATGGAAAACGTAATCAAAGAATGTGAACAGATAAAAATAGAAGTCTTTGATAAACTCAACAGAAACAACATAAAAATCATTGGACTTCCAGAGGCCCAGGAAGGGATCTCAGGAAGAAACAACAGTCAAAGATATTATGACAGAGAAACTTCCAGAGCTAAAGACTGCATGCAATCAAATCCTGCATGCCTGAAGAGTATCAGCTAAATGAGACCTGAAGAAAAACACCCCAAGACACATCCTAGTCACAATGACTAATCCTACAAATAGAGGTAGAATACTGAATGCAGCAAGATCAGAAATGGAAATTACATTCAAGGAGCATCCTTAAGATTTAGAGCAGACATGTCACAAGAAACTCTCAAGACCAGAAGACAGTGGTGGGATATTGTGACAAGACTGAATAAAACTTATGCTTCACCTAGAATACTGCACCCAGCCCGATTCATGTTCAGGATTGAAGGCAGGACACATAGCTTCATGGATAAGCAACAGCTCAGAAACTTTACAGATGCAAACACAGTCTTGAAGGAAAAACTGAAAGCTCTACTTTAAGGCAAGACAGACCAACACACGCACCAAACTTATACATAAAGATGATATTAAATTCCATGACACCTGGCCACATGGCTGGGCAAGCCAGCGAGGTGGATCCCTTGGAGGAGTTTATTGGTTTTCCTAGGCTTTCCCCATTTCCCTTTTGGCCTTCTGGCTTGAGAAGGATCTCTTTCCTTCCTGGGAGCCTGCCGGGAGGTCCTGACAGCATGGTGTTTGGCAGCCCTATGCCATGCCAAAGTCTGCTTTAACCAGTCCTAGGAAGGGGCACGGGACAATGGGTCACCCTAGCACCCCCCTACCTCCTTCCTCCGGTACTCCAGGGCTTTGCCTGGCCACATGGCGGGGCAAGCCAGCGAGGTGGGTCCCTTGGAAGAGTTTATTGGTTTTCCTAGGCTTTCAAATTTCCCTCCCGGCTCCAAAAGGAGGGTCTGGGGGTGGGGGCTCCAACCTTCTGGCCTTCTGGCTCCAGAAGAATCTCTTTCCTTCCTGGGCTCCAAGCTGGGAGATCCTGCCAGCATGGCATTTGGCAGCCCTCCGCCATGCCAAAGGCTGCTTTAACCAAGTCTAGAAAGGGGTGTGAGAAATGGGTCACCCCAGCACCCCCCTACCTCCTTCCTCCGGTACTCCAGGGCTTTGCCTGGCCACATGGCTGGGCAAGCCAGCGAGGTGGGTCCGTTGGAGGAGTTTATTGGTTTTCCTAGGCTTTCCCCATTTCCCTGCCGGCTCCAAAGGGAGGGTCTGGGGGTGGGGGCTCCAACCTTCGGGCCTTCTGGCCTTCTGGCCTTCTGGCTCGGGAAGGATCTCTTTCTTCCTGGGAGCCTGTTTCACTGTCCTCTGCCATGCCAAAGGCTGCTTTAACCAGACCTAGGGAAGAGGCGTGGGACATGGGTTACCCCAGCACCCCCGTACCTCCTTCCTCCGGTACTCCAGGGCTTTGCCTAGCCACATGGCTGGGCAAGCCAGCGAGGTGGGTCCCTTGGGGGAGTTTATTGGTTTTCCTAGGCTTTTCCCATTTCCCTCCTGGCTCCAAAGGGAGGGTCTGGGGGTGGGGGCTTCGAGCTTCCGGCCTTCCGGGCTCGGGAAGGATTTCTTTTTGGCCAAGATAAGGTGAAGACGCAGCCTCGGCGGCCCCCCCCCCCCCCCCGCAGCCTTCTCTCTCCTTCCTCCCCATCCCCAGGGTTATTCCTGGACACCTGCTCAGGGTCCAGCAAATAGGTTCCAGTGAGGTGCAATTTGAAAGAGACCCCAGGCTTCCTTGTTCATGCAAGGGGCTGGGAGGGGACTACTGAACTTTCAACTTCCAGCAATTAGGAAGCAAAAGCCTCTTGGGGAGTTGGAAGCTTCAGCAAGCAACAAGGGGGGACATGGCTCCATGTACTCTTTGCTTGTCCAATCACAGACCAAAGTGGTGTCTCGGAAACACCCCCTTCCTTCTTGACTATTTCTAAAACATAAAAGGGTCATGTGTATCTCTTTTGTATAGCTCAGATGTATTCACTTAACATCTATAACTCTTTTCGAATATCCTCATATAGTGACAATTTTGCCCACTGGATTTGTTATTTGATTTTCCCCCTTTGAGATCTGTTTTATAAGCAATACTGGTAGAAGAGTATCTCTGTATAGATTTCATGTTTGTACCAAATTAAGGGAATGTTGGACTTTATTTGTCGGCCCCCAGATGCACCAACAATATCTTGTGGCATTGCTTCTCTTTTGCATAGGCACATTAAAATGGGAAAATAATACATATGCAAACAAGTTCTTATCTAATAGAGATGGGAACACAAATTTGGTAATGTAATTAGGCCTTTTACCCTGAACATTGGCATAATGATTTGGCTCAGGCCTCAGAAGAATGGGCATCACCCACACACACCTGAACAATGGATACCATCTATGGAAACAACCACAATTGTTTTTAACATTACCAGGATCCAAGCCTCTACCAGGGAAGACCTACCACTGCTTTGGCATTGACTTACTGCAAAGAGTGCTCCCAACACCCAGACGACTCAGCAACAGTCTGCATGCAGGGCAGATCGCTCCGCATTTAATGGTATGCTGAAACTAGAGGATGTTCCATATTAGCCTGACATCGATGAAAGAAATTCACAGAATCCAGAGTCTTTAAATATAAGAATCTGATACCAACAATAGCTAAAGTGTGAAAAAGTTTCACCAGGACCTTGAGAATGATTGGAGTTGTACTGACTGGTATGCCTCGAACCCAGAGTCTGTCTTATTCCAATAAACTTTTTTTTTTTTTGGTTTTTGGCCCACACCCGGTGGTGCTCAGGGGTTATTCCTGGCTATCTACTCAGAAATAGATCCTGGCACGCATGGGGGACCATATGGGACACCAGGATTCGAACCAACCACCTTTGGTCCTGGATCAGCTGCTTGCAAGGCAAACACCGCTGTGCTATCTCTCCAGGCCCTTCAATAAACTTCTGGGGTGAGGTCTTTTTGTAATCAGGTCAAGGATTTTTATTTCCATTTTCCCCATTTTTCTGGACCTATGCAAACAACGGCGATTGCCACTATCACACCTTTACTATATTTTTTTACTCTTATCCTTTAAGGAAAAAAAAATACAACTTACTGAACTTAAAATAACTGTAGTAGAATGCCTGTCTTTAATATAGGCAGGGAATGGGAAGGGAGGATGGGGGTAATGTTACGATGGTGAAGGTTCTGGTTATGACTGTAACCCAAATCATGTTACTTAATAAAAAAAAAAACACAAAATACCATGACAATCATCTCCCTCATTGTCAATGGTCTAAATGCACCAATTAAGAGACAGAGAGTGGCTAAATGGTTCAAAAAGTTGAATCCAACCTTCTGGTGTGTTTCTTGTAGGCATCAGAAGTCAGCAGAAAAAACAAACTCAAAATCAAAGACTGGAGGAAAATCATCCAATCCAAAATCCAATCCAATCCAAGAGCATCCAATCATCCTTAAAAAAGCTTGGTGTTCATATTAATATCAGATGACATCAACTTTGGACTTAGTAAAGTTTTAAGGGACCAAGATGGACACTTCTTACTAATCAAATAATATGTGCAACAGGAAGAAATTGCACTACTAAACATATACACACCCACTGAGAGACAAGCAAAATAGCTAATACAATTATTGACAAATTTGAAAGAGGATATCAATAATAACACAGTAATTGTAGGCGACTTCAACACGGCCCTGTCAACACTTGATTGGTCAACCAGACTGAAACCTAACAAAAATATACTAGCTCTGAAAAGAGAAATGAAAGAAAGAGGCCTAGAAGATATATATATATATATATATATATATATATATATATATATATATATATATATATGACACTCCATTCCCAGAAACGTGGATACACATTCTTCTCCAATATGCATCATCATTCTCCAGGATATACCACATGCTGGCAGATAAAACATACCTCCATAAAATCAAGAGGATAGAAATTTTGTAGGCTAACTTTGCTGACCACAAGACTTTAAAATTAGATGTAAACTACAAAGAGACACAGAGAACTTTAACAACTGAAAATTAAACAGCCTGATACTGAAAACCAGTGGATCCAAGAGGAAATCAAAGAGGAAATCAAAGCTTTCAAATGACAATGAATACACAAACTATCAGACTCTATGGGACACAGCAAAAGCAGTACTGAGAGGAAAATTTATAGCTTTGTAAGCACACATCAGGAAGGAAGAAGGGGCATACCTTAATAGCCTAATGACACAGCTTATAGAATTAGAAAATGATCAGCAAAAGGAACCAAAATTAGGGAGACAGAAGGAAATAACGAAGCTTAGAGCTGAAATCAATGAAGTGGATACCCACAAAACAATCAGAAAGAGCTATGAATGCAGAAGTTGGTTCTTTGAAAGAATAAACAAGATTGATAAAGCATTAGCAAAACTGACAAAGAAAGTGAAACTTAATAACCAGTATTAGAAATTAAAAGGGGGAGATCACTACGGATATTGCAGAGATTCAAAGGGTAATAAGAGACTACTTTGAGAAACTCTATGCCACCAAACATGAGAACCTGGAAGAAATGGATAAATTCTTGGACTCTTATAACCTTTCACTGTTGAATAAGGAGGATGTAGCATATCTAAACACCCCATCACTATTGAAGAAATTAAAATGGTAATCAAATATCTGCCCAAAACCAAATTCTAGGCCCAGATGGATTCATTAATGAATTCTTTTAAACCTTTCTAGAGGAATTACTACCACTCCTGGCCAGGCTCTTTCATGAAATAGAAAAACTGGGAACACTTCCAAACAGCTTTTATAAAGCCAACATCACCTTGATACCAAAACCAGACAGAGATGCTGCCTAAAAAAGAATATTATGGACCTATAACCCTGATGAACACATATGCAAAGATCGTCAACAAATCCTAGCAAATAGGATCTAATGCCTCATCAAGAACATCATTCATTATGATCAAGTAGGTTTCATCCCTGTAATGCAAGGATGGTTTAACATCCATAAATCTATTAACATAATACGAAACATCAACAACAAGAAGAATAAAAATCACATTATCATATCAATAGTCGTCAAGAAAGCATTTGATAAGGTCCAACACCCATTCTTGAAAAAACTCTCAGCAAGATGGGAATGAAAGGAACCTTTCTCAATATAGTTAAGGCCATCTACCACAAGTATTATCCTCAGTGAAGAAAAACTTAAAAGCCTTCCCTCTAAATTCTGGTACAAGACAAAACTGTTCTCTCTCACTACTCCTATTCAACATAGTACTGGAAGTACTAGCTACAGCAATTAGGCATAAAAAAGATATCAAGGGCATTCAGATTGAAAAGGAAGTAGTCAAGCTGTCACTGTTTGCAAGTGACGTGATACTCTACTTAGTAAACCCAAAAGGTCCTAACAAAAAGTTTCTAAAAACAATAGATTCATATAGCAATGTGGCTGGCTACAAAATTAACACACAAAAATTAATGGCCTTTTTATACACCAATAATAATAGGAAAGAAATGGACATTAAGAAAACAACCCTAACATTTGTTTCACACAAACTCAAATATCTTAGAGTCAACTTGACTAAAGATATAAAGGACCTATCCAAAGAAAACTATAAAAACCTGCTCCAATAAATAAGAGACGACACACAGAAATGGAAACACATACCCTGGATATGTATACTCATGGATATATATACATACTCATGGATGGCAGGATTAACATCATTAAAATGGCAATACTTCCCAAAGCGTTGTACAGATTTAATGCGATCCGTCTAAAGATACCCATGGCATTCTTCAAAGAAGTGGATCAAACACTTCTGAAATTCATTTGGAACAATAAACACCCTCAAATAGCTAAAGAAATCCTTGATTAAAGGAATATGGGAGAAATTACTTTCCCCAATTTTAAACTGTATTACAAAGCAATAGTTGTCAAAACAGCATGGTATTAGAATAAAGACAGACCCTCAGATCAGTGGAATAGGCTTGAGTACTTCGAGAATGTTCCCCAGACATATAAGCACCTAATTTTTGATAATGGAGCAAGAAATCCTAAATTTAGCAAGGAAAGCCTCTTCAACAAGTGGTGTTGGCACAACTCTTTGGCCACTTCCAAAAAAAGCGAACTCAGACCCCCAACTAACACCATGTACAAAAGTAAAATCCAAATGGATTAAAGACCTTGACATCAGATCTGAAACTATAAGGTATATAGAACAACACATAGGTAAAAAACTCCTTGGCATTGAGACTAAAGACATCTTTAAGGAGGAAACAGCACTCTCCAAACCAGTGGTCCTCAAACTATGGCCCGTGGGCCACATATTGTATTTGTATCTGTTTTGTTTCTTCATTGCAAAATAAGATATATGCAGTGTGCATAAGAATTCGTTCATAAGTTTTGTTTTTCCTATAGTCAGACTCTCCAATGGTCTGAGGGACAGTGAACTGGCCCCCTGTTTAAAAAGTTTGAGGACCCCTGCATCCAAACAAATGGAGGCAGAGATTAACAGATGGGAATATATTAAGCTGAGAAGCTTCTGCACCTCGAAGCAAATAGTGCCCAGGATACAAGAGACATTCACTGAGTGGGAGAAACTGTTCACCCAATACCCGTCACATAGGGGCTAATATCCCAAATATACAAGGCATTGACAGACTTTACAAGAAATATCTAGCCCCATCATAAAATGGGGAGAAGAAATGAACAGATTTTTTGTCAAAGAAGAAATACAATTGGCCAAAGGCACATGAAAAAATGCTCCACATTTGTAATCATCAGGGAGATGCAAATCAAAACAACTCTGAGGTACCATTCCACACCACAGAGATTGGCAACATCACAAAGAATGAGAATAATCAGTGCTGGCAGGGATGCAGAGAGAAAGGAGCTCTTATTTACTGCTAGTGGAAATGCTGTCAAGTTCAAACTTTATGAAAAGCAATATGGAGATTCCTCTAAAACCTGGAAATTGAGCTTCCATATGATTCAGCTATACCACTATACCCTAAGAACACAAAAATACAATACACACCTGATGATGTTCAGGGATTACTCCTGACTATATGCTCAGAAATTGCTCCTGACTTGGGGGACCATATAGGATGCTGGGGGATTGAACCACAGTCTGTCCTAGGCTAGCACATGCAGGGCAGATGCCTTACAGCTTGTGCCACTGCCTGGCCCCAATAAACAAATTTCTATAAAAATCTATATTCAGATTGTTTATGGGTATATTTTAACCTCCTTTGGTAGACTTATCAAGAAATGTGATTGGTGAATTGAATGACAAGAAATGTTTAGTGTTCATATTTTCCTAAACTATCTTCAAAGCAGTTGTTATTTTGAATTGCCATCAACAATAGGTAATCATTATTGTCACCACAGTTTCTTTTAGATTGGTGCTAGTTTTTTGTTTTTTTTTTTTACCAGGTAGAGGTCAATCTATGCTTGCATGGTTTTGTTGGTTTGTTTTTAATGCACAGGGTGTTGAATATGTTTCTCTTTTCATAATTACTCTATTTTAGCATTGTGGTTAGAAAATTGTTCATTTCTGAGTTTCAGTTATACAATGTACACCACCCTTTCTTTACCAGTGTACGTTTCCTGCTACCAATGTCCTTAGTTTCCCTCCCAACCTTGAATCCTTTTCTCCCATTGGAGGCACACTTCACTGTACTCAGGGCTTACTTTTAACTCTGGTTTGGAATGACTTCTGAAGAAAATGAGGGAACCATATGTGGTATATAAGTAAGTGGGTTCATGTGTGATACTGGAATTGAATCTAGGTTGGCTGCATGCAAGGCAAGAGCCCTACCTGCTGTACTTTAAGTTGTACCTTGAGTGTTTTTTTTTGTTTTTGTTTTTGTTTTGTTTGTTTGTTTGTTTGGTTTTGGTTTTGGTTTTTGGCGGCTATGCTCAGGAGTTACTCCTGGCTATCTGCTTAGAAATAGCTCCTGGCAGATATGGGGGACCATGAGGGATGCCGGGATTCCATGTGGGACGCCAGGATTCGTATCAACCATCTTAGGTCCTGGATCAGCTGCTTGCAAGGCAAACACCACTGTGCTATCTCTCTGGCCCCGTACCTTGAGTTCCTTTTTCTTTTTCTTTTTTTAATTTTTTTATTTAAACAACTTTATTACATACATGATTGTGTTTGGGTTTCAGTCATATAAAGAACACCGCCCATCAAAAGTGCAACATTCCCATCACCAATGTCCCAAATCTTCCTCCTCCCCACCCAACCCCCGCCTGTACTCTAGACAGGCTTTCTATTTCCCTCGTACATTCTCATTATTAGTATAGTTCAAACGTAGTTATTTCTCTAACTAAACTCATCCCTGTTTGTGGTGAGCTCCGTACATTGAGTTTTAAATTGTACACTAAACAAGTTCTGCCCTTGCCTGATATAAGAGTCTTTTAAATATTTCTAAATGATTGATTCAAAATGATCTAACCTGTAACTGGAACATGAAAAGACACAGGGAAGGAGAGGGAATTTCCTAAGTATTCTTTAATCATCAGGACAAGTGGAGCTTAAAATAAAATGTAGAGATCAAACATCACCAAAATTTATATTTTGGGAAAGAACTTTAAAGTCTTTTTTCCTGCCAAAGGGTAGAAACATTTTAATCCAGTTTTGGAAAGGAATGCTATTATAAGTTACAGTATTTAAACTTGGTCTTTGACCAGGCAAAACATGTATTAAACTCAGCCTCAACATGTCTGAAACAAATTTACTATTTTCTTTTGGGGTGGAGAAAGCTAAAATCAGTTTGTCTTTTGCTTTTCTAGCTTTATTGCTGGGTGTACTATGTTTTTGGACAAGAGGGTACAAAAGATAAGATGCTCTTTTATTCTGTGCACACTAAAAAACATCTAAATGCAAATGATTTTGCTTTTAACAATTTCAATCTTGTCATGTCTTTCCATTTTTACTGTCCTTTCAACCTCACTTAGGTTAATTTTAGAAGTTATTTAATCTACGTGTCTCTAACTTTTATTTGTTCAATTTTTTTGAATTTTAGTTGCCATGATTTACAAAACTGTTTGTTATAGGGCTTTATATGTGCAATGTTGCAACATCATAATTTGAATTAGAATATTTCCCTTTCCCTCAACTTTTATTTGTGTGGTTTACTCATTTCTAATGTACAGGCATTGAAGATAACAAATATGGTCAAAAACTTCCATAAAACATGCTTACTCAGATCAGAATAGATTCTCCAGCAGCACTGGAGGCTCTTCATAATTTTGTCACATATATTTCTATATATGTAAATATACATATTATTATTATTTATTGTTACTAATTGTTTGTTATACCAAGAATTTACCCTTTATTTTAGCATTTTTGCTTGAAGTAGTCAATCATGGTTTATCTGTTTATCTGTTGTTTCTTCTATTTGGAAAAAAATTCTCTATTACTACCAATCCCACTCTCTAATTCTATCCCACTTTTGGCATACAATACTTCAGGACCTGGCAAAGTATAATCTGAGAGGCCAACCTAGCTTTTAGCCGGTTTTTAAAAATTAAATCTTCCTGGAATGTAGACACATTATTTAAGCAGATTTTCTGTGGTTAGACCAGCAAAGGAATAATCACAACTGAGAGCTTGTGGCTTGCAAAACTTAAAATAGTTGTTTTCTACTTTTCCAGAATATTTTTTGATCCCTTCATTTCATCTGTAGCCAATCTTAATTTATTTAATAATTTTTTGTAAAACATGTTTTAGCAAACTTCTATTAAGTTTTTATTATATGTTAACATAAAGACACGGAAAAGATAGGCGTGAACCCTCCCTCAAACAATTCACTATCAAAAGGAGATAAATAATAAATGCATCACTCATACAGCATAAAAATAAAATAGTAGCATTATAAAAGATCTCAAGTGTCATAGAGTAGGGAGTGATTAATGTTTTTCAGAAGAAACATGGTAGAGAAAAGGAAGTTAGAGGAAATAGGTTTTATATGTGGTTATCAAGCAGACAGGGGGTTAAAGCTGGTCCAGAATTAGGAGCAGCACAAACGAAGCTTTGGAGAACCTAATAGCTGAGACCTTTCAGGAAACTTCGGTTAGATTCTTATGGAAACAAGATGAAAAACAAATGGCTCTTGCATCAGGTTAACTCTGATGTGATTCCTGATGCTAATTCTCCTGTGATGCATGGCCTTGAGCAAATTTTAAGGTTTATTGGCACATGTTTCCATCTACGCAGTATTTACATGGATTAACTTAGAAAACATACATGAAAGTTTCTGGAGCAATTTGTGACAGGGCATTGTGAAAACATAAAGTTCTTGACATCAATATTGGAAATACAAAAAAATTCAAGGGTGAAAAAGACACACCAAAATAAAACTTAAAGTGGGAGGCATATTTTTAAAAACACAGATAATCTCAGTCTGGATTGTTTCTAAAGAAAAACATCCTCCTCTTTCTCCTCTTCTTTTTCCTCCTCTTCCACCTCCTCCTCCTCCTTCTCCTCTTTTCTTCTTCTTCTTCTTCTTCTTCTTCTTCTTCTTCTTCTTCTTCTTCTTCTTCTTCTTCTTCTTCTTCCTCCTCCTCCTCCTCCTTCTCCTCCTCCTTCCTTTCTTGGTCATATGGCAGCTTGATTCTGAGTTTATTGAAAACCCTCCATACTGTTTTCCATTGGGGTTGGACAATACAGCATTCCCACCAGCAGTGTATGAGAGTTTTTTTTCTCACCACATCACCATCAACACAAATTGTTCCCAGTAATTTTGGTATGTGCTATTCTCACTGAAGGAGTGATGCAATCATGTAATATGAATAGAATTGGAAGGTATCATGTTCAATAAAGTAAGCCAGAAGAAGAAAAAATACAGGATGATATCACTTATATGTGGTGTTTAGAATAACTGCAGGAGGGAATGCAATGGTTTAAATGGGGATTGCCTAGAACACTCTTGACCTCAGTGTATAGTGAGAAGGAAAGAAATAGAATGTAAGAGAAAAGATACATATCTGAAATTGTGGGGACAGGAGTCAAGGAGACTGGTATTAAGAAAGGGCAGAACTAAATATCCGAACCATAAAGTCAATAACACTGAAATTTTGAGTCCCAAACGTTTACTGCCAAACTTAAAAAGATGCCTATTATGAAGGTAGGCAACGGGAGGGACTGTGGAATGGAGCCTAGGAACATTGGTTGGGTGAGTTTGACACTGCTGGTGGGATTGGTGCTGAAACATTGTTTGTCTAAACTCAAACTATGAATACCTTTTTAAATCACAATGCTTTACATTAAAAAATATTAAAAGGTGTATCTTCTGTCTTCACACTAACTCAGTAGTCAGCGGGAAGTTTTATGATTAGATAATGGTAAAGCTTTTTCCTCTTGGGGTGCTCTTTAAGTGATATTCAAAAGAATTTTAATGTATATATGTATTATAAGTTCAGTAAGTTTTTAAATCATAAAAATAAAACTACATTTACCTAAAACCCAATTACTAGCAAAAAAAAAAAACCCAATTCCTTATTTGCCTTGTGAGTTTTTTCATAGTTTTTATTCAATACTTCATCAAGATTTCTATTATGAGCAAGAGAAATTTTAAGGAGGGGGGTTGGTGCAAAGGTAAAGATGCATAGGCCCCTATTTGAAGACAGCCATGGTCTAGTACCTTAAGAGAATGGAGCATTATTACTAAATGTATCATCTGAATGAAAAAATGTCTTAGGCAGCTCTCTATTTGCCTTTTCTGCTATAGAAAGTGGTTTGTGAGATGAATGTGAGGTCGGCTGCCTGGTGATCCTTTTCCTAGATCTATCCTTTCCTTTGTAGTGGGAATATTTTTATTCAAACACACTCCTTATTTAAGTCAATAAGGTTCTCTACTTAATCTTAAAGGCTGCACCAAAGTTTTAAAACCCTCTAACTACAGTTTTCTAACTAGTTTCCAGACTAACCTCAAAAAATGAAGCCAGGATGTTGATCTCTGTGGTTCCTTCTTTTTCTCTTAATTCTTAAATTAACTACTCCACTATACTAAGCTCTCTTGCCTTCTCTTTCTTTTTTTTTTTAAAGTCATCTCAGGAACATGCCTAATCAATGTCCAGTGAGAAGCCAGGATGTTGATCTCTGTGGTTCCTTCTTTTTCTCTTAATTCTTAAATTAACTACTCCACTGTACTAGGCTTCTCTTTCCTTTTCTTTCCTTTTTTTTTTTGTCATTGTAGGAACATGCCTAACTTTAATGTCCAGAGTACATAGAGATTTTTTTCAGTTTTCAACTTGAATTTGCAAAAATTTGACTTAAATGTTTATAAAGTGGTAGATTTATTTTTAATATCTTTGCTGAGGTCACTGTGTATATATTTTTTAAGATTGTGGATTAGAGAATTTAAAGATCAAAGTTCCTGTTCCCTAGTGGGTGGTAATGAGTGGAGTTGGTGAGAGAGAAATGGCATTTTATTTATAATTTCTTCTGGAGCTGGGATGATAGTACAGGGGTTAAGGTGCATGCTTTGAGTGCATCTGACCCTGGTTTGATCCCTGGCATCACATAGTCCCCTAAGCATGACCGGATATAGCCATGGAGGCCCTTGAGCACCGCAGGAATGGCTTAAGGTGGTTGTTAGTGTCACAGGGTTTGAACAGTACTGAATCTTTAGGCCCTTGTATTTAACCTTCTGACCCCATTAGCTGAGAATTGTTGAGAGCAGCTTCAGACCCCTGAGTATCACTTGGGAACACTCCCCCACCAAATAAAATTAGCTTACTATTGTCTGTAACTAAGGGAATTGGATCATCATCAACAATTTTACCTCATCCTGACTAAAATTTTCCTGTATATTTAGTCAATCATTTACTCAACAAATGGTTTCTTAAAGGTTGATTATGTGTGGGATACTATGTTAGCTTCAAGAAAGGAACAAAGCACAAGACACAGCTCCTCCTTTTTGTCAGAAATTACCATATAAAGTGAATGCACTGAAGAAAAAATACAGTCCTGAGGAGTAAGGGAATGGAAAGACAGTTAAGGGTATCAATGGTTGATTTTTGAATTTTAGAGAACCCTTTGATGTTATAGATCTTGAGGCTATAGTCAATAATAAGCAAATAATACGGGGGACACTAATGCAGAGACCTTCAGAGGACTCTATAAAATTTTTTTTTCTGATTTGCATTATATTTAAATTTGTGTGACTCCAGGGTAAATATGGAATATTGTAGTGAAATTTTGTCATGATGTCTGAATGTGATTTGTTAAGGGCATGAAAGTCATCACTGAATTTGCCTGCAGATCCACTGTTATTGTACAGATTTGAGTGATGATAATAGTCAGCTAATATTTTATATACATCATCATATTTTTTGAGAAACTATAAATGTAAGTTTTATGACCATTTTTATTCCATTTAATAGAATGGATCCAATATTTTAAAAGTAGCATATTTTTTAAAACATATTTAGTAATATTTTATTTATTTTTATAGGCTCTTTTCCTTCTTCTGGACCACATGTGCCAGTGCTTGGCTTCTGTGCTCAGGAGTCTGGCAATCTCTGGATAATTCGTGATGGGGAGTTGGCCACACATAAATCTTTAAGCTGTGTACTATCTCTCCAGATCTGTTTAGTAATATTTTAAGGATAATTCGTTAAAATACTAAAATTGACATTTTAATTAATATTTTATTAGAAAACATACATATAACACATACTATAATATATTAAGTTTATAATTATAGCCCTAAAGGAATTTTTCAAGCAACCTTAATGGTACTGTGTTAACCAACCAACCAACCAAAGGAAAAATTTAATGTTTAATTTAGTGTATTAAATTATCAAACAGCATATCAATTTTTGTTTTGTTTTGAGGCCATACCAAGTGTTGCTCAGGCTTTACTTCTGGATCTACACTCAGGAATTATTTCTGGTAGTGTTCAGGGGACCATAAAGGATGTTGGGGATCAAACCACTAACCCTTCAAATTATATTTTTGGCAACTGTCACAGTCTAATTTTTTAAGCATTTTAAAATTAAAAACTGTAAATGGTTCATTAGATGAAGTTTTTAAGTAAAAAAATTCTAATCTAATTCACCTAGAAAACCTAAAACAACTCAACATAAACTAGGAAATTAAACTTGCTTCTGAAAAAATCAAATTAAGTAAAAAAAGGAATCAATGTGACTATAATGGAAGCATGCATGTAGATAGAGTAGATTTTTATGGTGAATGCATGGATGATTGTTCATTCTTCACATCAATTTTACATGCTTTTTAAAGTGTTCTTGTTTAACCAATTTCATGATTGATTATCCTATACCTTTCTGTGGTCATCAATAATAACAGTGCCCAGAAGGCCAGAAGATACAGAAATAATATTGATCTTTACATCCAATTTCCCATCTTGGTTGAGACAATTTCTTTGTCCTATAACTAAAAAAAAAGCTGCTAGATTATTATTATTATTATCACCAATATACCTACTTAAATGCTGTATTTTTCCTCTAAATGTGCTTGTGAAATAGTAAGGTTATAATGGTTATTTCTCCATGTATTGCATTATTCTATGTTCCAAAAAACATCAAGTTATTAAGCCAAACTCAGCATTTATGAGATGTCAATGCTTTTATATTCATAGCAGCACTTGCTCTTTCTTAGTGCTCATAAAATACTGTTTTTTATTTACATGACATCAGTTCAATTCTACATATTAATCTCTGGATGAGAAGATGAGATGGAAAAACTCCTAAAATCACCCATAACTATACTTTTACATTGCATGCCTAATTTCATATTTGAGAAATAAAATGTTCTGGGATTCTTTATTTTGAGGTATAGAAAGATGAGAACTGGTTTGAAGAATCCAGAAAGAATGAATTTTAAATGCTTGATCAGTTTTGAGTCTATTCATCAGCATTGTAGCTCAACTGAAAAATAAATTGTAGATACAGGAACTTAAATTTATTACATCAATTCAGCAAAAACGGCAGTTTAATTTTTGGGACCATCTCATTAAATCACTTCTTTGACATGGAAGGCAGAATTTGAAGCAAAAAGAGTGAGAAAACTAAGTTTTGGGGTTCCAGTTATCATTCCTAGCTATGTGATCTTGGTTAAAGCACATTGTATCTCTGCATTTCTCACTTCCATAAAACTATTGGAATAGCATTTGATAATCTTTAGCATCTCTCCTGACTGAAAACTTTAATATGTACTTTAAAGCCATTGTTCTACTTATATTCACAAAGTTAAGGAAAAAAATGAAGAATATTGAAGAGCTTGACTTGGTGACATGTACCAGTAACCCTTTGTATGCAATGGTGAACTCATTCAGACCACCCATTTTACTTAGTTTTGACATCTTCACAACATCCTTGGGTCTGATACACAGTGAGACTCACTCTAACCTTGGAGAACCAGTTCCACAATCCAATAACAGTTCAAAACATCAGAAAGGACAAACTCTGCTATGTGCCAGCACCATAGCCTCTTTTGTAAGTCTTGCAAAGATAAACAACATAAATAGATGATACTGGAAGTGAGGACTCTAGGAAGAGGCTCTAATTATTATGTGAAAATATGCATATAGCTGCAGGCATGGGATCTGTGAATTCAAAATCTTCCATAACCAATCAAGTAAAAGGAGAATATTTTCACACATAACATGTGAATACAGTTTTGCATTTATATTTCTTAGTCTGCCTATATATATATATATATATATATATATATATATATATATATATATATATATATGTCTAGTCTGGTTGTAAGTTTCAGTCTTGCTTCTATCTCAAAGAGCAATTGGTATTAATAAGTTCTTTAGTCATATTTATGAAGCCTAATTCTACAACATTTCTTTGTGTGAAATAAATACTTAATGATTTAAATCTGTTCAGATCATCATCACTTTCATTATAAATGGTCTTCTCTTAGACTGTATATAGATAGATCTTGGATTCTTAGAAATACCACAAGATTTTCACAGGCCAGACATATAGTTGATTTTATTCCAAATTGGACTTTAAAATGCAACACTTTAAAACCAGAGCAAATAAAAATACCATATTATTCAGAAAAGTGTTTTTCAGAAAGCAGTGTGATCAAGAGGACATATCCTGGGGTTTTATTAGACTCAGCTGCTTTACGTTTCACATTCAATCTGTCATCTCAAACTCTGTAAACTTGGGAAAGGAACTTAAATGTCAAGGAGTTTGTCCTACATCTCTGGGGGAGAGGATGAGTGCAGCAACCAGGGAACAGACACGAACCAAACTTGCCTGTGAAGGCAGAAAGAAAGCACTATGGGGGACGTCATCTAGGTGTCTGTTACCTACAGCTCTGAGCAGATAGAAAGTGTGCGAACTAGGGAACAGATAGGAGAAATCCGACCTTGTCAGGACACTCACAAGATGGACCACTCAGAGTGCCATCACTGTGCCTCCGCCACCACTGGGCTGTAAATACACACCCTGGTCATAACGTTGCTACCCTACAAACCCCGCTGACACTTAAGACTACACCAGACAGTTCTGGCAGAGCAGGGCCAAGTCATTTTTCCCCAAGTCATTTTTCCCTTTGAACACATATAAGCCCAAAACCTAACCAACTAGACTCTAACACCTCTACCATACTTGGGTAAACACGTGCACCCCAAGAAAATAAGCCCTAAAATATATCTACCTCCAGCCACCTCTGACAGAACCAGACCATTAAATATATAGCCTGAAAACCCAGTACCCTAACCCACCCTATGCAAAGAACAATGGATAAATTAAAGAAGACACCAGCAGCTGGGGATACAGAAAGAAATCCCAAGTCCTCCAAAACATATGAACTTTATAGATGAGAACATAAGATCAGCATTTAATGTCCTAGCAATGGAATTCAAAAAGTTACTAACTAAAAAAATTAAGAAAACCATAGATGAACATATCCAAATCAAAGAACTCTATCAGAAAATTAGAGAGTTCATAAACAGAACTGAGGGAAATAAAAAGAACATGCTAGTGAGCCACAACAGCAGAATTACACACATAGAGAATCACACCGATGACCCTGAGGAAAAAATACAAGCTAGTAACAACAAAGAAGTCAACAAATAAAAGAAAGACAAAACATTGGAAGATAAAGTGAGGTACTTACTGAACAAAGACCAAAGAAATAACTTATGAATTGTAGAAATAACAGAAGGAGAGGAAAAAGGGATATGGAAGAACAAGTAGTGAGGGAAATAATAGAAAATTTTCCAGGCCCGGAGAGATAGCACAGCGGCGTTTGCCTTGCAAGCAGCCAATCCAGGACCAAAGGTGATTGGTTCGAATCCCGGAGTCCCATATGGTCCCCTGTGCCTGCCAGGAGCTATTTCTGAGCAGGCAGCCAGGAGTAACCCTGAGCAACGCCGGGTGTGGGCCCCCCCCCCCAAAAAAAAAGAAATTTTTCCAACTCTCTGGAAAGAGAAATCCAGGAGGCAAAAAGAGTTCCCAATAAAATAGACCCTAATAGACTAATACCAAGACATAAAGTAATCCAAATGGCTTAAAACAAAGAGAAAAATTAATTCTTTAAAGCAATATGGGAGAAAAAAAAGACCTCAAATACAAAGTAAGGAACATAAAAGTCAAACCAGATGTCCCATTTGAAACGATTCAAGCAGGAAGACTTATATAAACTACTGAATAAAAGAAACTTCCAACCTAGAGTACACTATCCTGCAAAACTCTCATTCATATGGGAAGGAAGATTAAAAACATTCTCAGACAAAAAAGAACTTGCATTATTTGCACTAACAAAACCATCTCTAAATGAACTACTCAGAGATGAATGACACAATCCAAACACCCAATTGTAACAACAACCCTACACAACACAATGACACAAGAATCTTCTCTGTCAATAATCTCCTTAAATGTCAATGGGCTAAACTCCACCATTAAAAGACACAGAGTAAAAGGTTAGATAAAAAAACAACGACCATATTTCTGCCACCTGCAAGAAACACATCTAAAAGAACAGGATGGACACAGGCTTAGAATAAAAGGATGAAAATCAATTATTGAATGTCAGGGAGTTCGATTCCTTCATCTTCAAAGTGGGAATGATAAAACTTTCTCTAGCCACTTACAAAAGTGCTTGTGTACCATAGGAACAAATCCCTGTGAAATACAGAGCCTACTACAACCATCTAAGATGATACTTAATGAAGAAAAATATCTTTTACTTTAAATATACTTTATTATGTTATTTACCTAGTTCAGACTATCCATTCTCAAAGTGTTATTAAAATTGTCAATTCTTTTAGGTATCATTCACAGCAAATGAAGTTTAATTAGATTATTTTTACTTATTTTTTAAATAATAGATTTACCCAGAAGTTCTTGTGTTTGCATATGTGTGGTGGTATGTGTGTGTGGGTGAATAGGGGGGGTGTTGTCAGCATAGTTGCCAGGAATCAAACATCAAACTCAGGGCCTTGCACATACTAGTAACCATGTGCTCTATTACTTGGGTTAATGTCTTCAGCTCTAAAGAACTAAAGTAAGCTCCTTTTAAGTAAAGAGATTACTAAGAATAACCAATATACAACAATATAAGAAGAGCATTTATAGTTGACTATGAGTTAGTCATGTAATAAATGGAAGTGCTAGCCTACTAGAAGTTGGCACTTTCTCTTCATTGGGGAGCTGGTTATTTCCTTCTTTATGTGGTCTGAAAACCCTTACCTATTCATATCCTGATTTGCCTCTCCCAAGTTCTCCCCCAATGTTTCCTTTAATTATGCAGACTGTTGGAATAATTGACTCCCTTTAGCTGGTTCTTTGACCTTTAACTCCAGATGACTTGTGGATTCCATGAAATACTCATTGGTGAGTTCTGAATCCTTGTTTCCTTCAGGAAACCAACATTATGATCCTTGTATGGAGGGAATGTCATTGCTACTCTTTGCTTTCAGTCTTGCTTGGTTCTATCTAGTTTTGAGTCTACTCTGGGTTAGAGGTTATCTGGAATCCACTGAATGTACAAAAGCATCACTTTTGAAGCATTATTGTGAGAAGCAGTTAATCCTCTCTATATCTTTTCCTGCCCAGTACAATATTTATGTGAGCTGATTTGTGAGACTAGAATGGACAATATCTGCCTAAACTGTTGACAAGATGAGAATACCAATTACAGTGACTGATTAGAAAGTAACAACTCTTTTATATAACTTTTATTCAATCCAAAGTACTTCCTAGACCTCCTTCACCTCAATATCAACCTAATGGTCATTGGTTGAATCATTATTATATGCCAAGTGTTTTATAGGTGTAATTTCATATAATGCTCATAATCTCATACTCTATAAATTATCTTATATTGCAGTTGCAAAACACAACTTTGTGACTTTGTCTTTTTCTCAAGGTTTCACAAATATGTAGGCTGAGGATCGTATTTTAATGCTAATCCCATCAGCATAATGCCAAAACCTTGGTTTAATCACAACTTCCTGTTATTCCCTATGATCGTCCATATGCAACTTAATTATAACCAACAAAAACTGTTTAACAATTTAATGACTTTTTGAGAAAAACATTTTTATGAAATTAAACATTTTTATTAAATATATGATTTATTTGTTTCACTTCCAAAATGTACCCTAAATAAAAAAGAAATGGAATTTTTACCTTAACCAATTCAAAATATTATCCACATATGTTATAAATGTCATATCAGCTCCAAGTGAGATATAGCAGTAATGGACATCTCACCAATGACTGTGTGACCTCTACAGAAAATTTGCTAACTAACTTCAGCTCTGTTTGATAAAGAGTTCTCCCATGAGTCATCACTCCTAGGGCAGTTGAGATTGTAAACTTCATTTCAGGTCATTTAGCTAAAATGTGAGTATTTGGCAGGAAAGATGGTGGCCCTGGGAATTCATGTAATACAGGGACTGAGGTGTGCTTCAGTCATAGAGGTGGGGCTTGAGAAATTCCTGTTGTCTTGTCCTCACTTGCAGAGAGGCCACTGAAATATAGGAAAATAAACATGTACACATGTTGAGCAAAGAGAAAATGTTGCCTTTATTTTGTCTGAAAGACTCAGCTTTTGAATATACTGATGAACTTTATTGGTGATTAGTTACTACAGTTACAATTAGTTTATGTCAGGTGCTATAAGCATTTTAGGCATTCTTCCATTTCATTTTATAAAGTATAAATCTCACATATTGATAGGATGGAAAATAAAGGGGAAATGACAAAACTCCAACAAAACACTTAAAATATGTATGTATAATATATAGTCTGTATATTGACTATATATTTATATATTGTATATATATTATATTATATATAATATATATTGACTGTATGTATAATATATAGTCATAATCGTGATTGTTACCTCAACTCTTAAAAAGTAGGCAGAGTCAATCCAAATCAAGACAATGAGGTACCACCTTACACCAGTGAGGATGGCTCACATCAAAAATAATGGAAACAATCTCTGTTGGCGGGGTGTGGTATAATCTCATCCACTGCTGGTGGGAATTTCCCCTAGTCCAACCCCAATGGAGAACAGACTGGAGAGTGCTAAAGGAACTCAGAATTGAGCTGCCATTTGACCCAGCAATTGCTCTCCCAGGTATCTACCCCCAAGTCGGAAGGACATTCATCCCAAAGTATGTGTGCACCCCATTATTTATTGCAGCACTCAGTATAATAGCCAAGTCTTGGAACCAACCTCGATGTCCAACAACAGATGAGTGGATCATTAAGATGTGGTATCTATACACAAAGGAATACTACATGGCAGTCAGAAATGATACAGTCACAGACTTTGCAGCAACGTGGATGAACCTAGAACATATTATGTTAATTGTAGCAAGCCAGAAGATGAAAGATAAACACAGAATGATAGCACTATTCTGAAGTACCTAGAATAGGCACCAGATATATAACCAAAACCCCACAATTAAATAACAGGGTATAACAGGATAGAAACCTCAAACACTGTAATAATCACCATATACTGGGAAGTAGAGCCCAAAACAAAGGGAAGAGAAACAACACGAACCCCGACTACCCATTATATCATAAAGAAACCAGCAACAGAAGAAATAACAGCGTAGAGAGAACAGGGGTTACTGGATACAAAGGGTGAACATCCTACAGTGATACCTCGGTGCTGAGTCACACGAGGCACCATACTCAGCTTGCATCATGATAATGTCTGGATGTAACTCTTTAACATACCCTTTATCTCTAGATTATGTCTTCTTTTAGGACCTGAAATGCATGACCAGCTAGACCACCGAAGCAACAACCATGACATACAAATTTTTACTACAGGGCCTAAGCATCGAACACATTCAAGCAAACTAACATGCCCTTGCTCTTTTATCCTCTCTTCTCATTACTTCATATTTTTGTTGGTGTTGTTGTTTAATTGTTGTTTTGTTTTGTTCTGTTTTGTTTTCCCTTTTCTCTCTTCTTGTCTTCCTCTTCTACCACCTTCTTCTTCTCATTACCATCAATTCAATCCATGTCAAATAAAAACCACATGGTTACCTCTTCTACAGGAAAGAAAAGAAAGCTGATATATAGAGTGCTGCAGACAATACTGCAAAGGGTAAACACCTATATAGATAGACCTCACTAACACAATGGTTAGTACTCGAGACATGAAACCTATACATATCCAAAAGTTGATCTATTAGTTTCCTTTCCTTACAAGTACTATACTTACCTATCTTTCTGTACTCAGCGCATCTATTGCCCTCCCCACCTCTCTACATTAATATATGTCTAAGCTAACTTCTGTATGTTTATATGTGGGCAGGAGCACACAGAGATAGGAATCCTCCTTAAGAGACAAACCTAAATCACAAACAATCTGTACCTATACCCTATATAACCCCTCCCATGTACTATCCCCTCTTCCCCCTCAGAAACTTGACTATCCCTTCACCTCTTAATCCAATCCCCAATATCACCACCATGTTATAACTCTTCACCCTCAGTTCTTAACCCACTAGGCACAAGACCAAACTCCTACACCAACGAACCAGTACCCAGTTCCCAAGTGAAGAGACATCCACTCAAACTCACATCTCGTTCCCGGCAAGAAAATACAACCAACACCCCGACTGACTCATGCAGTGTGGCCCTCCTAATCACCTCTCCCTATTGTGGACTGTGTCTTAATACCGGATTAGCTCCAAAAGGACTCCCATTGCAAGAACTCTACCCAAGACCTCCCTGCATGGAGCCCACACCTCACGAGGAAATTTCAAAAGACAATGGGGAAGCCTATACTATCATCATAAGTATAGACCTATATAACACTACCTCATACTATATCTCCCCAAATGTAAAGTAATCTCCTCTATCACTTTCTCCGTTTTTCTTTGTGTTTTTTTTTCTTTTTTCCCCTCCTTGTTCTTTTTTTAATTTGTTTTGTTCTACTTTTTGTTTTTGATTTGATTTGTTTTGTGCTTCTTTTGGGTCACAGCTGGTGGCACTTGGAGGGTGCTCCTGGTTCTGTGCTCGAAAGTTGCTCCTGATGGGCATGGGGGACCGTGTGAGATGCCGGGATGTGAACCACCGTCCTTCTGCAGGAAGGACAGATGCCTTGCCTCCATGCTATCCCTCCTGGCCCCACTTTATTCCTTTAATTATGTCCTTTATTTAATCCTTTTATTTTCTTTTAAGAAAATCTTTATTTTAGATATGTCTGAGCATATATATTTTTAGTTTCTGTCATGGGTCTGTTTTCTTCTCTCTCCACCCCCAAATCCACCAGCAATATAATGTAGCACCACTTCTTCTTGCAAAGGCATATTAAAAATAGGGGAAATTTTACGTGTAAAAACAAGCTTTTATCTAG